>NW_026652281.1:68892329-69265498 GCF_009828535.3 Hylobates moloch | reverse complement strand
AGTCTCACTCTGTCGCCCAGGCTGGAGTGCAGTGGCGTGATCTCGGCTCACTGCAAGCTCTGCCTCCCGGGTTCACGCCATTCTCCTACCTCAGCCTCCCAAGTAGCTGGGACTACAGGCGTCTGCCACCTCACCCGGCTAATTTATTCTTGTATTTTTAGTAGAGACGGGGTTTCACCGTGTTAGCCAGGATGGTCTCAATCTCCTGACCTCGTGAACCGCCCGCCTCGGCCTCCCAAAGTGCTGGGATTACAGGTGTGAGCCACCACGCCCGGCCAAAGCTCTTATTTTTAAGAGAGAAGCGACATGCTTTTCAAGTGCCTTGCTTGATCTCCTATCATAACAAATCCTCCCTTTCTCCTTAAGCAACCTTGCTCAATCCTCTTTTTAGGATTAACTTTATTCTGTTTTGCATTGTAAGTAGTTGTTTATAGATGCCCCCTCCCACCCTTGCCCTGGCCCTCTCTGGCTCCTTAGGGGCAGAGGCCATGCCCCATTGATGTTTACACTTCCCTGGGGCCTGCACAGTGAGCACTGAATACCCGTTGAAGGAGTTTAATTTCTGCATGGAGTTAGATTTATAGTGGAGATTTCCTTTGCTGTTAGGTTTCAGGTAGGTGCTTAAGACCCCTTGATCCAGGGAGAAGAGGGCCAGGCGGCAGTTGCCGCTCAGTCTGCTTCTGAAATCTCCCCACAGGACTAAGGAAGGGGCTGCCAGGAGGTGATGGTCCTACCACCCTGAGGAGGTTGAAAGAAGGGGCAGGGGAAGGAAGCTCTGAGGGCCAACCTCACTTCCCATCCCTCAGCCAGCAGCAAGCACGGCTGCTTCTCAAATTTGATCTGTTCTCTGCCTTGGCAAAGACCAAGTGCATTCCCTGTACGTGAAACAATGCAGTTGCTGTTTCAAGGCAGACAAAAAGACTGTGGGTGGGAAAATGTGAGGAAAGTCTTTTTGGTGACTTATATTTTTAAAAATGCATGTTGTGAGAAAAGGTGTCATGAAGATAAAATATGCAGTAAATTCTGAATCATGAAGGAAAAACATTTCCCACTGTCCTCTAAAATCTACTATATTTAGTTATTTATTCAATCACTCAGCACACTTCAAATGTGCCCTGACTAGGTGATGCTTCCCTTTGGGAGATTTGTGTATGTGCTTGTCTTCTAGACTGGAGGGTCTCCAGGGCTGGGACCTTCCACAGTTAGTCTTCATATCCCTAATGCCTAGCACTGTGACAGCAAGAGCTCAGGAGATGGCAGAGCCACAGAGACTGAAGGGGGCCACAGAAGTATAGAGGAAAAAGGCAGAGCCAAGGGGCCTGGGAGGCCAAGTGCTTCAAGATGACAAGCACTGGCAAATGGCACAGAAGGGCCAAGTCGGCTCATGCTGAAAAGGAGCCAAGGGATTCAGAAAACCCACTGGTCACCTGCAGGGGGCTGCTATGGTTTCTCCCTCCAAAATTCTTATGTTGGAACCCCCAAGGCGATGGCATTAAGAGGTAGGGCCATTGGGAAGTGATTAGGCCCTGGGGGCTCCACCCTCATGGATAGGATTAGTGCCTTTATCAAAGAACCTGAGGAAGAGAGTTCTTCCCTTTTCCCCTTTTGTCCCTTCTGCCACATGAGGACTCAGTGTTTCTCTCCTCTGGAAGATGCAGCCACAAGGCGCCATCTTGGAAGCAGAAAGGGGCCCTCACCAGACACCAAATCTGCTAGCACCTCAGTCTTAGACTTCCCAGCCTCCAGAACTGTGAGAAATAAAGTTTCATTATTTATAAATTACCCAGTCTGTGGTATTTTGTTATAGCAGTAGCAGTGGATTTAGGGATATTTAGGAAAGAAGGTTGATTGCAGTTGGGTCAAAAGTAAATGGAAGAAACATTCACTGATATCTACAAATAAACATGTTTTTAAAAGTCTCTACTAAAAATACAGAAATTAGCTGGGTGTGGTGGTGGACGCCTATAATCCCAGCTACTCGGGAGGCTGAGGCAGGAGAATCGCTGGAACCCAGGAGGTGGAGGTTGCAGTGAGTCGAAATTGCACCACTGCACTCCAGCCTGGGCAACAGAGCAAGACTCCATCTCAAAAAAGAAAAAAAAAATCATCTAAATATACACTGCTACATGACTGGCTAAATAAACTACAGAATACCACGCAGCAGTTAAAAGAATAAAGTAGACCTTTATCAGGGTTTCTCAGCCTTAGCATTATTGACATTTCAGGTGGAAAACTCTTTGTCATAGGGCTGTTCTGTGCATTGTGGGATGTTTAGTACATCCCTGACTTCTACCTACTAGATGCCAATAGCATTCCCCACTCAGGTTGTGACCACCAAAAATGTCTGCAAAAATTGCCAAATCTCCCCTGGGGGGTTCACTAGCCCCTGGTTGAAAACCGCTGATTTATACTTACTGATCTGGAAAGATCTCCAAGACAGATCATTGAGAGAAAAAAGTATGCGGCAAAAAAAAAAACCCCACAGCATTTTATATGATACTATCTATGTAAAAAAAAAAAAAGTATTGTACATACCACAGCTCCATAAATCCATATTGTATATATAAGCACATCTAAAGTGGTCTATAAAGTCCAAACTGTTAGCAGTGGTCACCTCTGTGGAGGGGGACAGGGAATAAGGGTCATAGTGAATTTTGTTTGTTTATTTATTTATTTATTTATTTATTTATTTATTTGAGACAGAGTTTTGCTCTTGTTGCCCCAGCTAGAGTGCAATAGCATGATCTCAGCTCACTGCAACCTCCGCCTCCCAGGTTCAAGCGATTCTCCTGCCTCAGCCTCCTGAGTAGCTGGGATTACAGGCGCCCACCACCAAGCCTGGCTAATTTTTTTGTAATTTTAGTAGAGATAGAGTTTCACCATGTCAGCCAGGCTGGTCTCGAACTCCTGACCTCAGATCATCCACCCACCTCAGCCTCCCAAAGTGCTGGGATTACAGGTGTGAGCCACTGCACTGGGCCAATTTTGGTTTTATTTGTATGGCTGTGTTTAAACAAATAATGAAAATGGAAGTGTATTTGGTATTAAAATTAGTAAATGAATGGAAATTGAAGATACGGAGAAAGCGCATGCAAACTACTTCTGACAAGGTTTAGTGGTGACAGTGAGGCAGAATTCAAGGAAGGAATTTTTAGAATGTGGGAAAATTGAGCACTGCTAAATTCAGTCAAGTTACAATTTTGTATAAAGCACTATGAGGAGGGGGTGCATATCTTCTAGAATGCTTCTACTTATTAGCTCAAGATTTCAATAATGCGTTGCCAGCAATGACTTTCCCACTAGAGTTAAATATGCATGAAATAACAGAATTCCTCTTTCTGTTTTTCTACCACATGTTTCTTTAATTTGTGTTTCTTTGGCGTGTGTACAGCTTTCTCTAACTAAAGTGCTGATGCCATTATGGAAACTGTCACTCTTCAGAGTTGGAAAGACCCAAGAATAAAAGCTGACTCTGACTTGTTTGGTCTGGCATGGCTGGGGATACTGCAGGAGTATATTTGTTTTTCATTAATTTGTTTGTCATTTTTCTCCATGATCTATGGAACATTTATTTCCCCTGAAGCAAAAAGACCTGAAATGTCAAAGGTTTTTTTGGTTTCTGCCAGGGTAATGAATTGTTGAGAAAAAGAGATTTTTTCTTATATGCTATTTTATTGTAGAAAGAGACATTTTGTGACCTTTTGCTGTTTTACAGTGATAATGAATTTTCTGACAGACTTGGAAACTTTGGGCTTCTATGTTAAAATAATAAAGTTTGAGGAATAACATTGACCTGGACCTTTGGAGAATTAATCAACTACAGATTTTGGAAAATTGATGACTTTGGTCTTTATCAAGACACTCTAGTTTGTTACTGTCATCAAGGCAGTACACAGATTTACACCACATATAAACATCCAACAATTAACTACAGACCCAAGTCCCTGAACAGAGATTTTGACACTCTTGGTGATGGGAGGTTTAGGCCCAGGAGACCTTCAGCCTGATCAATGTTGCTTTGTTGCCTTTTTTCTTTGTTCTTTTTCAAAAATTTAGTTGCAAAAGTAATAGGTATACTGAATTGAATGAAAACGATACTAAAAATTATCCATAATCTCACCCTCTAAAGCTAACTGACCATTATAACATTTTGGTATACGCTTTCTAATCCTGTTTTTTCGTTTGTTTGTTTTTTGTTTTTTATTTTTTTGAGACGGAGTCTCGCTCTGTCGTCCAGGCTGGAGTGCAGTGGCGCAATCTCGGCTCACTGCAAGCTCTGCCTCCCGGGTTCACACCATTCTCCTGCCTCAGCCTCCTGAGTAGGTGGGACTACAGGTGTGCGCCACCATGCCCAGCTAATTCTTGTATTTTTAGTAGAGGCAGGGTTTCACCATGTTGGCCAGGATGGTCTTGATCTCTTGACCTCATGATCTGCCCGCCTCGGCCTCCCAAAGTGCTGGGATTACAGGCGTGAGCCAACACGCCTGGCCTCTAATCCTGTTTTAATGTCTATATTATTTTTACACAACTGAGATACTGAATACAAAATTTTATTATTTTGTGGTTTTTCCTTTCAAATATTGCATATAATGTTTTGTTTCTAATCTCAAAACTCTTTAAGGGAAAACCATAGGAACATTAATAAATTCTACCATTGTCTCTATGAATGTGATGATTAGATCCATTTTTCATATGCTCTGAAATTATAGGCGTGTTTATGCTTTTATTTTTGAGAGGTGAGAAAACAGGCTCACTGAGTCCAGGAGGCAGGCCAAGCTCACGTCATGATGACACTGGGCAAGATGCTCAGTGTCCCTTGGAGACAGAGTAACTGACCAATGCGTGTCCCAGTGACTACTTTGACTACCCAAACAAATGCATGGTGTGTAATACCAGGCCACAGAAATCTCTCAGCCATTTAAGAGGCATGAGCATGGGGAATTTTCCTCTTTTGCACACAGTAGTGGCACTCTTAATCACCTAGTTTCTCTACTAAAACTCTTTCTGGGGACTTTTTGGGGTTTGCCTATACCCATCCATAGTACTTCCACAAGATCAGAGGAAGTACTTGAAAGAAGTCAGAACCCATAGCCTAAGTGGGTTTCCCTAAGAATGTTCATAGGAGAAGAAGTCTGCTACCTGATTCTTGATTTCCAGGGACCTTCTCTAGGGTGGTAGATACTCAGATCCTTGCCATTTTTTAGAAGCTTGGGTTTTCTTTCTGAATGTTCACATAAGGAGAAAACCAGGAACAAAAGGAAAAGAGACCAAGCTTCTGAGATGATCTCTAAAATCTTCATGTCTTGCTGGCTTGAATATATCTTGAACTTTTTTTCAGCAAATGCATCCATGTTACTTTAGGATCAGAAAACATTTTGGCATTTGGATAATCTGAAAGATAATGTAAATTGCTATACAACTAGCTTAAATAGAAATTTGGGGGAAGAGATTATAAATACTTATGATATAATTTGGATATCTGTTTCCTCCAAATCTCATGTTGAAATGTGATCCCCAGTGTGGGGGGGAGGGGGCACAGTGGGAAGTGTTTGGGCCATGGGGGCAGATCTCTCATAAATAGCTTGATGTCCTCCTTGAGTCTTGTTCTGTTCATGTTTTAAAGAGCTGTTCTTTAAAAGAGCCTGGCATCTCTCTTGCTGCCACTCTTGCCATGTGCATACCTGCTCTCCCTTTGCCTTCTGTCTGAGGCCTCATCATAAGCTGAGCAGATGCTGGTGCCATGCTTGCACAGCCTGCAGAATCATGAGCGAAATAAACCTCTTTTAAATTACCCAGTCTCAGATATTCCTTTATAGCAACGCAAACAGACTAATACAATTTATAAAACTGTTCGAAATTCAAGGTCTTACATCCCTGTCTTTAATTAGATATCTTAGAAAAAATATTTAGTCTTAAATACTCATACAAATATTTTAAATTCTAAAGATTGAGCTTCAAATTGGGTGAAAGTCCTCTAGACTAGGGGCTTAATATTCAAATTGTAGTCAGAGACCCAGCAGTATTAGCACCACTCAGGAGTCTGTTAGAAACGCTGAATTTGGGCCCCACCCCAGCCCGACTGAATCAGGTGATTCATGTGCACATTCAGGTATGAAAGGCACTGCTTTAAGTGTAGGGTAGTAGACCAGATGTGTGGAATGCCAATGTTTTCACCTAGTATTCCCAGGTGAGTTCCTAGGACATGCAGGAAAGTTATTAGACCTGTTCACAGCCTGCTGTTTTCTTCCCCATTAATAGCCTAATTTCTGGTATTATCTTTTCATCATGACTTTACTAATCATCAGAATCTGCCCCCAACTGCTGAGAGAGACAGTAGCTCATAACTATCTGTGATTTTCTGAAGTAGGAGAACAATGCCAAGATTATTGTCCTCTTGGTTTTCAGTCAGGTTAAGATAGGTGGAAAAGAAGATGGCTGGTTTAAAAGCATTTTAACAGCTGCACTGGTAATATACTGCATTTTGACAGATGTGGTTAGTATCTCTAAGGAGTGCATTTTTCTCTCGCTTACTTTTGTTTCTAGAAGTAAAACAGCCAATGGGCAATATAAGTTTTCAGAAGTAGGCCTAGGGTCAGGAATGTGTTTGGTTTAGCAGTTAGGAGAATTTAAACTCAAATCCAGTTGGTTTTTAATTCAGCTTAATCACCAAAATCTGATAAAGTGCCACCAAGTTATCTAAAAGCAACAGATACTGCACAATGGAAGAGTTGATGTCATCCTTGGAGCTGCCAAACCATCAACAATTTGGAAAGCGATTTTAAAGGGAAAATGTAAAATATGAAAAATGTAGTTCTTAGCTTCGCTTACATGCTCTTCCAAGTGTCTGTGATTTATGTGCATCTTTTTCCTTTCTTTTCTAAATTGGTTTTCACTGTCATTATTTTCATTTAAAAAATGTTTATTCATTTCAGCTCAGTGCAGGGTAAATGCTGCTGTTTATAATTTGTGGAAAGACTAAGAAAAAAATCCCACATACATTTGAAAATATGCTTACAATTCGAGAAAGGGAAAGGTTTAGATTCCTTTTCGGTCTCTAACATTTGTTTTTTAAAACATTAATTGTTAACAATTAGAAATCAAGTACTATATTCTAACTTGTCCAAAAAATAACCCAGATCCAATCCTCAACTTTCTTTAAATAAAATATATTTATGTCACAAATAATTCTTATATCTCAGTCAAAAGATAAGGGAAGGTAGTACTTAAGCTGACTTTCTCGTTCCTCTTTTATTATTTTTTTCTTTTCTGAGAAAGAAGCTAAAAGTCAGCTATAAGCACTGAACTATTTTTTGGAAGGAGTTTTTATAAAATGATGTAAAAGAAAGGATCTGAAATGAATATAAATAGTTCAAATACCCATGACTTCCTGTCTAAGTCATTTTAAATTTATACTAATGTCAGTTTCAAGTAAACCTCAGTCTCTTAAACTTGCCGTCAATTAAGCCAAATCTAAGTTTTCTTATGTCTCACTTTTCAAACGAGCGTTAGTTATTACAATCAAGTACCTCTGACATCTATCCAATCTTTCCCATAGATCTTTTTTAAAGGTTAAAAAAGTTAACCTGATGTCTTTCCTTTTTCTTTTTCTTTTTTTTGATGGAGTCTCGCTCTGTTGCCCAGGCTAGAGTGCAGTGGCACGATCTTGGCTCACTGCAACCTCTGCCTCCTGGGTTCAAGCGATTCTCCTGCCTTAGCCTCCCAAGTAGGTGGGACTACAGGCGTGCGCCACCATGCCCGACTACTTTTTGTATTTTCAGTAGAGACGGGGGGTTTCACCATTTTGGTCAGGCTGGTCTTGAACTCCTGACCTTGTGATCTGCTTGCCTCAGCCTCCCAAAGTGCTGGGATTACAGGCGTGAGCCACCGCACCTGGCCCCTTTTTTCATTTTTTTCTTTAAGACATTTATTCAACAACTACTTATTGTGCTACTGTTCTAGATGTTTGGGTATAGAAAAGAACGCAAAAGACTAAATTGTCTGCCCTCATGGAACTTGTATTTTAATGGAGAGAGGAGGATGATAAATAAATATTTAAAAAATAATTGTGCCAGATGATGATATGTGCTCTAAAGAAAGGCAGGTACTGGGGGCAGGGGGTAGCTACATAGTGCCTAGAACACAGTGCACTGTCAACAATGGTTAGTTTCTTTTCTTTATTGCTCTCCATGTGATTTCTCTCAACTCCTTTTACTTAATCGTGTATATTCTCTAGTTCAAAACTGCTTCTGTGAAGGCATTTAGGAAAGAAAACAAATAGCACAGGTGTTACCCCTCACATATTAAAGGAAGAAGCTAAAGCTGACTGCAAGCTCTTTTGCTGGGAAAACAGTATGATGCCCCCAAAATAAGTGAGAGAGACACTAACAGACTTCTACAAACATTCCAAATTTGAAAATAAGGGCAGGTTACAGGGCAGAATGGAAGCCTCCAAGGGGGAACCTCTGTGGCTGCCATGGATCAGGAGCATTAGGAATCACCTACGACAGGAAGCCCCAGAGCATCCCTGGCATATCAGAGGGAAAGGGCACCTACAGGGGGTTCATCCTAATAGGGGCACAGCCAGCTGCATACCTAGAACAGAGTCCAGATAGTGACAAGAGACTGTAAGCCTGGCCCCAGATCAACGGCTTCATCAAATAGAGCCCACCTAGACATGATTTTCTCTTTCTAGGATGGCCCACTGTACCAGTCACTTCTCATCCATAGGCTATTAGACCACTAACCTGGTTATAAATATCTTATATAAACTACTCCTCCTGCCTTTTTTTTGAGACAGAGTCTTGCTCTGTCGCCCAGGCTGGAGTGCAGTGGTGCACTCTCAGCTCACTGCAACCTCTGCCCTCTGCCTCCCCGGTTCAAGCGATCCTCCCACCTTAGCCTCCCTAGTAGCTGGGACTACAGGTGTGTGCCACCATGCCTGGCTACTTTTTTGTATTTTTTAGTAAAGACGGGGTTTTGCCATGTTGGCCAGGCTGATCTTGAGCTCCTGGCCTCATGCAATCCACCCACCTTGGCCTCCCAAAGTGCTGGGATTACAAGCATGAGCCACTGTGCCCAGCCCCTCCTACCTTTATACTTGAGATTATTCTAACACTTTGCTGAGATGGATTCCAAGGACAATCCAGCTATATCATTTTTAGTAAAAGCCAGCCTACAAAGGAAAATTTATATTTTACCCATATGACTGAATCAGGCCCACCTAGGACTTCCTCTTGGTTGAGGCACTTAAGGATTTGGGACTTGGATTACATCTATCAAATCCTTTCAGGCAGTGCCTAAACCAGCCTTTGTTTGGATAATTGGGAGAGAAATGGCTAGACTTTGACTAGGGCTGTCATTCCAAAGAATTCTGGGACCCACAGTCCTAACTGGAAAACAAGAGTCTCTACAAATAAACTCCCACAATTTCTGAAGTTGTTTTTTTTTTTTACTTCACTGAGAGTTTCCGGTCAAACAGGAAGTGCTGAAACCCCAACATCTATATAACCACCTGTGGAATTAGCAGATTTTTCTTTATTCTGGGATTAAAATAGTGCAGACACAAAGGGACTTTCCTGGGGACAACAGCAATAGCTGTTTTAAAAATTCTACAAACTAAGAATAGGAGGGAGTTTTCTTACACTGATAAAGAGTATTAAAAAAATCTGCAACCAATATCATACTGAACGGTGAAATGTTGAAAGCTCTCCCTAAATAGAAATAGAAAAAGCCCACGAAAATACTAAAAATGCTTATTTCTGGGTAGCAGAATAATAGGTTTAGGGTGATTTTTTTTTCTGTATTTTTAAAAATTTTGAGCTTTTCTGTATTTTAAAAAATTTCTTGCACCACCCCATCTATTATTTGTACAAAAGGAGCTTCCCTGTTGCATACAGGATGAAATTCCATCTCCTTAGTGTGACATATTGTCCTTGTTTAGCTTTCCCATCTCTTCTTTCACGCCTCCCCTTTGTCCCCCAAATAGGCTCACACACCTTTTGCTCATAGCCTTTTCTATTTCCTGTGATGGTCTTTTCCACCTAGGAACTTTTTGAGGTTCAGCGGAGGTGAAAGAGGGCCTGAGTGGTTTAGCCCTCCTTCACTGTCATAGCAACTATCAGACTCTGTGGAAATGATCTGACAATTAAGTACAACTTGTAACGTGTCTACCACCATAGCTTTCAACTGTTATCTGATTTTCTTTTAACTTGTTGTATGTTCTTGTTCTCTCCAACTAGGTTATAAGCGACTTGTTGTATTTTTCATAAAGTCTAGGGCAACAGAGCAGGTATTTGTGGTAGCAGAATAATGGCACCCTAAAGATGTCCACATCCCAATCCCCAGGACCTGTGAATATGTTAGGTCACACGGCAAAGGGGCATTCAGGCTGCAGATGGAATTAAGATTGCTAATCAGCTGACTTTCAAATAGGGAGGTGGTTCTAGATTATTTGTCCAGGTGGGCCCAGTGTTACCACAAGAGTCCAGAAAAGTTGAAGAAGGAGGCAGAACAGGTCAGAGAAGATGAGATGATGGAAGCCAGGTTCAAAGAATGTGCTAGAAAAGGACCCAACCTTCCATTGCTGGCTTTGAAGATGGAGGAAGGAGGCCATGGGCCAAGGAATGTAGGCAGCCTCTAGAAGCAGGAAAAGGCAAGGAAATAGGTTCTCCCCTCAGCCTTTGGAAGGGACTGCAGCCCTGCCAATCGGTACCCTGGATTTAGTCCAGTGATACCCTTGTCAGACTTCTGACCTACAGAACTGAAAATATCCAAAAAATATGAAAATAGAGTGATGGTTAAGTATTGGTTGTTTTAAGCCATTGAGTTTACCGTAATTTGTTTGATCAGTGATAGAAAACTGATATTCTTTTCCTTCATTCACATTAAAATCAAGAAAGATAAAACCAAAGTTGTTGAAGTAATGGACAAATTTAAAGATATCCTTTTTGAGAACAACTTTCCTAATCACTCCCAAATGCTGTCACTTCTTCATTGTCCTTACTGCTTATATTATATCACTTATCATTTGTTCTACTTTATTTTATAACTGTGTTAATATCCTTTCCTGGGCATATGTTTTTCTCTGATTCAAAAGACTCTTTTGAAGCAGGGGCCATATACTCATTCCCTAGGTATTTGCTGCCAGAGGTAACAGACTTCAGTCTATAAATGCCTGATTACTAACATCTTACATTATGGGTTACTAAACAGGCCGTTTAGTCTGTTTTCAACAACTTCCCAGAAATGTTTTCAAAAGTTTTATTTCAGCCTTATACACAAGCACCCTAAAACACCTAAAAATTCTGACAAGGTCAATAAATATTTACAAAGTAGATTTACTTTGTAAAGTTTAATTCCATTGGATATATTCCCTTAAATTTTATGAGGTTTTATGTTTTTACAGAATTTTATGGTAGACTCTTTCAAGAAAGGTGGATATATTTAACTTTATAGATGGTAAGACTGGGGAACTGAGGTAGGAGAATGACTGATCCAGATTGGGAGAGGAAAAAAGGAGTCTGGACACCCCCAAATCTTTGACAGACCTGGGGAGGCTCCAGGGTGGAAGATGGAAGGGGCAGGGCCACTGGACCTGAGAGGGACTGTTTGGAAGTTAGTCTGCTTTTGTGTTGAAATTCAAAATCAGCATAGAACCTTTAATCAACTATAATTAACAGGCTACACTTGGAAGCTATGGCTAAAATTTCTAGGCTCTACCAGAATTAAAGAAAAGTAAGCAAATAAATAAATGGCCAGTTGGAAATGAGACAGTTTGGCATCAAAGTAACCCTGGGGAAAAAAAACAAAAGCTGATGTGCAAATGGAGTTATGGGCCACTAACCACGTGGTGCTGTAGAGAAGGGATCTGGTGAGGCAGCTGGCCCTTGGTCAAATGGCCTAACTCCAGATGCACGGCCAGGCCAAGCCCTTCAGGTCAGCTTCTGTGATCTGGCTCAGAGAAGCCCTGAAAACGTTGCTTGCCCTGATTTCTCCAAACATAAAATTGGGGCAGTGGGATTTGCCATTTGTGCATAGCCTAGGCCAGTGGTGAGAGTTAATTAGTGTTTTTAAAGTGCTATGGATTTGGTTTGGTTTATGTATTTTCTCGGGATGAAAGCCAGGATGCCAGCACCAAGTGTTAACAGTGAAGGTTTCATGTGTGCTCCTTGAGATGTGCTGTGTGAAGTGGGGTGGAGGGGATACAAGGCTTGTGGGACCGCCTTTGGCATCAAAAAGGCCACATATCCAAACAGACTTTAGTGCTCCCCAAAGCGGAGGGGCAGACTACAAGCCTTTGAAAATTAAAAAGGAGAAAGCTATCTGTGTTTTGGCTCTGTGATTGAGGGCATGTAGCAACCCACACCAAGGAAAATTTGACGAGCTGCTAAAGACAAATATTGGCAGCTAGAGACGACACAAAATTCTAACTGCTCTGACCTAGTACAAGCAGGCACGGAAGCAGCACCTCCCACTCTATAAGAACCCAGCAGATTTCAGATATTCCAGGCTTGCCGGAACCCTCCTTGGAAGTGGTTTTCACAAATAAAGCTTTATGGCTTTATTCCTGATTAAGGAAGTCATATGTGCTCATAATTTAAAATTAAAACTGGAGAAATACATAAAGTGCAAAGTGCAACTTTCCCACCCTGCCCCAATCCTAGCAGCCAGAATGTAATTATTGTTCACTGTTGTTTGGACATATTTACAGGAGATATTGTTATAATCGTTCCCAACTTATAGGTGATGAAACAGATGGCTGGAAGAACTTACCCACAAGCTCACAAGAAATAGGTCAGAGCTGGTATTGAATAAAACCCAGGGCTTTCTGGCACCCCCAAACTCTTACCTGTTTTACTAGGTGACACTGCCCACCCCACACGCAGCTCCCTCATCCCCCCAGCACCCTCCAGTGGAGTGAATACAAGGCACTGGCAAGGCTTCCATGACTAGCTCTGCAAGCAGAAGCTACCATCATCTGCAGAGTCAGATTACATGTGAATCTAGCAAGGCTAATGTCACTACTCGACCCATTTTTCCAGCCTCCTTTAAATGAATCATGTCCTATCAACATGCTATGATAGAGGTGAGATGATCGTAACTCAGATCTGGGTGCCCTTCTCTCACAAGACAAGTGTAGGACACAAAGTGATGAGACCTGCGAAATCAGTAGGACATGATGTACATGCCGGGTCTGAACAGCCCTGAGTTCCAGCTCTGGTATTTAACAGCATGCATGACCTGGTGCCTCAGTTTCTTCACCTGGATTATAAAGAGTGCACAAACTGCCAAAGGGCCCTTAGCCTCTGGCATTCTGTGCCATGTTGAGCAATCTGTAGCAGGGTGAGCCCCATGCATTCCCCCTAACTCTTGATTCTGCTTAATATCTAATTTCAGGCTGAAAGAAAGATGCCTCTGTGTCACTAGTTCTCTAATATACCCAAAAAGAAATAAAAATGCCTTGAAAAGGATGTATGAAATTACTATTGTTCTCGTTAGATTGATTCTAATGAAATCAGCTAATGATAAATTATTCATTTATTAGCATGCATTCTTTCAATATGTATTAATCTCTTATACATAAGACACTGAGAGAACTATACAAATGAAGTCTTGCTCTCCTTATAGCTCTGGATGGGGAAAACACATGTATATAAATACTACACTATCAGGCAGCAAGAGCTCACTGTCCTGGGAAGCTCCAGAGAAACTCAAGGGACTCAAGTTCAAAAGAATCAGAGAGGGCTTCATGGAGGAGTAGGAATGTGCACTGAGCTCTACAGAAGGGGCAGGGCAACAAGGGAGATAAATAGGACTGAAGGAGGGCATTGCAATGGTGCTGAGTGGTGGGCGTTGTAGGAGGGCTTGCTGGTAGACAGCTGGGAACCACCCACAGCCTTCCAGCAGGGTGGGGAGAGGCTGTGTCCATGCCCTCTTCCAGACTCTTCCAGACTGGGTTTTAGCCAGACCTTTAGGTTTGGCTTTAGCCTAACTGATCTCGAGTATTTATAACAGTACCTCATGCATCCCAGGCCATCATCATTTATTTATTTACTGAATAAACAATCTTGGAAATGGCAACATAATACTGGGAAATGGCTTTGAATGTCGCTCTGAGGAGGAAACAGGGAGCAGCTCCAAGCATTCCAACCTGGACGACTCTTGGATCTCAAGCATGGATTTGGCAATTGCACCACAGAAAATGTGTGTGTGAGAGAGGAGAGGGTGGGAAGAAGGCTGTTCTTTCACCCTATAATCATGAACAGAAATAACATCTCATTAGAAACTTTAAAGAGAAGAGGGCCTTTAAATGAAATAGTAACAAAGCTGTGTGGAATCACTTTGAAGAGCTGGCCTTTGGTGGGGTGGAAAATGCTAACATCTGTCACTGCTCTTCATCTATAATCAAACTTCTACCAGCAGAATCTGTGTGTCTCCTCTGTGTGCGTACGTTTAAAATATATACATACACCTATGTTACATGATTGGATGTGTGTGTTCCAGCCATCATAGAATGCCACGTCTGACTTCCAAAGTGAGTCGTGGTCTCAGATGGGGCAGGATCACTACTGCAGAACAGCCAAGATCAAGCCCGGCACCTGCAGGATAGGTGTATATGTTTTTCCTCAGGCAAAATAATGCCTTTGAAGCGGTTCTCCTTGTGGTCTGAGCCATGCTTGCTGGGGCCTTGGGGGAGTGTGGAATTTGGGGCTGGAGCTCTCCTTAGAACCACGTAGAGCTGAATTCAGACCTGCAGGACCTCGTGCCTACCCTGGGATTATGGCTGTTTCCCACCACTTTAGAGGTTTCCAGGCTTTCCCACTAATCAGCTTCAATGGTGCTACTCCCCAGGCTCTCTCACGGGTCTCTTACACTGACCATCCTGTGCTGCTAGACAAAGACAGATCAGCCTACTAGAAAGAAGTATTTTAAAGACATGGAGGAATAAATAATTCTTAGGAGTTTTCTCAGAAGGGAACAAAGGAAAAGAGAAGGGTATTATCTGAACAGAGACCAAAGCACTTCCAAGGTTACTTCAGAACAAAGCCTTCAAAAATGAATAAAAAGTCTCCTCAAAGCACACAGGAAAGCAATTACATCCCACACTCTGACACTGGTCATGAAGCTGGGAGGCAGGGGAGGGAGGAAGGGGATAAAAGCAGAGCCAGGGTTGGGGCACTGAGATAACCAGTGAATGATGAAACAATCAGAGGGAACATCCCAGAAAACAGGAGCAGAACCGAACTCAGAACGGCAAGAAGAGGCAGAGCCCCGGACTCAGAGGGAATTCAGGCCGAGCCAGGCCAGAGGCAAAGGCTTTATAAATCTCTATCTGTCTATTGAGGAGGTCCGGGGAAAGGGATGAAGATGGGCAGGGAAATCCCACATCATCTTTTCTGGCCAATCTTTTCAATGCAGGGAGCGATGAGGGTGGGCACTTAGAAGCTGAATGAATAGTTTCAAACACCTGTATATAATGTCAATTACAACTTAATAAGTGACTTGTAGCTTCTAAGTTATTTTTACTTAGGCACAAAAGGTAGGTTTGGGGTTTAAAAGGAGTATAAGTGGCCATCTGGAGGTACTTTTAGGCTCAGGAAAGGCTGTAAGACAATAAAACAATGACTTTGACAGGTTGATCTGTTTATGATTCATTAGCAGATATTTACTGATATTAACCCAACAACTTACTATGATGTTAGGTTCTGTGCTACGGAGACCTTACTGTGCATATGGCAGTGAATGAAAAAGATAGAGACCCTATTCTCATGCGGTTTCTCTTCAGTTTTGAAGGGAGGAAAAGTTACATTTTATTTATTTTTTATATTTTTGAATTGTGGTAAAATACAAACAACATAAAATTTACTATCTTAGCCATTTTTAATTGTATGGTCCAGTGGCATTAAATACATTCACGTTGTTGTGCTGTCATCTTCACCATCCATCTCTACACCCACTCAACAATCATGCCCCATTCTCCCCTCCCCACATCCTCAGGCAACCGCCATTCTATTTTCTGTCCCTATGAATCTGACCAATTTAGGTACTTCATTTAAGTGGAGTCATATAGTTTTTCCTTTTGTGACTTGCTTAGCATAATGTCCTTAAGGTTCATCCATGTTGTAGCACGTATCAGAATTTCTTTCACTGTTAGTGCTGGATACTATTTCATGGTATGTATGTATATATATATGCATGCCACATTTTGTTTATTCATCCATTCACTGATGGACACTTGGGTTGCTACTACCTTTTGGCTGTTCTGAGTAATGCTGCTACAAACATGAGGGTATAAATACCTGTTCAAGCCCCTGCTTTTAATTCTTTTAGGTATATACTCACAAGTGGGCTTGCTGGATCCTATGATAATTCTATCTTTAATATTTTGAGTAATCACACAATGTTATCGTCCACAGAGGCTACACTATTTTGCTTTCCCATTAACAGTGAACAAGGGTTCCAATTTCTCTACATCCTCAACAATTCTTATTTCCCCTCCCTCCCTTCCTCCCTCCCTTCCTTCCTTCCTTTTTCCACTCTCTCTCCTTTTCTTTCTTTTATTTTTTAAATTGTAGTCATCCTAATGGTATAATTTATGTATGCATCCTTGAGACTTTATGCTTTACTGCAGAATGGTGAATCTCCTGATCTATGAGAGATTTGGTGACCCCTGGTGTGTGTGCACGTTTCTCTGTGAATGTGTACGTGTATCAATATTTTGTGCCGATCTTTGAGTATTTTTACTGTTAGTATCCAAGCCACAACATACCATATGTATGTGACCATGAAAAAAATCCTGACTCCACCAGCAGGATGGGCCTCTGGGCACCCTATAATTTGACTAGGGGAATGGGGTGTGTGTTGGCAGGGGGTGGGGGAGGTGTAGCTGCTGAAATCCAAGAGGCCAGCTTTTGGGGGCATGTGGTGCTAGGCAGAAGGCAGAAATCTCCCAGGAAGTGTGTAATGCCTATTCATATGATTCAGAATCAGAGGAGACATTGGTCAACAAACCCCAGGATGACCCACTAAGGGAAAGAGGAGATAGAAAAGTGGATTGATACGGTGATGTTTTAGAACAGAAATCAGAAAGGTGTCCAGCATGTAGTAATAAGAAACTCATAAAATAATTCAAATTCCTCTACTGCATATAATGTTTCTAGCATTTTCTCTTGTGTTCATCTATTTATGATCATGCCTTTGGCAACATCACTGCTTATCAATGGACACGCTCCTTCTAGCAGGCAGAATAAGGAGAGAAGCAGAGTAAGCAGATTTGCTCCTTTGAGGTCCCATTCATACAGAGACCCACAGAACACTGAAGCCAGAGGGACCTTGGAGATCATTTAATTCCTTCTTTACTCCACAGGTGAGGAAACTGACGAAGTGGCTTTAGGGAAGGTGGAGGTGGAACGCTACCTTCTTCTCCCACAGTAAGCACCAACGATCTGGGAAGAGCTGGAGTGAGAAACCACAGAAATGCTTCTGTGATAACACTGACTCCATTCTTAACCCTTAGTTTACACCCGAGATTGGCTGCTTCTGATTTAACTCCACAAAAGCCTCTGTGCTCTATGAATATGATATCCAGACTTGGCTGTCCCCTAAGTACATGTTTCTTTATAGCCGGATTTAATTTTTCCTCATAAATGAATTGCAAAGAAAAGGAAATGGGCTTGTATCATCATCCTAAAAAGGAGCAAGCACCCAAAGATAGCTCTTCTTTTTTCTGCTTCTTTCTCTCAGTAGAGTGAAGTGAATATAAAAGCCGGGCAGAAAAGGCCCATGGGATTGCCATGTGTGAGGAGGTGGGTGGCACCTTGCTACCTGTAGGCACAGATAGCAGAGAACGCCGTGTGTGTGTGAAGCAACAGTGAATGTGGTTCTACATCCTTGCAAGAGCTGACAATGTCCTTCGTTATCTGCAGGAATCAGAGCAGGAGTCCCAAGCGGTGGGGAAGCCAACATGAAGGCCTGGGTGGGCTCCAGAGAGGGGAGAAAGAACAGCAGAAGGCCAAAGAGGATCCCTAAATTTGTGGCGGCAGTACTGGGTCTTACAATTCCACCACATAATACGTAGGAAACTGAGTTCAAGAGAAGTAAATGTCCTTACAGTCTACGGGTGGCAAGATTAAGAAAATTTTCTATTCTAATTTCCGTGCAACTTTCCTTACCAACTTTTATACTGGAGAAACCTTTTGCCTGTGCTGTTATTTTGCTAGGGCCCTTTAGGTAAGACAGGAGAAAGCACAGCAAGTTGCACCAGGAACCCTGCAGCGCACAGTGCTGTGGTGATAGTGTATTCATCCATCCTTCCATTGCTATAAAGAACTACCTGAGACTGGATATAAAGAAAAGAGGTTTAATTGGTTCAGGGTTCCACAGGCTGTACAGGAAGCATGGCTGGGGAGGCCTCAGGAACTTAAATCATGGCAGAAGGTGAAGGGGAGGCAGGCAAGTCCTACATGGCTGGAGCAGGAGGAAGAGAGCGAAGGGGGAGGTGCCACACACTTTCAAACAACGAGATCTCTTGAGAACTCACTCACTATCACAAGAACAGCAAGGGGGGAATCCATGCCTATGATCCAGTCACCTCCCGCCAGGCCCCTCCTCCAGCAGGGGAGATTACAATTCGACATGAGATTTGGGTGGGACACAAATCCCAACCATATCACACAGGAGTATAGTTCTCAAGCTCCTACTTCAAATGCCAAACCAAAATACAGCTTAGTGAGTGAGGAGTCTTAAGGTTTTTCATTTGTAGGTGGAATGTAGCAGGTGAAGACATTTACAACCATTATAATGTGGGTGGCATATTCCACATATCCCCTAGACCTAGGTTATACTGGGCTTTGCAGTGCACTAAATTACTCAGAAAGTTTTCAAGCCGGTCCTGCCTCCCCACTATTCTCTTCCAGCCACCCTTAGAGATTTTGGTATGACTGAAACGTATCTCTTAGGTGTACGTTAGGGGTAGAGAAAAGTTTAGGAGTGATTGATGTAGCCTCACAGTAACTAGTCACAGCTCTGTGATCAGCTCAGCTGATCAACTTACTTCCTAGCACCTTCTAGAAGAGGTTTTTAGGCCAATAGAAATATAATGCAAGTCACTTATGTAAGTTAATTAAAATTAAATTTTCTATTAGCCACATTAAGAAAGGAAGAGGAGAAAAGTAAAACACTAACAATATATTTAATTCAATATATCCAAAGTATTATCCTTTCAACAAATAATAAATCTATAATATTGTATGCATATAATACATAGGTGTACTAAGTCTTCAAAATCTGATGTATATATTCTATTCACAGCACATCTCAATCCATAGTTAAGTACCCAACATTTTAAGTACCCAACAGCCACATGTGGCCTGTGGCTACTATACTGGACAGCACAAATCTGGACTGTTCCTACAGTCCTTAGTGCTCAAACCTTCCCCTTGCCTCTCTCACTGACATGCGTTTACTCCAAAAGAAATAGAAATGTATCCATGATGCAGCCATTCTCGCCTGTCTCAGGGCCCTTTCCTGTCCAGGTCTTAATGTGTCCACTTGGTCTTTATTGCATCTCAATTCTCCAATTGTCCACTGAGTCATTACTGAGTGCCTTGCAGGCTCCCAGTATTTGTGTTAACTGACGAGGATAAAAAAATACAAGAGATGCTGACTTCCAGGAGCTCTCAGCTTGGAAATGCAGACACAAACACGAACACGTGAGGGATGCTATACAGAGACACATGCACACAGGAAGGAGTGACTGCTTCTTCTGGGGCTCTGGAAAGCATTCACAGAGGGGGACATGGGGTTGGGTTTTTAAGGGATGAGAGAGATTGTAGAAAGGTAGAGAAAACATGTTTCAGGCATAGGGAAAAGCATATTCATGACAGTACGATGATCTGCACAGAGATGACAAGTGTCTAGGAGGTGAGAACATGACAAGGAGTGCCTGGAGTGAGGCTGGCGGGGCAATGGGCCCTGAGTGCCTGGTGACACATTTAGAATGACTGTGGGGTAATTCTCTGAGCAGGAATCTCTGAGCAAGAATATTTTGTGGTGAGCTATAATGCAGTCTGGAAAAAACAAAGAAGTAAGGAGAGCCTGAACTAAGGGGGCAGCAGTATGTCCAGAAATGAGCGGATGGGAGCCCCCATGTGAATAAGGGAATATAAGGGCACTGTTTGCAAGATGAGCATTATGATGAAAGCTGTGCAAAGGGTCTAATTGCTAAGGCTTTCTATGCCCAAACTCACTATGCTGAGGGCATTAGGGCCACTCGCATGGTATTTATACAGGCCTATTAGAGTCCGTTGTGATCCGGAAGCACTACATGCATGCCTGCTCTGAAGGAAATGGTAGGACTCTTTACAAGTTAATTTAGGCAGAAGGCAGAATCAAGCGGAATCACTTCCAGGACTGCTAGGAAAGTGTCACACTTGTGACAGCCAGCAGGTGTTGGGCAGTACCTGACCAGCCCAATCAGATAATGTGGTTGCTCACACTGCGCTGGAACCCAACTGTGGCTTATCTGACTGTGAGTTTTCTGGAAGGCGACTCTGGAGCTCTCAGGTAAGAACAGGGCAGCAACATGACATCTACAGTGAGAAGGAGCCTCAGAGATGCCATAAGTTCTTCTTTTGTAAATGGGGAAGGCTGGGGCAGGGAGAGTTCAATGGCTTAAAGGCTAGTAAGCGGCAGAGCAAGAATAGAATTCACCTTTCTTGTTTCATAAGCTGGTGTTCCTTTCACAGCACACTGCCCTCTGAGATGAGTGGAAGATATGTCCTGAAGAACTGTTTACCTTTATAGCAACTCAGGAAAAAAGAGAAAGCCAGGCTAGAGACATACTAGATAATCAAACCATCTTGGCGGGCCAATTAGATTTAATCTTGTAGCAATGCACTGGTACTCACATGGTGAAGAGTCCACAAAGTTCGGGTCGATATTATGCAGCAGCTCAATTCTGGGGGATGGGCTTCCTTCACTGGAAAACAATTTTTAAGGGAATGTTAATTTCCTCTCTCTAATGGGCATGAGTTATTTTAATACTTCCCTTCCTTGTACTTATAGGAAATAACAAACCTGCCAGTTAACAACTCTGTCATGAATTTGGAGGTCTCCACAATCACAGCTGGTGCATCTTCAAGTAGTCATCATTTGTCTACATTGACCGAACCCTTTACATAAGAACTTCAGTATCAAGCATATGATGATATTTTTAAAAAATGATTCTGGGACCCTTTGAAATAAATATTGTGGCCTTATTTAAACATGACCATGTTTTACAGCAGAGAAATGAGAACTCAAGGCACCTCACATAGACTTCATACTGAACACTTACAAGTAAATGAAGAAACTGCATCTGCCAAAATGGTGGCACCAATATTACAGATGCAACATGCCTCTTAAAGAGTAACCTACATCAGAAAAATTAATGTCCTCCAAGTCCAAATTTGCAACATGGATCTTAGATTTAATATAAATACATGAGAAATGCCTAGATCTCTTTAAGGCTTTAAAAAATGTGTACACACAAATACAATCACAACCTACATTTGTGCTGAAAAGTGACTTGGAGATCGCTTTGGTCAACCCCCTCTTCTTACAAATGATGAAGGTACATAGTAAGTTATTGGTAGAATATTGGGTTGTGTGACTCTCAAAGCAGGGTTCTTAAGAAATTGGGAGCATAGCAGGGTTCTTAAGAAATCGGGAGCATAAGCCGGGTGCGGTGGCTCACGCTTGTAATCCCAGCACTTTGGGAGGCCGAGGCGGGCAGATCACGAGGTCAGGAGATCAAGACCACGGTGAAACCCCGTCTCTACTAAAAATACAAAAAAATTAGCCAGGCGTGGTGGCGGGCACCTGTAGTCCCAGCTACTCGGAGAGGCTGAGACAGGAGAATGGCGTGAACCCGGGAGGCGGAGCTTGCAGTGAGCCGAGATTGCGCCACTGCACTCCAGCCTGGGCGACAGAGCGAGACTCCGTCTCAAAAAAAAAAAAAAGAAATTGGGAGCATAAACATCACCAGATGTACGTAAGGAGCACATTAGGCACCCAGGTCATTTTGCTAGTGTAGACTCAGCCTTACAGAAGTAGCTAAAACCAATTTAAATCATTGAGGGCGTACTGAGGACTCCCTGATACTCCAATACAGTTCAGCTAAGTACTAAAGGTTGCAAAGTGCTGTTAACACCACGGGATTCATACATAATCTAAATAATCAGTAAGGCTCCTGACATAACCAAGACATGGTTTCAGGTGTCCCAGTGTCCACACCCCAAACCCACAGTTAGCTGTTGATAGCAGTGGTTTGGGATTTCAATGCCCAATACCATTTCAAAAAATCTGGGTTGTGATTCACAACTTTGTATTTGCCAAGTAAGGAAATATAAAAACAAATCTTAATTGATTAAAACAAAACAAAATAACAAACTTCAACTACCATCACCATTATTTTATAAAATAAAGTTAACAGCACAAAAGGTAGGAAAGACACAATCTCAGAATAAATGACAGCTCCTTAAATTGAGCACATTTAACTTTAGTATTCTATAAGATGTCATTGTCCTCCTCTACTCCATAAAACACAGTGATCAGAGAGAGTGGAAGGGAAATACTCAGGGGTGCCCACGGTCCTGGGACAGCAGCAGCAGCACTGCAGGGGTGGGGGTGGGGCATATTTCCCAGGACCTTTCTTTTCTCATTTTCTTTCGGAGACACTTAACTGCCTGAATATCCTGGAGACTATCAACCAGTCCAAAATGCCAAGAACTAGGGTTTGATCCCAGAAGCTCTGAATGGAAGTAGGAATGATATGTAAAGAAAATGGTAAATATGAGAAAATCTAAATAGAATGATGATGATGTCTAATTTGTGGGCTTAAAACCAAACAAGTATGCCGGGTACAATGGCTCATGCCTATAATCCCAGCACTTTGGGAGGCTGAGATGGGAGGATCCCTTGAGGCCAGCCAGGAGTTTGAGACAAACTTGGGCAACATACTGAGACCCCGTCTGAACCAATAATAATAATAATAATAATAATAATAACTTGAGCATGGTGGTGCATGCCTGTAGTCCCAGCAACACAGGAGGCTGAGGCAAGAGGATTCCCTGAGCTCAGGAGTTCAAGGCTGTAGTGAGCTGTGATCACACCACTACACTCCAGCCTGGATGACAAAGTGAGACTCTGTCTTAAAACAAACAAACAAATAAAACCAAGCAAACAGAGTTAAAATCCTCAAAATAATAGCAAGCAAGGAAAGGAAATCAGAATGAAAGCATTTTAAAGTATTTATATTGTTTGGAAGTGGGGTAAAGCTACTGATTAAATTTAGATTTAGCTAAGTAAAACTTTTGTGTTAAATTTTTAGGGCAATTATTAAAAATAAAGGCTTTTTCTGGACTATAGGTTGAAAACTCAAAAATTTCAGGGCCAATATATTAATATATAACTACTCAGCTTTAAAAGTAGAGTTCACTGTAATGCCCCAAAACATTAGGCACAATTAAATAAAAATATTTTCCTAATAACTTTAGAGAGAGTTTATATACATATTCTTCATTCATGTCATTTTTTCATTATTCAGAAGAGTCACAGGTATTTTAAAATAAGTAAATTTAATATGATGAGATGATTTTTTGAAATCAAAGGTTGTATATAATCCTAGTTGACTGTTTGTTAGGAAAAATCTTCATAGGCAGAATCATCGTGATGCAAATAGGAGCCAGCCCCTCCAACTATCTTAAGTATGTTGTGATTCTACTTTTAAAATGCACTCATAAGAATATTTTGATAAGGATGTGGTTAGAAATATGGGCCAAGAAAACACAATATGTGACAAGTGATTGAAACAATGACCAAACACCATTAGGGACTTCCTGAGGGGGAGGTAGAGAAGGATTGTGGATTTCCATTAATAGTTAACACTTTATTAACACAGATTCAAGTAATTATACCCTCCACCACCACACACACACACACATCAACTCAACAAGGCACAGAAACTGCATGGTTAATTTCAGTGCAGACAAGGGTACAGCGTACTGATACTGCAACCAAGAAGGTGGGTTCAAGTCGCCTGAAGAAGACAATCTGGGGGCATGGGACAGAAATGGAGCTTGTCAGAAGGAGAGGAAGGGGTGGGTGATGAGAAATCTCAAAGCTAACTCTGCAAGCCTGATAATGTTGCCTAGGAGATATTTTAGAGTCATAATTTTGAAAAGACCAGTAAATGGCAGAGACAATGGTCATTAGAGAGACATGGCTGATTGTTGGGGAGGAGAATCCTCAGGGCTGAATGCCATATATAGGAAGAGCATGCCCCAGACCCTGCGCAGGGCCCACTGTCTACTGAGGAGTTAAAATTTACCCAGACCGAAGAAGCTGGACATGGGTACACAGCTTGGGAAGAAATGCTCACCACCATATTAATAAACGTTCTCTTTATAAATTCAAAGAAAGGGAAGTTCAGTAAATACCCACATGTTTTCAGCGTTAATTAAAAAACCCTCTTAAGAACCCACAAATTCTTGGCCACTTAAATTTGAGTAGTCTCCAATAATCATATGAAAGATCCCCCTCTTGCATTTAGAAGGAAAATGCCTGGTGTGTGGTGAGTTTTTTGTTTTTGTTTTTTTTTTCCCCTTTTTTTTTTTTTTTTTTTTTTTTTCAGGGCAAATGTTTTCCACTGTTGTCTCACTCCCATCCCTTCCTCACTCCTCTGGAAATTTTTGACATCAATAATCTCCACTTTCTTATGCATGTTCCTCTATCCTTCTGTTAAAAAAAATAAGAAAATTTTATTAACCATCTTATTTGCCATTAGGTATCTTGTTTTTTACAGTACTCATTCTCAAACTTTGCTGCACATTAGAATTACCTGGGAAGCTTTTAAACCTCAGATGCACAGGCTGCATCTCATACCCGTAAGATCACTGGCGGTGGAACCCGAGCATCGGTACGTTTGGACTCTCCAGGTGATTCCAATGTGCAGCCAAGCGTGGGAACCGCTGCTCCTAAGCAATGCTTCCCAAACATTAATGAACATATGAATCATCTGGGGAGCTTGTTAAACTGTGGATCCTGATGTACTTGAACTGAATGGGGCCCAATAATCTGCATTTCTAACAGTTTCCCAGGTGATATTGATGCTGCTGGTCTCAGGACCACACTTGTAGTATCATGGTTTGAGGAAGCCTCCCAGAGTCCTTCCACATGGGATCTCAATCAACCCTTTTGGAGTCTCTTAAATTAAAAACTTATTTGGGTTAGGGCTGATTCAAACATAATGATTCTCAACCTTGGCTGCACAATACAATCACCTGGAGAACTCTTAAAAAATACTGATGCATGGGTTCAATCCCAGGAGATTGAGTTCATTGGTCTGAGTTTCAGCCTGGGCATAAAGATTTATAAAACTACCCAAACTTAGCTTTATTGAAGTATAATTTTAAAACCATACAATCGCCCATTTAAACTGCACAGTTAAATGTTTTTGATATATTCACATGGTTGCACAATCACCAACGGTCTAATTTTAGAACATTTTTATCCTCCCAAAAGAAATACTGTACCCATTAGCAGTCATTCTTCATTTTCTACTTCACTCCCCTCCCCAGCCCTAGCCAATCGTTAATCTGTCTCTACAGATTTGCCTATTCTGGACATTTCCTATAACTGGAACCATACAATACTTGGCCTTTTGTGGCTGGCTTTTTTCACTTAGCATAATGTTTTCAAGGGTCATCAATGTGGTAGCATGCATCAAATATTTCATTCCTTTATATGGCTGAATAATATCCCATTGATTGAAGATATCATATTTTCTTTATCCATTTAGTTGGTTAATATTTGGATTGTTTTCAATATTTGGCTATTATGAATAATCCTATTATGAACATTTGTGTACAAGTTTTTGTGTGGGCATTCGTTTTCATATCTCTCGGGTCTATAACTAGGAGTGGAATTGCTGGGTCATATGGTAACTCTACAACATTTTGAGGACTTGACAAACAATTTTCCAAAGCAGCTGCAACATTTCACACTCTCACCAGGAATAATAAGTGTTTCAATTTCTCCACATCTTTGACAACACTTATTAAACGTGTCTTTTTGAATGTAGCCCTTCTAGTTGGTGTAAAGTGATATCTCATTGTGATTTGATTTGCATTTTCCTAATAATTAATGATGCCGAGCATCTTTTCATGTATGTATTGGCCATTTATATATCTTCTTTGCAGAAATGTCTATTCAGACCATTTGCTCATATTTTAATGGGGCTACTTGTCTTTTTATGATTGAGTTGCATGAATTCTTTATACATTCTATTTGCAAGTCCCTTATCTGATACATGATTTGCTAATATTTTCTCCTATTCTGTGGGTTGACTTTTCACTTCCTTGAGAATATCATCTTGAGAATAAAAGTTTGCATTTTGATGTAGTTCAACTTATGTATTTTCTCTTGTGTGCTTTTATCTAAGAAACTACTGTCTGACCCAAGATCACAAAGCTTTACTCCTGAGTTTTCTTCTAAGAGTTTTATAGTTTTAATTCTTACATTTAGGTCTATGATCCATTTTCAGTTAATTTTTGTGTATGCTGTGAGGTAGAGATCCAACTTCATTATCTTCTTTTTTTCACTTTTATTATGTTTAATTGACACATAAATACACATATTTATGGGCTAGAGTATATTTCAATATATGTGTACAATGTGTAATGATAAGTCAGTGTAATTAGCATAACCATCACCTCAAATATTTATCATTTCTCTGTGTTGGGAACATTCAAAATTCACTCTTGTAGCTATTCAAAAATATACAATAAATTGTTGTTAATTATAGTCACCCTATAGTGCTATAGAGCACTAGACCTTATTCCTCCTATTTAACTGTACTTTTATATCCATTAACTAACCTTTGGCTATTCTCCTCTCCCCTACCCTTCCCATCCCCCAGGAAAAACACTACTCTACTCTCTACTTCCATGAGATCAACGTTTTTTTAGCTTCCATGTATGAGAACATGTGGTATTTATCTTTCTGTGCCTGGCTTATTTCACTTAACATAGTGACCTTCAGTTTCATCCATGTTACTGTGAATGACAGGATTGCATTTTGTTTTACGGCTAAAGAGTATTCCATTGTGTATATATACCATATTTTCTTCATTCACCCACTGATTGACCCTTAAGTTGATTCTATATCTTGGGTATTGTGAATAGTACTGCAATAAATATGGGAGTGCACATATCTCCTTGATATACTGATTTCATTTCCTTTGCATATATACCCAGTAGTGGGATTGCTGGATCATATGGTAGTTCTATTTTCAGTTTTTTGAGGAGCCTTCATATTGTTTTCCACAATGGCTGGACTAATTTGCATTCTCACCAATGGTGGATAAGAGTTCCCCTTTCTCTACAACCTCAGCAGGATCTGTTATTTTTTAACTTTTTGATAATGGCCATTCTAACTGGGCTGAGATGATATCTCATCGTGGTTTTAAATTTGCATTCTCTCATGATTAGTAGTGTTGAGCATTTTTAAAAATAAATCTATTAGCCATTTGTATTTCTTATTTTGAGAGGTGTCTATTCAGCTCATTTACCCATTTTTAAATTGGATTATTTGGGGGGTTTTTCTGTTGAATTGTTTCAGTTCCTTAAATATTCTGGATATTAATCCTTTGTTGAATGAAGAGTTAGCAAATATTTTCTCCCATTATGCAGGCTGTCTGTTCGCTCTGTTGATTGTTTGCTGTGCATGAGATTTTAGTTTGATATAATCCCATTTGTCTATTTTTGCTTCTGTTGCCTGTGCCTTTGAGGTCTTCTCCATAAAATCTTTGCCCAGACCAATGTTCTGAAGCATTTCTCCTATGTTTTCTTTCAGGAGTTTCATAGCTTCAGGTCTTATATTTAAGTCATTAACCCATTTTGAGTTGACTTTTATATATGGTGAGAGATACAGGTTTGGTTTCATTTTTATGCATATAGATATCCAATTTTCCCAGCACCATTTATTGAAAAGACTGTCTCTTCCTCAAAAAAATTTTCTTGGTGCCTTTGTCAAGGATCAGTAGGCTACGAATACATGAATTTATTTCTAGGTTCTCTATTTTGTTCCATTGGTATATGAATCTGTTTTTACACAAGTAACATGCTGTATTGGTTACTATAGCTTTATAGTATCTTTTGAAACCTTGCAGTGTGATGCCTCCAACTTTGTTCTTTTCACTCAGGATTGCTTTGGCTATAGGGTCTTTTGTGGGTCCATATAAATTTTAGGATTTTTAAATTTCTGTTGAGAATGTTATTGGTATTTAGATAGGGATTGCATTGACTCTGTAGATTGCTTTTGGTAGTAAGATCATTTTCACAATATTTATTCTTCAAATCTAAGAATATGAGATATCTTTCCATTTTTTGTGTGTTCTCTTCTGCTAGCTTGTTGCTGGCATATAGAAATGCTACTGATTTCTGTATGTTGATTCTGTATCCTGCAACTTTACTGAATTTGTTTGTCAGTTGTAAGAGTTTTTTGGTAGAGCTTTTAGGGTTTTCTGTATATACGATGATATGATCTGCAAACAGGGACAATTTGACTTTCTCCTTTCCATTTTGGAGGCCCTTTATTTCTTTCTATTGCCTGATTGCTCTGGCTGGGACTTCCATTACCATGTTGAACAAAAGTGGTGAAAGTGAGCATCGTTGTCTTGTTTCAGATGTTAGGGGAAAGGCTGTCAACTTTTTCCCATTCAGTGTGATGTTTGCTATGGGCTTATGATATATGGCCTTTATTGTGTTGAGCTGTGGTCCTTCTATATCTAATTAGTTGAGTGTTTTGATTATGAAGGGATGTTAAATTGTATCAAATCCTTTTTATGTATCTATTGAGATGATCATGTGGTTTTTATACTTCATTCTGTTGATGTAATGTATCATGTTTATGGATTTCTATATGTTGAACCATTCTTGCAACTTTGGGATAAATCCCACTTGATAATGGTGAATGATCTTTTAAATTTATTTTTATTTTTTGAGATGGGGTCTTATTTTGTTGCCCAGACTGGAGTACAGTGGCTTGATCATGGCTCATTGCAGTCTCAATCTCCCAGATTCAAGCGATCCTCCCACCTCAGCCTCCCTAGTACCTGGGCTATAGGAGCATGTCACCATGCCTGGCTAATTTTTAAATTTTTTTGCAGAGATGGGATCTCCCTATGTTGCCCAGGCTGGTCTTGAACTCCTAGGTCCTGAACTCCTTGGCCTCCCAAAGCACTGGGATTACAGGCATGAGCCACCACACCTGGCTATGAATGATCTTTTTAATGTGTTGCTGGATTCAGTTTGCTAGCATTTTGTTGAGGCTTTTTGCATCTATGTTCATTGGGGATACTGGCCTAAAGTTTTCTTTTCTTGTTGTAGCTCTGTCTGGTTTTGGTATCAGCATAACGCTGGTCTTGTAGAATAAGTTTAGAAGAATTCCCTCCTCTTCAATTTTCTGGAAGAGTTTGAGAAGAATTTTTATTAGTTCTTTAAATGTTTTGTAGAATTCTGCAATGAAGTCATCAGGTCCTGGGCTTTTCTTTGATGGGAGACTTTTTATTACAAGAATCAATCTCATTACTAATAATTGGTCTATTCAGGTTTTCTATTTCTTCTTGGTTCAATCTTGACACGTTGTATGTATACATGAATTTATCCATTTCCACTAGATTTTCTAATTTGTTGGCATACAGTTGTTTATAATAGTCTCTCATGATCACTTGTATTTCTATGGTATCAGTTGCAATGTCTCCTTTTTTGTTTGTGATTTTATTTGGACCATTTACATTCTTGATTCATTTAGCTAATTATTTGTCAGTTTTGTTAATCATTCCAAAAACCAACTTTTCATTTCATCGATCTTTTGTATTATTTTTTAGTGTGAATTTTGTTTATTTCTGCTTTCATCATTATTTGTTTCCTTCTACTAACTTTGGATTTGGCTTGTTCTTGCTTTTCTAGTTCCCTGAGATGCATTGCTAGGTTGCTTATTGGAAATCCTTCTACTTTTTGGATGTAGGCATCTATTGCTATACATTATCCTCTTAATACTTCTTTTTTTTCTTTTTTTAAAAGTATTATTATTATACTTTAAGTTTTAGGGTACATGTGCACAATGTGCAGGTTTGTTACATATGTATCCATGTGCCATGTTGGTGTGCTGCACCAATTAACTCATCATTTAGCATTGGGTATATCTCCTAATGCTGTCCCTCCCCTCTCCCCCCACCCCACAACAGTCCCTGGAGTGTGATGTTCCCCTTCCTCTGTCCATGCGTTCTCATTGTTCAATTCCCACCTATGAGTGAGAACATGCGGTGTTTGGTTTTTTGTCCTTGCGATAGTTTACTGAGAATGATGGTTTCCAGTTTCATCCATGTCCCTACAAAGGACATGAACTCATCATTTTTTATGGCTGCATAGTATTCCATGGTGTATATGTGCCACATTTTCTTAATCCAGTCTATCATTGTTGGACATTTGGGTTGGTTCCAAGTCTTTGCTGTTGTGAATAGTGCCGCAATAAACATATGTGTGCATGTGTCTTTATAGCAGCATGATTTATAGTCCTTTGGGTATATACCCAGTAATGGGATGGCTGGGTCAGATGGTATTTCTAGTTCTAGATCCCTGAGGAATCGCCACACTGACTTCCACAATGGTTGAACTAGTTTACAGTCCCACCAACAGTGTAAAAGTGTTCCTATTTCTCCACATCCTCTCCAGCACCTGTTGTTTCCTGACTTTTTAATGATGGCCATTCTAACTGGTGTCAGATGGTATCTCATTGTGGTTTTGATTTGCATTTCTCTGATGGCCAGTGATGATGAGCATTTTTTCATGTGATTTTTGGCTGCATAAATGTCTTCTTTTGAGAAGTGTCTGTTCATGTCCTTTGCCCACTTTTTGATGGGGTTGTTTGTTTTTTTCTTGTAAATTTGAGTTCATTGTAGATTCTGGATATTAGCCCTTTGTCAGATGAGTAGGTGTGAAAAATTTCTCCCATTTGGTAGGTTGCCTGTTCACTCTGATGGTAGCTTCTTTTGCTGTGCAGAAGCTCTTTAGTTTAATTAGATCCCATTTGTCAATTTTGGCTTTTGTTGCCATTGCTTTTGGTGTTTTAGACATGAAGTCCTTGCCCATGCCTAGGTCCTGAATGGTATTGCCTAGGCTTTCTTCTAGGGTTTTTAAGGTTTTAGGTCTAACATGTAAGTCTTTAATCCATCTTGAATTAATTTTTGTATAAGGTGTAAGGAAGGGATCCAGTTTCAGCTTTCTACATATGGCTAGCCAGTTTTCCCAGCACCATTTATTAAATAGGGAATCCTTTCCCCATTTCTTGTTTTTGTCAGGTTGGTCAAAGATCAGATGGTTGTAGATATGTAGCATTATTTCTGAGGGCTCTGTTCTGTTCCATTGATCTATATCTCTGTTTTGGTACCAGTATCATGCTGTTTTGGTTACTGTAGACTTGTAGTATAGTTTGAAGTCAGGTAGCGAGATGCCTCAGGCTTTGCTCTTTTGGCTTAGGATTGACTTGGCGATGCGGGCTCTTTTTTGGTTCCATATGAACTTTAAAGTAGTTTTTTCCAATTCTGTGAAGAAAGTCATTGGTAGCTTGATGGGGATGGCATTGAATCTATAAATTACCTTGGGCAATATGGCCATTTTCACGATATTGATTCTTCCAACCCATGAGCATGGAATGTTCTTCCATTTGTTTGTATCCTCTTTTATTTCATTCAGCAGTGGTTTGTAGTTCTCCTTAAAGAGGTCCTTCATGTCCCTTGTAAGTTGGATTCCTAGGTATTTTAGTCTCTTTGAAGCAATTGTGAATGGGAGTTCACTCATGATTTGGCTCTCTGTTTGTCTGTTATTGGTGTATAAGAATGCTTGTGATTTTTGTACATTGATTTTGTATCCTGAGACTTTGCTGAAGTTGCTTATCAGCTTAAGGAGATTTTGGGCTGAGACAATGGGGTTTTCTAGATATACAATCATGTCATCTGCAAACAGGGACAATTTGACTTCCTCTTTTCCTAATTGAATACCCTTTATTTCCTTCTCCTGCCTGATTGCCCTGGCCAGAACTTCCAACATTATGTTGAATAGGAGTGGTGAGAGAGGGCATCCCTGTCTTGTGCCAGTTTTCAAAGGGAATGCTTCCAGTTTTTGCCCATTCAGTATGATATTGGCTGTGGGTTTGTCATAGATAGCTCTTATTATTTTGAGATACATCCCATCAATACCTAATTTATTGAGAGTTTTTAGCATGAAGGGTTGTTGAATTTTGTCAAAGGCCTTTTCTGCATCTATTGAGATAATCATGTGGTTTTTGTCTTTGGTCCTGTTTATATGCTGGATTACATTTATTGATTTGCGTATGTTGAACCAGCCTTACATCCCAGGGATGAAGCCCACTTGATCATGGTGGATAAGCTTTTTGATGTGCTGCTGGATTCAGTTTGCCAGTATTTTATTGAGGATTTTTGCATCAATGTTCATTAAGGATATTGGTCTGAAATTCTCTTTTTTGGTTGTGTCTCTGCCAGGCTTTGGTATCAGGATGATGCTGGCCTCATAAAATATGTTAGGGAGGATTCCCTCTTTTTCTATTGATTGGAATAGTTTCAGAAGGAATGGTACCAGTTCCTCCTTGTACTTCTGGTAGAATTCGGCTGTGAATCCATCAGGTCCTGGACTCTTTTTGGTTGGTAAGCTATTGGCTATTGCCACAATTTCAGAGCCTGTTATTGGTCTATTCAGAGATTCAACTTCTTCCTGGTTTAGTCTTGGGAGGGTGTATTTGTCGAGGAATTTATCCATTTCTTCTAGATTTTCTAGTTTATTTGCGTAGAGGTGTTTGTAGTATTCTCTGATGTTAGACTGTATTTCTGTGGGATCGGTGGTGATATCCCCTTTGTCATTTTTTATTGCGTCTATTTGATTCTTCTCTCTTTTCTTCTTTATTAGTCTTGCTAGCGGTCTATCAATTTTGTTGATCTTTTCAAAAAACCAGCTCCTGGATTCATTTATTTTTTGAAGGGTTTTTTGTGTCTCTATTTCCTTCAGTTCTGCTCTGATTTTAGTTATTTCTTGCCTTCTGCTAGCTTTTGAATGTGTTTGCTCTTGCTTTTCTAGTTCTTTTAATTGTGATGTTAGGGTGTCAATTTTCGATCTTTCCTGGTTTCTCTTGTGGGCATTTAGTGCTATAAATTTCCCTCTACACACTGCTTTGAATGTGTCCCAGAGATTCTGGTATGTTGTGTCTTTGTTCTCATTTGTTTCAAAGAACATCTTTATTTCTGCCTTCATTTCGTTATGTACCCAGTAGTCATTCAGGAGCAGGTTGTTCAGTTTCCATGTAGTTGAGCGGTTTTGAGTGAGTTTTTTAATCCTGAGTTCTAGTTTGATTGCACTGTGGTCTGAGAGACAGTTTGTTATAATTTCTGTTCTTTTACATTTGCTGAGGAGAGCTTTACTTCCAACTATGTGGTCAATTTTGGAATAGGTGTGGTGTGATGCTGAAAAAAACGTATATTCTGTTGATTTGGGGTGGAGAGTTCTGTAGATGTCTATTAGGTCCGCTTGGTGCAGAGCTGAGTTCAATTCCTGGGTATCCTTGTTAACTTTCTGTCTCATTGATCTGTCTAATGTTGACAGTGGGGTGTTAAAATCTCCCATTATTATTGTGTGGGAGTCTAAGTCTCTTTGTAGGTCACTCAGGACTTGCTTTATGAATCTGGGTGCTCCTGTATTGGGTGCATATATTTAGGATAGTTAGCTCTTCTGCTGAATTGATCCCTTTACCATTATGTAATGGCCTTCTTTGTCTCTTTTGATCTTTGTTGGTTTAAAGTCTATTTTATCAGAGACTAGGATTGAAATCCCTGCCTTTTTTTGTTTTCTGCTTGCTTGGTAGATCTTCCTCCATCCCTTTATTTTGAATCTACGTGTGTCTCTGCACGTGAGATGGGTTTCCTGAATACAGCACACTGATGGGTCTTGACTCCTTATCCAATTTGCCGGTCTGTGTCTTTTAATTGGAGCATTTAGCCCATTTACATTTAAGGTTAATATTGTTATGTGTGAATGTGATCCTGTCACTATGATGTTAGCTGGTTATTTTGCTCGTTAGTTGATGCAGTTTCTTCCTAGCCTCGATGGTCTTTACAATTTGGCATGTTTTTGCAGGGGCTGGTACCGGTTGTTCCTTTCCATGTTTAGTGCTTCCTTCAGGAGCTCTTTTAGGGCAGGCCTGGTGGTGACAAAATCGCTCAGCATTTGCTTGTCTGTAAAGGATTTTATTTCTCCTTCACTTATGAAGCTTAGTTTGGCTGGATATGAAATTCTGGGTTGAAAATTCTTTTCTTTAAGAATGTTGAATATTGGCCCCCCCTCTCTTCTGGCTTGTAGAGTTTCTGCCGAGAGATTAGCTGTTAGTCTGATGGGCTTCCCTTTGTGGGTAACCCGACCTTTCTCTCTGGCCATCCTTAACATTTTTTTCTCCATTTCAACTTTGGTGAATCTGACAATTATGTGTCTTGGGGTTGCTCTTCTCGAGGAGTATCTTTGTGGCGTTCTCTGTATTTCCTGTATCTGAATGTTGGCCTGCCTTGCTAGATTCGGGAAGTTCTCCTGGATAATATCTTGCAGAGTGTTTTCCAACTTGGTTCCATTCTCCCCGTCACTTTCAGGTATGCCAAACAGACGTAGGTTTGGTCTTTTCACATAGTCCCATATTTCTGGGAGGCTTTGTTCGTTTCTTTTTATTCTTTTTTCTCTAAACTTCCCTTCTCACTTCATTTCATTCATTTTATCTTCCATCACTGATACCCTTTCTTCCAGTTGATCGCATCAGCTACTGAGGCTTCTGTATTCTTCACGTAGTTCTCGAAACTTGGCTTTCAGCTCCATCAGCTCCTTTAAGCACTTCTCTACATTGGTCATTTTAGCTATACATTTGTCTAATTTTTTTTCAAAGTTTTTAACTTCTTTGCCATTGGTTTGAATTTCCTCCCGTAGCTCAGAGTAGTTTGATCGTCTGAAGCCTTCTTCTCTCAACTCGTCAAAGTCATTCTCCGTCCAGCTTTGTTCTGTTGCTGGTGAGGAACTGCGCTCCTTTGGAGGAAGAGAGGCGCTCTGCTTTTTAGAGTTTCCAGTTTTTCTGCTCTGTTTTCTCCCCATCTTTGTAGTGTTTTCTACTTTTGGTCTTTGATGATGGTGATGTACAGATGGGTTTTTGGTGTGGGTGTCCTTTCTGTTTGTTAGTTTTCCTTCTACCAGACAGGACCCTCAGCTGCAGGTCTGTTGGAGTTTGCTAGAGGTCCACTCCAGACCCTGTTTGCCTGGGTGTCAGCAGCAGTGGCTGCAGAACAGCGGATTTTCATGAACCGCAAATTCAGCTGTCTGATTGTTCCTCTGGAAGTTTTGTCTCAGAGGCGTACCCGGTTGAGTGAGGTGTCAGTCTGTCCCTACTGGGGGGTGCCTCCCAATTAGGCTGCTCAGGGGTCAGGGACCCACTTTAGGAGGCAGTCTGCCTGTTCTCAGATCTCCAGCTGTGTGCTGGGAGAACCACTACTCTTTTCAAAGCTGTCTGACAGGGACATTTAAGTCTGTAGAGATTACTGCTGACTTTTTGTTTGTCTGTGCCCTGCCCCCAGAGGTGGAGCCTACAGAGGCAGGCAGGCCTCCTTGAGCTGTGGTGGGCTCCACCCAGTTCGAGCTTCCTGGCTGCTTTGTTTACCTAAGCAAGCCTGGGCAACGGCGGGCGACCTTCCCCCAGCCTTGCTGCCGCCTTGCAGTTTGATCTCAGACTGCTGTGCTAGCAATCAGCGAGACTCCGTGGGCGTAGGACCCTCCGAGCCAGGTGCGGGACACAATCTCCTGGTGTGCCGTTTTCCAAGCCCATTGGAAAAGCGCAGTATTAGGGTGAGAGTGACCTGATTTTCCAGGTGCCATGTGTCACCCCTTTCTTTGACTAGGAAAGGGAACTCCCTGACCCCTTGCACTTCCCGAGTGAGACAATGCCTCGCCCTGCTTTGGCTTGGCTCATGAATGGTGCGCTAAACCGACTGTCCTGCACCCACTGTTTGGCACTCCCTAGTGAGATGAACCTGGTACCTCAGATGGAAATGCAGAAATCACCCGTCTTCTGCATCGCTCACGCTGGGAGCTGTAGACTGAAGCTGTTCCTATTTGGCCATCTTGGCTCCACCCCCTCCCTCTTAATACTTCTTTTGCTGTATCCCATAGGTTTTTGATATGCTGTATTTCTATTTTCATTTGTTTCAAGACATTTAACATTTTTCTTCTTAATTTCTTTATTGACCCATTGACCATTCAGGAACATGTTTAACTTCCATTTCCATGTATTTGTAAAATTTCAAAAGTTCCTCTTGTTTTTGATTTCATTGTGGTCAGGAAAGATATTGGAGATCATTGCAGTTTGGTGGTTTTCTGCAGTAACAAGGTTTTAGTCTTTTCTCTTTCTCCTTTATGCATCTGCTCTACCAGTGAGTTTTACACTTGTGTGTGTTTTCATGAGAATGATTATCATCTTTTTTCTTCCAGATATAGGACTCCCTTGAGTGTTGCTTGTAAAGCCAGTCTAGTGGTGATGAATTCCTTCAGTTTTTAGTTGTCTTGGAGACTTTCTTTCTCCCTCATTTCTGAAGGGTAGATTTGCTGGGTATCGCATGCTTAGCTGACAATTTTTTTTTTCTGTTGGTACTTTGAATACATCGTCCACTTCTCTGCTGGCTTGTCAGGTTTCTGCAGAGAAATATGCTGTACCCTAGAATGGCAGAACACAGCTGTTATTTGGGCCCTGGAAGACAAGGAGCAGCACAGCAATGACTCCACTCCCCAGAGACAAGGGTGTCTCAGCAGCTCAGACTTCAGGAGGCTAGTACAGCTCCAGGAAGGAAGGATGCTAGAGCTGTTTGGCCTGCAGGATGGGGTGTCTCAGCTCAGCCACTTCTCTGTTTCCCTGGGACACAGGATACCATGTCAGTGCAGCCCTGGGATTTGCAGCTATTCAGCTCAGCCAGGGCAGCAATTCCCCAGAGGGTGATGTGTCATTTTGGCTTGAGTCCAGGAGGTATGACTGTTCTGGGTGGACCAGGCACCATTTCCCTAGGATGCAGCGTGATGCTTTGACTTAGGCATTGGAGGGGCATGATTTCTCTGAGCAGTCAAAGTACTGTTTTCCTAGGAATCAGGACACTGCTTCAGCTCTGGCGTGAGGAGGAAAGGGTGGTGGGAGGTGGGCTGGGGCAGTTCAGCAATGGCTTAGCCTCAGGGATAAAACAGAGCCATGCATACTTGCCCCCAGAGCAAGACACATCCAGCCATAGTTCCAAGTCCAAGATGGCATAGCACGGTAACTATGTGGGCCACAGGGTGTGGATCATAATGTCGGCCCCTTCTCTGGGGGAAGCACGGACATGTGGACTTCAGGCAGCTCCCTCAGCTAGGCTTAGTTCCTGTGAGGATTGCAGGGGACCCCAGTGCTCAGGTCTGTAGGTATCCACAGTGTTGATGGGGCTGCTGGGATCCTTTTGTTTACCTCCTTGCAGTAGGGAGACGTTCCTCCTAGTTCATTCCCAGCTGCTTCCAGGTGGGGTTAGGGTAATGGAGGCCTGGCATTTCTTCCCATTCTCTATGTGGCCATCCCAAGTTTCTGTGCTCACCAGGGTATCTGTTACTTCTCTTGTGCACCGCTGTGCTCCTCCTCAGTTATTTTCCTTACAATGAAGTTGTTTATTCATTGTTCTGGCTATCTTTTTGAGGGAGAAGAGCACTAGGGTCTTCTAGTCCACCATCTTGCTGATGTCACGCTTCTTCAACTTCATTCTTCTGCATGTGGGTAGCCAGTTATCCCAGCACTGTTTTTGAAAAGACTATTTTTTCCCAATGGAACTATCTTGGCACCCTTGTCAAAAATGCAATCTGATTTTAACCCACATCTAAGATTAAGAATCATTGCTCTCTGGCCTTGTTATAGAGGTCATCATATGTGATTACATGTTCTAAATTTTTGATTTTTTTTCTATAGAGCAAAAGATGGGTATCTAGCTTTTAGGACACTTAGGTAAGAAGTCCATATATAATGATAATGGCTTCCCCTTGCAAAAAAGTCCTGGTTCCCCAGAAAGTATCTTAAGAAATCTATTGATAACTTCCTATAATCAATATCTTAATATATGCCACATAGGGATATTAGTACCTTGAACACAAAGCTTTATCACAATGACACAATTTCTTCCACAAAGGTGTGTACACCAAAATGGGTTGGAGAAAAAGTGTATGTTGTATGCTCATAACACAGTTTCAGCAATATCAACTCTTGTGATCACTTGTGATCTTGAAGAATAAATAGTGGCCCTATCATAACCATAAAATGGTTGTGGTGTTGATTATTGCTATACTATAATCACGTGTTAGCTTCTATCTTCTCTATGTCTCTCTCTACAGACACACACACATATATATGTATTCATCTTTAGGTAATGCTACAAATACTATAGTATTCCAGGACATCATACAGTTCCAAAGTTTCATTTCCATACAATCATCAGAAAATGAACTTTCCTCCTGACCAATTTCTGAAAACATCACTCTCTCATAAGAAATATAGCATTGTCTTTGGGAGCAAAGCCTTTCAGGTGTGCATCTCAACTCCAGAAATTACTGGCTATATAAACTTGGGTGTTGTTTTTCTCATTAGCAGAATCTAGATAAAAGTACCTATCTTACAGAGTTGTTATGAGAATTGCATGAGGCAACAAAACCACTTTTATTGTAAAATATAGATCCGGATTCTGCAGACATGGAAATAATATAACCTCAAAGACTATAACCTGGCACACAGACATAAGAATAATATGAAGATAAAATGAAACATTAATATTCCTACCTATTCTTCTTGCTGGCAAGTGCTCTCTTTATGAAACACACTGGGGTAGATATAACTTTAATTCCTAAGACATTTTATGATGTTCTTGCCAATATGAGAGTCTCTTTTTAGAAAAACATCAGTGTCAATATAGTCAAGTCACAGTCTACTCATTATAGACTGTATATTAAAAATATATATATTGCAATCTGTTATCTAGGTATTTTCCTTATTTTTTGGTTTTGGCAGATGGTATAGTTTAGCTGCATGAGCAACACTGTCTTTATTAGACTGTTGATTTTATTCGTGAAATAAAAATCTCTAAATAATTACTGATGGTGTTAATGAAAAATGGTTTTTCAATAATCACACAAGTTCATGAAATGTTCTGGTTTTAGGTGAACCAAGGTAATGGGTGTTTCTATTACAGCAAACACTTGGGCTCCAGGCTGATAGGAACAAAGCAGAGCTCTCTAATTAGCTTCTTTAAGGTAGGCACCCATGGGACAGTTAAAGGATGCCACCGTACAATGTTTATCCCCATCCCAGCACATATTAATGGCTATGGCAGTAAGTAGACAAAGACCTATGTAAAGAAAATAACAGAACTATCTTGTTTACCATTTGCCACTTAGTGATGAAGACCTACCTCTAAACCGGTGAAGTTGGCATGTTTTACCCATGCCTATAACAACCAAACTAGTTATTTTGGGGTTTCATTTGTTTTGGCCAGGCTAGTTTGGATAACAGTACCTTGCATTGATAGAATATTCTTTTATGTGCAACACACCCTTTAAAATGCTTTACATGTATCATTTCATTCAACCGTCAACACTGTGAGGTAGAGACAAGCTTGGCATGGCATGGTTAAGTGACTTACACAATCATGTGGTTGAGCAGGTGATAGGACTGGGTTTGGAACTCAGGCAGACTGTCCCCCAAATCCCATCTCTAACCACTATGCTAAATTCTCTGCTCAGTAAAATGTACACATGGCCTCAGTGTCTCCTTGAATGTATAGTGTTTCCATTCATTTGGTTTATTTTTAAGGCTCCATAAACAAATATCTCTATTAACTGCAAATGCTTCTATTAATAAAAGTTAATCATTTTTCTTCACCCTCTTCTCTTGAAAACTTATAAAGTAGTATATCATTGTCTCTGATGATATTTTCAGTATTCTGTTTAAAATTACCCCAAATTTCACATTTTCTAGAGTATTTTTATTTACAAAAACAGGGCAAGGAGACAGCCACTGACCAGTGACCAGTTTCCAATATGCTATAAATATTTTCTAAAAGTCTACAGTTTCAGACACTGAGATCACAGCACTGTCCATTTATAAATAGTTTCCAGTTTTTGATTTTCATTTTCCTACTAGTTGAAGGGTGGGGCAACAAAACATTTCCCATAAATAAATGAAATGCTATTACATTCCATACTTCTTTTACCACTAACTGCTGACCATCTGTCATAAACAACACACCCTGAAAGGCAGTATCAAATTTTTAGAAATAGCAATGACATTACTTTCTGAGAAGAAATTTTGAAGAAAAAAAAAAACCCAGTTACTAATGAAAACATTGACCAAGACATCCACAGGGTAATGTCCAACCTGTTAACCCTTTGGAAGCACCATCATCGTTGTTATCATCTTCACTCCCAGCTACCGAGTTCTTACAATGTTCCAGGCATGGTGCTAAATGTTTCAAACACACTCTCTCGCTAAATCCTCATGTAGGTGTCTATAGGATAGGTTGCTACAGACAAATGTAACAGACATTTGTTACAGACAAATGTAACTATTATTATATTTTACACAAGGAAATCGATGCTTAAAGATTGCACAAGTAATTAATGGAGGAGACAGGATTTAAACCAGATCTAATCAAAGAGTACCGATTTTTAACCACTATCCCAGTGAAACTCCTTACAGGACTTATTTCCTTTGTTAAGGGTGTGTGTGTTTGGGGGCAGGTGATATTTGGTTTGTGTAAATCCCATGCTTCTTGAAAAGCCATTTCAACATGCAAATATTACCATAAATTAAGAGTACAGGCATGGAAATTAGAAAATGTTGATGAAATTCAGTGAGGAAATATGTAAGTTGAATTCACTGGGTCTAGAGTTTTATATGGAAAGATATTTTTCATGTAGATTTTTATTAAGAAGGCTTATTAAGTTTTTTAAGTAGTCTACTCAAGAAAAAAGTAATATCAAAAATCACTGAATCATACCCTTAATATAATCTTTTCCTATTCATTACTGAAAAATAATTGGTAGGACTTCTGGGTTAATGTCAGGATAAACTTCAGGGACTAATATGCCTTTCTTCCAATTTCCATTTTAATATCCACGAAGAATTACAAAAAGATGAAAACTGGCAACAGCATTGGAAACTAAAGAGAAGACCATATGCCAAAGTCCCAAGGGGATTTTCACTAATGCCAATGCTGAAGAGACAAAAACACATTCTTGGATTCTGCCATAAGAATCAAAACATGAGCCCAAAGGAAGTAGAAGAAGATGGATTTGCTTTACCTCCATCGAATGATGGGACTCAGGGGCTATGCTAAACAAAAAAAAAAGAGTGATGATCTTCCATGAACTGTCAGAGAGGCACCATCGTGCCTCCTCTCACCCCGAACACTGGCTGCTTTCCTCTCTATGTCCACCCCCGCAGCGAGCAGCAGACTAACACAGAAGAGACCAGGCATGAGATGTAGCTTCCTGGAACATGAAACCACCTAACAAAACAATCTGAAACAACCTCAGAGCACTTCATACTGTGAGTGTAGGATAGAAGCCCTTTTATCCAAAAGGTTGGGAAATTAGGGAATCAAATAATATAGCATTCCTTAAACATTTAGTTTGAACTTAAAAACATAGATAGTTCCAACTATGTGGTCAATTTTGGAATAAGTGTGACGTAGTGCTGAGAAGAATGTATATTCTGTTGATTTGGGGTGGAGAGTTCTGTAGATGTCTATTAGGTCCGCTTGGTGCAGAGCTGAGTTCAATTCCTGGATATCCTTGTTAACTTTCTGTCTCGTTGATCTGTCTAATGTTGACAGTGGGGTGTTAAAGTCTCCCATTATTATTGTGTGGGAGTCTAAGTCTCTTTGTAGGTCTCTAAGGACTTGGTTTATGAATCTGGGTGTTCCTGTATTGGGTGCATATATATTTAGGATAGTTAGCTCTTCTTGCTGAATTGAAGTAAAGCACTCCTCAGCAAATGTAAAAGAACAGAAATTATAACAAACTGTCTCTCAGACCACAGTGCAATTAAACTAGAACTGAGGATTAAGAAACTCACTCAAAACTGCACAACTACATGGAAACTGAACAACCTGCTCCTGAATGACTACTGGGTACATAATGAAATGAAGGCAGAAATAAAGATGTTCTTTGAAACCAGTGAGAACAAAGACACAACATACCAGAATGTCTGGGACACATTCAAAGCACTGTGTAGAGGGATATCTGTAGCACTAAATGACCACAAGAGAAAGCAGGAAAGATCTAAAATTGACATCCTAACATCACAATTAAAAGAACTAGAGAAGCAAGAGCAAACACATTCAAAAGCTAGCAGAAGGCAAGAAATAACTAAGATCAGAGCAGAACTGAAGGAGATAGAGACACAAAAAAACCCTACAAAAAATCAATGAATCCAGGAGCTGTTTTTTTGAAAAGACCAACAAAATTGATAGACCGCTAGCAAGACTAATAAAGAAGAAAAGACAGAAGAATCAAATAGACGCAATAAAAAATGATAAAGGGGATATCAGCACCGATCCCACAGAAATACAAACTACCATCAGAGAATACTACAAACACCTCTACGCAAATAAACTAGAAAATCTAGAAGAAACGGATAAATTCCTCGACACATACACCCTCCCAAGACTAAACCAGGAAGAAGTTGAATCCCTGAATAGACCAACAACAGGCTCTGAAATTGAGGCAATAAATTAATAGCCTACTAACCAAAAACAGTCCAGGACGAGACGGATTCACAGCTGAATTCTACCAGAGGTACAAAGAGGAGTTGGTACCATTGCTTCTGAAACTATTCCAATCAACAGAAAAAGAGGGAATCCTCCCTAACTCATTTTATGAGGCCAGCATCATCCTGATACCAAAGCCTGGCAGAGACACAACAAAAAAAGAGAATTTTAGAACAATACCCCTGATGAACATCGATGCAAAAATCCTCAATAAAATACTGGCAAACTGAATCCAGCAGCACATCAAAAAGCTTATCCACCAAGATCAAGTTGGCTTCAACCCTGGGATGCAAGGCTGGTTCAACATACGCAAATCAACAAATGTAATCCATCATATAAACAGAACCAAAGACAAAAACCACATGATTATCTCAATAGATACAGAAAAGGCCTTTGACAAAATTCAACAGCGCTTCATGCTAAAAACTCTCAGTAAACTAGGTATTGATGGGACATATCTCAAAATAATAAGAGCTGTTTATGACAAACCCACAGCCAATATCATACTGAATGGGCAAAAACTGGAAGCATTCCCTTTGAAAACTGGCACAAGACAGGAATGCCCTCTCTCACCACTCCTATTCAACATAATGTTGGAAGTTCTGCCCAGGGCAATCAGGCAAGAGAAAGAAATCAAGGGCATTCAATTAGGAAAAGAGGAAGTCAAATTGTCCCTGTTTGCAAATCACATGATTGTATATTTAGAAAACCCCATCATCTCAGCCCAAAATCTCCTTAAGCTGATTAGCAACTTCAACAAAGTGTCTTAGGATACAAAATCAATGTGCAAAAATCACAAGCATTCCTATACACAAATAACAGACAGAGAACCAACTCATGAGTGAACTCCCATTCACAATTGCTTCAAAGAGAATAAAATACCTAGGAATCCAACTTACAAGGGATGTGAAGGACCTCTTCAAGGAGAACTACAAACCACTGCTCAACAAAATAAAAGATGACACAAACAAATGGAGAACATTCCATGCTCATGGATAGGAAGAATCAATATAGTGAAAATGGCCATACTGCCCAAGGTAATTTATAGATTCAGTGCCATCCCCATCAAGCTACCAATGACTTTCTTCACAGAATTGGAAAAAACCTCTTTAAAGTTCAGATGGAACCAAAAAATAGCCCACGTTGCCAAGACAACCCTAAGCCAAAAGAACAAAGCTGGAGGCATCACGCTACCTGACTTCAAACTATACTACAAGGCTACAGTAACCAAAACAGCATGGTACTGGTACCAAAATAGAGATATAGACCAATGGAACAGAACAGAGAGCCCTCAGAAATACAACTTTCTGATCTTTGACAAACCTGACAAAAACAAAAAATGAGGAAAGTATTCCCTATTTAATAAATGATGCTGGGAAAACTGGCTAGCCATATGTAGAAAGCTGAAACTGGATCCCTTCCTTACACCTTATACAAAAATTAATTCAAGATGGATTAAAGACTTAAATGTTAGACCTAAAACCATAAAAACCCTAGAAGAAAACCTAGGCAATACCATTCAGGACATAGGCATGGGCAAGGACTTCAAGTGTAAAACACCAAAAGCAATGGCAACAAAAGCCAAAATAGGCAAATGGGGTCTAATTAAACTAAAGAGCTTCAGCACAGCAAAAAGAAACTACCATCAAAGTGAACAGGCAACCTACAGAATGGGAGAAAATTTTTACAATCTACCCATGTAACAAAGGGCTAATATCCAGAATCTACAAAGAACTTAAACAAATTTATAGGAAAAAATCAAGCAACCCCATCAAAAAGTGGGCAAAGGAGATGAACAGACACTTCTCAAAAGAAGACATTTATGCAGCCAACAGACACGTGAAAAAAATGCTCATCATCACTGGCCATCAGAGAAATGCAAATCAAAACCACAATGAGATACCATCTCACACCAGTTAGAATGGCCATCATTAAAAAATCAGGAAACAACAGGTGCTGGAGAGGAGATGGAGAAATAGGAACACTTTTACACTGTTGGTGGGACTGTAAACGAGTTCAACCATTGTGGAAGTCAGTGTGGCGATTCCTCAGGGATCTAGAACTAGAAATACCATTTGACCCAGCGATCCCATTACTGGGTATATACCCAAAGGACTATAAATCATGCTGCTATAAAGACACATGCACACATATGTTTATTGCGGCACTATTCACAACAGCAAAGACTTGGAACCAACCCAAATGTCCAACAATGATAGACTGGATTAAGAAAATGTGGCACATATACACCATAGAATACTGCGCAGCCATAAAAAAGGATGAGTTCATGTCCTTTGTAGGGACATGGATGAAGTTGGAACCTATCATTCTGAGCAAACTATCGCAAGGACAGAAAACCAAACACCGCGTGTTCTCACTCATAGGTGGGAACTGAACAATGAGGACACTTGGACACAGGGCGGGGAACATCACACACTGGGGCCTGTCGTGGGGTGGGGGGTGGGGATAGGGATGGCATTAAGAGAAATATCTATTGTAAATGATGAGTTAATGGGTGCAGGACACCAACATGGCACATTTATACACATGTAACAAACCTGCACGTTGTGCACATGTACCCTAGAACTTAAAGTATAACAATAATAAAAAAATAGATAGTCACTTCATAGTCTTTGCATGCAGGGCTACTGGTTGTTGTTCCTATCATCTTTATTTCACAAACCATATGTATAATGTTTTATCTATAGTTTCTAGTGCTGTTTTTCTTAAAGTGGAAGAAGAACCTAAGAACATGTGAATTTTTAGATTTTCATAGAATAATGGTGGCCATCTAAATTTTAAATCCCTTCATACATTCTCTTTAAAAACCATATTGATAAAGAAAGAAAGTAAAATCAACCAAAGCAGAAGCCTATGACACAAGCAGGAGACAGGGCCTATTTAAACCCTGGGTGAAGTGAGGAAACAACTCTCTGAGACCTGAAGAGTCAGGGCTGGTACCCACCCGAGGGCAGAGTCAGGCTAGAATGATGCAAAAGAAGGGGACGGGGTACAAGAGGAGTGTATTAGCCCATTTTCATGCTGCTGATAAAGACATCCCCAGGACTGGACAATTTACAAAAGAAAGAGGATTAATTGGACTACAGTTACACGTGGCTGGGGAAGCCTCACAATCATGGTGGAAGGCAAGGAGGAGCAAGTCCCATCTTACATGGATGGCAGCAGACAAAGAGAGAATGAGGAAGATGTAAAAGGAGAAACCCCTGATAAAACCATTGGATCTCATGAGACTTATTCACTACCACGAGAACAGTATGGAGGAAACTGCTCCCATGATTCAATTATCTGCCACCCGGTCCCTCCCACAACACATGAGAATTATGGGAGTACAGTTCAAGATGAGATCTGGTGGGGACACAGCCAAACCATATCATTCCACCCCTGGCCCCTCCCAAATCTCATGTCCTTCCATTTCAAAACCAATCATGCCTTCTCAACAGTCCCCCAAAGTCTTAACTTATTTCAGCATTAACTCAAAAGTCCACATTGCAAAGTCTCATCTGAGACAAGGCAAGTCCCTTACGCCTATGAGCCTGTAAAATCAAAAGCAAGCTAGTTATTTCCTAAATACAAGGGGGATACAGACATTGGGCAAATCCAGCTATTCCAAATGGGAGAAATTGGCCAAAACAAAGAGGCTACAGGGCCCATGCAAGTCCGAAATCCAGTGGGGCATGAAATCTTAAAGCTCCAAAAATGATCTCCTTTGACTCCATGTCTCACATCCAGGTCACACTGATGCAAGAGGTGGGTTCCCATGGTCTTGGGCAGTTCTGCCCCTGTGGCTTTGCAGGGTACAACCTCCCTCCTGGCTGCTTTCATGGGCTGGCATTGAGTGTCTGTGGCTTTTCCAGGTGCATGGTGCAAGCTGTCGTGGGTCTACCATTCTGGGGTCTGGAGGATGGTGGCCCTCTTCTCACAGCTCCACTAGGGGGTGTCCCAGTAGGGACTCTGTACAGGGGTTCTGGCCCCACATTTCCCTTCCATCCTGCCCTAGCAGAGGTTCTCCATGAGTATCCCACCCCTGCAGCAAACTTCTGCCTGGGCATCCAGGCATTTCCACACATCTTCTGAAATATAGGCGGATGTTCCCAAACCCCAATTCTCAACTTCTGTGCACTGGCAGGCTCAACACAACGTGGAAGCTGCCAAGGCTTGGGGCTTGCACCCTCTGAAACCATGGCCCAAGCTCTACATTGGCCCCTTTTGGCCATGGCTAGAGCGGCTGGGACAGAGGGCACCAAGTCCCTAGGCTGTACACAGCACAGGGACCCTAGGCCTGGCCCCTGAAACCACTTTTTGCTCCTAGGCCTCCAGTCCTGTTATAGGAGGGGCTGCCATGAAGACCTCTGACATGCCCTGGAGACATTTTTCCCATTGTCTTGGGAATCAACATTTGGCTGCTGATTACTTATGCAAATTTCTGCAGCCTGCTTGAATTTCTCCTCAGAAAATGGTATTTTCTTTTCCGTCACATTGTCAGGCTGCAAATTATCCAAACTTTTATGCTCTGCTTCCCTTATAAAATTGAATGCCTTTAACAGAACCCAAATAACCTCTTGAATGCTTTACTGCTTAGAAATTTCTTCTGCCAGATACCCTCAATCATCTCTCTCAAATTCAAAGTTCCACAAATCTCTAGGGCAGGGGCAAAATGTTGCCAGTCTCTTTGTTAAAACATAGCAAGAGTCACCTTTGCTCCAGTTCCCAACAAGTTCCTCATCTCCATCTGAGACCACCTCAGCCTGGACTTTATTGTCTATATTGCTATCAGCATTTTGGGCAAAGCCATTCAAAAAACCTCTAGGAGGTCCCAAACTTTCCCACATTTTCCTGTCTTCTTCTGAGTCCTCCAAACTGTTCCAACCTCTGCCTATTACCCAGTTCCAAAGCTGCTTCCACATTTTCAGGTGTCTTTTCATCAGCGCCCCACTCTACTGGACCAATTTACTGTATTAGTCTGTTTTCATGCTGCTGATAAAGACATACCCAAGACTGAGTAATTTACCAAAGAAAGAGGTTTATTTGGACTTACAGTTTCACATGGCTGGGGAGGCCTTACAGTCATGGTAGAAGGCAAGGAGGAGCAAGTCACGTTTTACATAGATGGCAGCAGGCAAAACGAGAGCTTGTGCAGGGAAATTCCCCCTTATATTACCATCAGATCTTGTGAGACCTATTCACTATCATGAGAACAGCATGGGAAAGACCTGCCCCATGATTCAATTACCTCCCACTGGGTCCCTCCCCACAACACATGGGAATTCAAGATGAGATTTGGGTGGGGACACAGCCAAACCATATCAAGGGGAAAGGACTCAAATAATGTCTGATAAGGTAAACTCCAGAAAGAGAAGGTCGCACCCAAGGGACAAAATGTTGATAGAGGTCTCATACCTGACAGATCAAAGCACTGGCTAGTGGGGAGTCGAAAGGGAGTCCAAGGAAGTGGCTTGGATAAGGAAGTGTGCAGGACAAGAGTGGCTGCCTTGGGCAGCTGAGATGCTGACAGAGGAGCAGCTGAAGAACAAGCGTCCTTTGGAAGATGGATGGTAAAGGGAAGAAGAACATGGCCCAAGATCAGGGTTCTATTACAACAACACAGTATCAGAGAATCATGAGAAGGCAGACCAAAAAGAAAGGGGCTACATTTAGCAAAGAAACTACATTTCACTGTAGCAATAGACAGTGCTCTTGAAGCACCTGAAGTAAATGAAATTGTCCAAATCCCACTCCTATGGATTGCCTGCTATCTTAGATCCAGGAAAAGCCAACATACATAAACATGAACAAAACCAAAAAGAACTCAGCATCTATGCAAAGTTACCATATGAGTTAAAAAAATTAGAAAATGAGAATTCAAAACTTTGGCAAATGAAAACATTCTCCTACTACGGAAGAACAGTCATAAGGCAGAGGAAAACTGTTACAGGATATTTCAACATGAATTAAATATAATGAAATCATCAACTGCCAATATTAAAGAAACAACAACCATGATTCAGAAATTGTAAAACTCAGACATCACACTTTTTAAAGGAAAGGAACTGGGAAAAAAAGGACAAAATCTTAGAAATGACAAAACATTATACATGACATTCTCTATGTGAAAGCATGTAGAGAATAGAAATTAAAAGAGAAAAGATAATTAATTCAAAATAAAGAAAAAATAAAGAGGCAAAGAGGATACGAGAGAAAATGACAGAAACAAAATTTACAAAAAGAAGATTCAATAATACCTATAATTGGGAGTTCCTGAAGAAGAAAAACAAAACAGTGGAATATTTAAAACTGTAATTTTTAAAAACTGTGAAATAAAAGAAGATCTGAATATACAAAGTGAAATAACTCACTTTGTATCTGAGGAAACTGACATAGTAGGGTCACCTTTGCGACACATCTGGAAAAATTCTTAGATTTTAAATCATAACTATAATAATAGTGATAATAAAAAATCTTCTGGGTGCCCAGACAAAAAACACAAAGTCACTTGCAAAGGAATAAAATCAGGCTGATATTAGACTTATCAATAGTAACATAGAAAACAAGTAAAGATGAGGGTAACATTTTCAAGAAACTCAAAGCAAGAAAGTGTGGGACAAGGGTTTTATTTTAACTGGTTGAGCTGGTGTTCAATTATCAAGGTTGTAGAAAATGTTTTAATAAACATGCAAGAATTCAAAGAATCCTGAGAAATCTATTCAAGGATGAATTCCTCCAGCTAAGAGATAACTGTGAACACTTTAGAAGTGGATGAGTGGTCAGTATTGAATATATTATTGTAGATCTAAAGCTAAAAATTGTTGATAAAGAGAGAACAGTATTACATATTACATGCTCTGATAAAGTAGGAATAACACTACTTAAATCACAAAAATGGAAGAGAATGAATAAAGTTACGTAAGTTGCTCGATTTCCTTACGGGTAATAAGTAGAAGCTGAAGATGTCATTTAAAGGTGACAAACCAAATAGTGGAACCTAAGTAAGAAAAAAGGGACTAAGGAATTATATAAAGATATTTATATAATGATGAACAGTAGGATAAAATATAAATTGTTCTAAATATTAAAGAACTACTAAATAAAAGGTCAAAGATAAAAAGTAAATGTAACAAAACAATGACAAAACTAAGAATAGAAATAAAAATATTTATAAATATGTATAAACTCATCTACTAAAATAAAACATTACAGACTGGATGATAAAGAAAAACCTAACACTATACTTAACAACTACAGAATACACATTCTTTTCAATTACACCTGATTTGGACAACAAGAAAGACCATCTACTAGGCCAAGTCCCAAATTTAAAAGAATTAGTCCAGGAGTGATGGCTCACACCTGTAATCCCAGCATTTTGGGAGGCTGAGGCAGGAGGATTGCTTGAGCCCAGGAGTTTGAGACCAGCTGAGGCAACATAGTGAGATCCCACCTCAACAAAATAAAAATTTAAAAATTAGCTGGGTGTAGCAGTACATGCCTGTAGTGCCAGCTACTTGGGAGGCTGGGGTGGAAGGACTGCTTGAGCTCAGGAGGCAGAAGTTGCAGTGAGCTATGACTGCACCACTGCACTCTAGTCCGGGTGACAAATTGAGACCTTGTCTCTGTTAAAAAATAATAATAATAATTGAAATAGTAAAAAGCATTTCAATTATTTGTGGTCCTCAAAACCACAACTGAAATAAACTAGAAATCAATAATTTAACTAGGGAAAAACCCAAAATTTGGAAACTAAACAATGCACTTCTAAATACATGGGTCAAAGAAAAAAATCACCATTTGCACCATTCCGCATAGAATACATTCTTTCATATGAAAGAATTCAAACATAAATAATTACATTCAAACATAAATAATATTAATATTCTAACATTCAAACATAAATACATTCAACATATTACATTCAAACATAAATAATATTAATAATATACAGAATTCTTGTTAAATCCTTTCTGCTCAAGGTGCTGTAGACATTAGTTTATTGTCTACTGGTGAGTACTATTATAGCAAAGTGAACCAGGTAAAGGCAAACAAAAACAAGACAGGATTGCAGTTTTGGTATTTGACAAGGTGGAATTTATGCCAACATTATTGTTAAGTATCACGATTGAAAGATGAAATAAATACATTCTTTCATTTTTAACAATAATTATTTATATTACTAATTTTCTTTTTTTTGAGACAGAGTCTCGCTCTTTTACCCAGGCTGAAGTGTGGTGGTACAATCTCGGCTCACTGCAACTTCCACCTCATGGGTTCAAGCAATTCTCCTGCCTCAGTCTCCCAAGTAGCTGGGACTACAGGCGCATGCCACCACACCCAGTCAACTTTTGTACTTTTAGTAGAGGCAGGGTTTCACCAGGTTGGCCAGGCTGGTCTCGAACTCCTGACCTCAAGTGATCTGCCTGCCTCAGGCTCCCAAAGTATTGGGATTACAGGCATGAGCCACTGCGCCTGGCCTATATTATCATTTATGTTTGATGGTAATAGAAATACATTCTTCCATATGAAAAATTTGGAAGAACTCACCATTTATGTACCTCTACTGAAAAATTACTTTAAAATATTAATCAACTAATCAAAAGATTAATTAAACTTAAGAACTAAGGAAAGGGAAATTTATAAATAAAAATGTTAGTAACATTAAACATAATTAAACATATATATAAAATTTCACTACATGTGATTACAAAGTAGAATGAAGAAGCAAGTTGCTTTGGAAGAAGAGTTATAAGATTTAAAATATTGTATTGCAAAAAACTGGGTCTGTACTGCTAGACTGAATTTAAAACACTTGAAAATGAGAAATAAGCAAGAAAATATTGGTAAAGAAAGTAAAGGCACAATAAATTTTTCTTTGGATAATTCTGCTTCCAGCCAAATTAGATTTACTTAACCCTCTTGCCTAAAACAACCCAAAGAAAAATGGACAGAATATTTAAAATCATATTCAAAACACTGGATATCAGGCAAAGAGCAATGATTATTGCAAGATGGAAAAAAAAGCAGGTGAGTTTTTCATCATTGCCCATTTTACTGCCTTGAGAGAATTTCTAAGCCCCTGGTGCAGGGAAGAGCAACTGAAACGTAGCTCAGTGGATTCCTTGAGTTGAGCAGACAGAGCTGAGTCCAGAGAGACCAAGGGAGCTTGAGCTCTTAGGACAGAGGACCAGAGAAGAGAAAGCTGCACAGAATGAGAATCCTGGAAATCTGCAGAGGATCCCCTTAGAGCAGGGGTCCCTCAACAAAGACTGCGGACGGTACCTATCTGTGGCCTATTAGGAACTGGACCTCACAGCAGGAGGTGAGCGGTGGGCTAGCAACCTTTATTGCCTGAGCTCTGCTTCCTGTCAGATTGGTGGCAGCATTAAATCCTCATAGGAGTGAGAACCCTACTGTGAACTGCGCATGCGAGGGATCTAGGGTGTATGCTTCTTATGAGAATCTAACTAATGCCTGATGATCTGAGGTGGAAGTTGCATCCTGAAACCATCCCCCCACCAACCCTGGTCGGTGGAAAAATTGTCTCTCACAAAACCAGTCCCTGGTGCCAGAGAATTTGGGGACCACTGCCTTAGAAAAAGATGCCTGTGAGTGAACTACTCACAACACGGGAAAGAACTACCTGAAAGGATTAAGGGGAAGAGTGCTTAGCATTCACACAGGGTTGGGAACAGTACCCGTTCCCATCAGCCAGCCTTGAAAAACTCACAGGCTGCTGTGAGAGGGTTTGACTAGAGAGGGTTTGACTCAGTAGTGGAGTATAATTAGCTGTAGACTGAGCACTACTCTGGAATTGTCTAATAAATCCTAAAAGCAATGCTCAAAAAGATCAAACTGTTTCCAAATAACTTAACTGCATCTCAGAACAAAGCCAGAAGCTTTATTTTTATTTATTTATTTATTTTTTTGAGGCAGAGTCTCGCTCTGTCGCCCAGGCTGGAGTGCAGTGGTACGATCTCAGATCACTGCAACCTCTGCCTCCCGGGTTCAAGCGATTCTCCTGCCTCAGCCACCCGAGTAGCTGGGATCACAGGCGCCCGCCACCATGCTCAGCTAATTTTTATATTTTTAGTAGAGACAGGGTTTCACCATGTTGGCCAGGCTAGTCTTGAACTCTTGACCTCAGGTGAGCCACCCGCCTTGGCTTCCCAGAGTGCTGGGATTACAGGTGTGAGCCACCATGCCCTGCCTGGCTAGAAGCTTTACAAGAATACAAAAATATCCAGCACTCAACAGGGTAAAATGTACAATGCTTGGCATTGAATCAAAGACCAAAAGAGATGGCAATATGACCTGTATAATGAGGAGAATAATCAATCAAAACCAACTGAGAAGTGATATAGATGTTGGAATTAGCAGGGGACATTATTTATTATAACTGTATTCTATATGTTCAGGAAGTTAAGTTGTTACAGGGAGGATATTAAAAAGACCCAAGTGGAGCTTCAAGAAGTGAAAGCTACAATGTATGAGATGAAAAATACATTGCATGAAATTGATGAAAGATCAGACATTGAGAAAAAAATCAAAAATCTTAAAGGCTTAGCAATAGAAACTGTCCAAAATGAAATAAAGAGAAAACAGATTTTTTTTTAAATAAAAAGAGCATTAGTGAGCTGGGGACAACTTTAAGTGTCCAAGTGAAAAGCATGAATATGTACATTGTTGCCAGATTAATTTACAGGCTTAATCTCACTCAGTATAATTTTTGAGAAGCTTTTCTTTTAATTTAACAAAATAATTCTAGAGTTCACCAAGAAAAATTAAAAAGTGAGACTTGTCAAGAAAATTTTATAAAGACAATATAACGAAGGAGAGGCTGATAACCATTTCTACCAGATATTTAAATATACTCGAAAAAAACAATGATTAATAGTCAGATGCCAGCATGAGAACAGATAAGTCAGTGGGCTAAAACAGGGGGCCCCAAGACAGATCACAGTACTCATAAGAACTTAAAACCTAAAATAGTGCCATAAGTCAGTGAAAAGAGAAATATTATTCAATAATTAGTCTGAGTTCTCTTGTTAGTGTGTGGAATGCAGTATCATTTTATGTTTTTTTTTTTTCCTTGAAGTATCCATTTTAGATCAGAGGTTAACATTTAGCTCATGGACCATCATGCTTTATTTGGCTTCATGGCATCCATAAAATTGAGGTGAAAAGATTTGTTTTTCCTTTAACTTTCTTCTTGAAATGATATTGATAGTGGGGGAAAAGTCTTTATAATAACATATTAAGTTTTTAAGATATTTTAATACTCAGTTGTCACCACTGTCATGTTATGACATCTTAAAGTGTTTCCCATTGATGATAAAAAAAAAATTCCTACCATTATGATCAGGAGATTGCTTTTTTTTTTTTCCTGAAACAGGATCTTGCTCTGTTGCCCAGGCTGGAGTGCAGTGGCATGATCACAACTCACTGCAGCCTCAAGCTCCTGGGCTCAAGCGAACTCCTGCCTCAGCCTCCTGAGTAGCTGGGACTACAGGTGTGTGCCAACACACCCAGCTAATTTTTGTATTTTTTGTAGAGACAGGGTTTTGCTATGTTGCCCAGGCTGGTGTCGAACTCCTGGGCTCAAGCAATCCTCCCTCCTCGGCCTCCCATAGTGCTGGGATTATAGGCGTGAGCCACCACGCCTGGTCTGCTTATGTTTTACATTGTTTAATTAAAGATAAAATAATTAAAAAGAAACTTGCAAAGTTTTAATCCTTTGGTTTTCCTTTTTGTCAATCAACCTTATGAAATGTCTTCAAACAACCTATAGGCTGCTTATTGAGCTGAAAAGCGGAAAAACTACACAGAATTGGAAAGAGCTTAGAGAAGTTATGTCCCCTAGAAATGGCAAACATGGTCTGTGGCTTGGAAAGAAGAAAAACTGAAGCAGTCGAAGGAGCTCCTATTGTAAATAATGTCACCCACTCCAGAACTACTATTTCTTCTAACATTCTAATATTTTGAAGCAGTCCTAGGAGAAATTTGTAACTATACAGCTAATAAAACTTCTGATGCTCTCAGCACAGACAACTGTTTTTCATCCGTTACTGGCATTCCTATTTCATGAGCCTCTTCAAATTTTCAAAAACTACCATCATCTCAAAAGTGGTATTTCCATTTCTGGAAAAAAGTTTCAGACCTCTGGGCACAGATCGGGTGTCTCTGACATTTGGCTGTCCATTTGTTTTTGCTGCTTTGGAAAAGACACACCAGACGTCAATGTGACTGGGCGATTTCTGTATCAGCAGGCAGGGGTGCCAAATGTTCTGCCACCGATTCTGAACTTGCCTAATGCTGCGAGAAGCACCAACTTCATTAGGCTCGAGGCGGAATTATTATTTCAGGAATTTTTCTCAAGCAATGGGAACAGAATAAGAGCAGTTTTTTGCTTTCTAAATAGAAATTTGCTGAATTTCCAGAAAACAAGTCTTGAAATGTATGATCAAACTTTGGGCATAAATTTTACTTTTAAATAATAAAAAAAAAAAGAAAGCCCATTATCTCATGGTTTAGCCTACTTGGACAATAATTTTGGCCCTATCTTTTGGTTAAAGCCCTGCAGTCACCACTATGTATGCTACTGAAGAACTATGTGCCCCTGTTCCATAAGAGACTGGCCGCTAGGGGAACGTGCTAACATCAAAGAAAGATAATGCAATTTGGAGCTAAGAGTGATTAGACTTTTCCCAATTTCTCTGCAGTCAGAAGCAAACATGAGCCAAACTCTTAAAGGTTACTTCTGATCAACATAATCTTAAGGTTGAAACATGCATTTATAATCCAAAATTTAGCTATATGGACAACCATCAATGATGTGAACTTTGCCAAAGATAATAACCTCAGTAAATTTGGGACTCAAAATGAATTCAACTATTTTTCGATTCAATCCTACCCTCACCTGGCAAAATGTCCTATAAAGCTTTGATTCCAGGTGCTATTATGTCCTTATGCAAGCCAGGGTTTACAACATTTTTGCCACCAAAACAAAACAAAACAAAAATCAAAAATAATTGGATATCAAGCATGCCACAAATGTTGCCATCTCAAAATCACTCAAAGCTTTCTCCTACTCCAAGCCAAACCTCTACAGCCTTTATATTGAAAGTTGATGATAACCTGAATTAAAGTTCAAGATTTGCTTTGCTTGGAAATTTTTGTTTCATTTCCTTTTTACCATGAAGTGGGCATTAAGTTTTGCATTAAAATGAGGAAAAGGGGCATAGGCTTGTAAAGAATGTTTTAGAAAAGAATGTGTAATCAATTTCTAATATCATAAAATAGGTAATATCTAGATTTTTGTGCCTATGTTTAGGTACTTTTTTCCTGTAAGTTCATAGTTTTCATCGGTCTCAAAGAGGCCTATAATCTTAAAAAACTGCAAAAAAAATTACTCCTCTGATTTAGATACTGACCTCACATAACACGCACACCATCTTGCAACAATTTAAGAATTATGGCTGAGCGCAATGGCTCACACCTGTAATTCCAGCGCTTTGGGAGGCCAAGGCAGGTGGATCACTTGAGGCCAGGAGTTCAAGACCAGTTGGACCAACATGGCAAAACCCAGTTTCTATTAAAAATACAAAAATTAGCTGGGCATGTTGATGCATACCTGTAATTCCAACTACTCGGGAAGCTGAGACATGAGAATTGCTTGAACCCAGGAGGCAGAGACTGCAGTGAGCCAAGATCGTATCACTGCACTCCAGTCTGGGTGACAGAGCAAGACTCTGTCTTAAAAAGAAAAAAGAAAAAAGAAATACATGGAAGAAACTCAAACCACAATGCCTAGAAGAAAATATAGATATTTAGCACATTTGAAGCTGAGAAAAAGATTTCTGAACAAAAAAGCAAGAGAAAACCATTTCATTGACAAATAAACATGGTAAAGACATCCATGTAGAAGACATCAACAAAATAAAAAGACAAAAAAAAAAGGAAAAATATTTGCAAGAAATACAACAGTCAAAAAACCTGACATAAAGGAGTAAACAAATCCACAAAAAACACCCACTTTTCAGTAAAATAAGTGTAAAAGCACATGGAATGAATACTTTCAAAAGAGAAAATACAAATGGAATATAAAAATTAAACATCTCCATAATAATAAAAAATCAAGTTAATACAAGGCCATTTTGTCTATAATATTAGCAAAGATTTTTTAAAAAGCTTGATAAGGAAAAGCTATGAGGAAGATGAGCACTTTCTACACCTGTACAAGAGTACATTGATACAGCCTTTTTAGAAAGCAGTTTGGTAATGTTTATCAAATGCTTTTAAAATCATGTAGGGGCCACCCTTGGCCCTCTGAAAGTTCACTGAAAAATCAACTCACAAAAGGTGAACTAACAGGAGAAAAGGCATACAAATGTATTTAATGTGTATACATGGGAGCCTTTAGAATGAAGACCCAAAGATATAGAGGAAATCGTTAATTTTTATGTATAGGTTTAACAAAGTATGGACAGCCATGTAGAAATATGATTGGACAAAAGGGGATGCTCTAATGCTAATAGCCTGAGTGGGGAAACCCAGCAAGGTCTGTCTGTCTGTCTGTCTGGATTCTTTTTGGCCTCTCTGGGCATGCATTCCTTCCTTCTGGGTGTAGGGTAGGACCCGCTCTGGAATGGGAGTATGGGAGTGTTATGACCTACAGTTAAACAAGTTAGGCCAGATAACTTTTTTATGGCCACTTTTTACACAAATAGGGCAGAGGGAAAATTAGAATAATATTTCTAGGTTTTATGATTAGCCCTGGGGATAAGGGGTTCTGGTTTCTATGACCTGCCTTGGGGAAGAAGGATTCTAGTTTCCATGGCTTACCGCAGGAAAAAATGAGACCGAGAGACAAGAGAGCAGGAGGAGGTCAGAGAAAAACTTCTGTTGTAGAGGCTGCTTCTGGGGCCTCCAGTTTGGGGTATTGTTTTTCAAGCCCCAACACTGGTCACTTTCTTTAGCTCAATGATTTAATTTCAAATCATTTATATCTAAAGGAAAAGGTCCAAAATGTAGACAAAGAGTTCATGTAGAAAGAGTTCATTTCAGAGCTATTGTTTTAAAAAACTAAAAAAGAAAGTCAAGGGAATGGTTAAGTATATCAAGGTATATCCATGAGATCGAATGTGCAGTGACTGAAATAGTGTTTGCAGTAAGTTTGTTGGATGACAAAATAAAAAACCAATTGTCTGTTAAATAAGGAAAAAAGATGTAAAAAAATGCTGAAAAGAAAAATTCTAAGGAAATATGACAAAATGTTTATAGTATTTGTTTCTAGGCAAGATTTGAGTGATTTTTTTTTTTTTTTTGAGACAGAGTCTTATTCTGTCACCGAGGCTGGAGTGCAGTGGCACTGTGTCGGCTCACTGCAACCTCCATCTCCTGGGTTCAAGCGATTCTCCTGCCTCAGCCTCCTGAGTAGCTGGGATTACAGGTGCCCACCACCACACCTGGCTAGTTTTTATATTTTTAGTAGAGATGGGGTTTCACCATGTTGGCCAGGCTGGTCTTGAACTCCTGACCTCAGGTGGTCCACCCACCTCGGTCTCCCAAAGTGCTGGGATTACAGGAGTGAGCCACCATGCCCAGCCAATTATTTTTATTTTTTGTAGTTTGCAAATTATCTACAATGACATATAGTACTCACACTTGGGGAAATTAAATTTAAATTTAACATATCAAGTTTAGATGATGGATAGAGGCAAAAATGTTTCAAAGAAAAAGAAAAAAGTCATCTCATATGAATGAGCAAATAATGAGCACAAAGCTTCAAAATTTCGGGTGAGAGAAAGGGTTTTATTGCTTTGTTTCTCAGCTTAGCTGTTGAGTGGCATTACTTTTTCTGTGACTTGGATGCTGCAGAGTGTTCTCGAAATGACAAATCATAAACTGATCATTGTCTCCAAATTGACAGATCAACTTTTCAGGCAAGAATAAGAGGAAACAATTTGAGGCTAGTGAGGATTTTAAAATAATATGAAAATAATGTGACTCATAAGAACCAAAACAATGTTTAGAAATGGTGAACAAATGGCTACCCAATACTACAAATGTTGCTGCTTCAAAAGTGATCTTTAAAATTTAATAAATTCTCCAAGGAAAACATGGAACTTTGAGTTGCAAAATAATTGAAAGAAGGTTATAAAGCTAATTAAATCAGATTTTCCCTTGGGTTTGTAAGAGATGAGGACCTTCCCTAGTCTCACCCTTCTGGGTGAGGCCCATTAGAGAGGAACCGATAGACTCCATGTTGTGAGAGGTTGAGCGGCCTGGCTGAACACTTCTTCTATCCATTCCTGAACTCACAGGACTTTAAACTTTAATGTTTAAACTTGAATAGCTATCCAACTTCCTTTGTAAAAACTAATCTTAGGCTGCTGAACCCTACTATTTTTTAACACTAATTATTAATTACAGAAAAATTGATAATATAAAAAGATAAGAAATAATCTATATATTTTGCAACTGGAAATTAGTTAAAGTATGGTATTTCCAGAGTGTTGAATACTATGATTATGCTCCGCATGGACTATAAACTTACATGCCTACAGAGACTAAGCAGGTAACATAAATGAGTGCAGTGGACCTGTACTGGAACTTGGGAACAATAGAGATTGAAGATTTGAAGAGTGGATACTTCATCTACAGAAGGCAGCAGCTATTTGATTCTAGTCAGTTGTTGGCCTTCTGGAAATGTGGGTGCAGTGCTGTCAGACCTTCCTAGTTTTAGAACACTTTTATTTGGAAATAATTTCAAATTTACAAAAAGTTGCAAAAATAAGACATAACAAAAGAATACCTATGCACCTTACCTATATTCTTTTATTTAATTTTGCAGTCCATTTTAATTCTCTCTGTACACATACATGTACATACATACACACACACACACACACACACACACACACACAATTTTTTTCTGAACCATTTGAGGGTATGTTAAATACATCATGGCTTTTTGCTCCTAAATATTCCATTGTGTATTTCCTATAACTAGAGACCTGAAACCTACTATTCTTGAGCTGGAATACCTGGAGTGGGATGAAGAGACGGCCTGAGGAAGTCCTCTCCCCCTGGCCACTAAGGGACAGTCAATCAGCTGCTATCCCCAAACAGAGCTGTAACACCAAACAGAGGTTGAAAACCATTGCACTAGACAATTTTCATTCCACCCATAAAAATAATACCTCTAATATATGCATATTTATTTATAAATTAGATTTATGTACGAGTCTACTAATACATTATGTGTCTTATAAAACATATACTTAAAAAAGGATGAGATGAAATTAGATATTAATATAAATACAAGATTGAAATTTTCTTCCTGTACTCCAAGGGAACATCTTGCATCCTCTAAGGCATGTGCCTCCCAACCTTGGGGGCTATTGCTCTACACTGTGGGGGTTAAACAGGAAAAAGACCACCACGATTTCCAAATCTGAGTCTGGGTCCTGCTCCCTGAAGTATCTCCTTCACATCAGCCAGCTCTATCTATCACAGCATACTTTTTTGCCTTCCTGGCACTTATCACCACTGGCAGTCATCTTGTGCATCTGTGTGTTCATTTGTCCAACATCTTTCTCCCCCAACTAGAATACAGCTTCCTGAGAGGCAGGATCTTGACTGACTTGTTCATTCCTAATTTCTCAGTATCTAGAAGAAGGTATGGCACATAGTAGGTGCTTGTTAGATACTTGCTAATAAATGGAAATAAACATATCTCTAGTTCCTACTCCAGCTTTTTCCCTGCTATTTTGTCCTCCATTCTTCTAGCAGACAACAGGACAAGTCCCCTGACCCCCTGCAGGAAGCTACCCTAGCCTACTTCTAGCAAAACTTCGCAGCTTCAAAGACATTCCATGGAGGGCGATGGGCTGAGGACAATCTTGTTCTTCACGTAAAACACAGGCCCACAATCTCAAATTCATAATTTAAAAATAGATATCCTTACATTGTCTCCAAAGGCATTTATTTTTCTTAAAAATCATGTATTTGTAAGCTGAACTATCGTTTTAACACAAAAGCTATCATTCTTGCTCAGTGGAGTCAGGCTGCTCTTGGAGTTTCTGTTCTGGGAGGAAAAAGGGCAGGATGTAGGTACCTGATGGTTTTCCACACGTCGAAGCCATCCAGAGGCTTTGTGCCATTGGTGTGTCCCCTGGCCAGCGTCACGAGTGTTGGCAGCCAGTCAGAGATGTGGATGAGCTCCCGGTTCTTCACGCCCTTCTGCTTCAGCAAGGGGCTTGCCACAAAGCCCACCCCTCGGACGCCTCCTTCCCACAGGCTCCATTTTCTTCCTCGAAGGGGCCAGTTATTACCCCCTGCCAAAGTCTGCCCTCCGTTATCTGAAACACAGTAAGGTCTTGGCATGAGGATGATGTTAACTCTTAAATACATTTAAGAACAGAGACTGTAAGTACATTGTTATTAAATGGTGCTTAAATAATAAAAAAAAGAAAATTCCTTGCTTTTTCCCACCCTAAACTCCCTTTTCCCATTGACATAGCCTTTCATTATTCAGACATAACTAAGGCCCAGTGTGACACATATCTACCTTTAAATCCTCCATGGAGAGGGCCACCGGAAAACAAGGCAGTCCCTCGATGATAAGCGCTTTGGAGAGATCCCTATGCTAAATAATCCACTAAACTTTCAATACACCTGTGTAACTTTGTATAGCATGGGAGAATGAGTCCACGGAAGCTGGGACCCTCCCCATGCATGAAGAGAAAACTAAGTGAATTTCACTTAATGCTCCTTATAAGTGGAGACAGAAACTGACCTTTTACTTTTCCTCTTGGAAAAAAAAATTCTGCAATTTAAACTGGAAAATGAATTAACATTCTACTCTCTGGCAATAATATCTCTTTCTTAAGCGTGAAAGCTGAGTATTTCTCCAGTGGTTGATAAATGTCTCTGTAAACAGAGCATTAGATGGAAAAAATAATTGTGAAAAAAATTCTTCCCTTCTTGACAGGATGGTGAAATAAAGTTTCATTATGTACAATACCAGTGAATAGAAGGTTTCTCTTCCAAGACAACAGAGGGAATGGGGGATCTTGGCAAAGACATGGTAGAAGTTACTAGAGTAACTGAAGTTAAGTATCTGCCCAGCCAAGTGACGGCTCAGAGTTAGACATTAAAGTGGACAGTAGAAAAGAAAAAGTGCCATTTCTTATATACTGAGGTTATAGAATCATACAAACTCCAAAAGTATCCACAGATTTAGGTGACTTTAGAGACACATTTTAAATAACACATATTTTGCATTAAACTTAAAAAAAAAAACCACTATTACCCAAATGAGCCACATGAGGGCAGTATGACAGACCTCCTGCCGTATAGAATGTTACATATAAAAATTTATTAAGAAATCAGAGATTTATCAAAGCTACAAGATGCACCTGGGAGGAAAGAGAATGAACACTTGTTAAGCACTGACTGCACTAGGAGTGACTCTGATTTTGCATAATCTCTCACAGAATCTGGAGTTGGCAGACCTGGAATAGAAGCCTGAGGCCACTCGTTAGCTGTGTGGCCAGGGGTGATATACCACCTCGGTTTCCTCATCTTCATGTGCAAATAACAATCCCTAATTGGTTTAGTCCATTTTGTGTTGCTATAACAGAATACTGAGACTAGGTAATTTATAAAGAAAAGAGGTTTATTTGGCTCACTCACAATTCTGATGACTGATAAGTCCAAGCCCTAGGCACCGGCATCAGTTGCTGGTGAGGGCTTTTGTGCTGCATCATAACATGGCAGAGAAGTGGAAGGAGAAGCAGGTGCAGGTAAAGAGGGACCAAAGAGGAGGAAGAACCTCACTTTTTAACAACCCACTCTCATGGGGACTAATCCATTCCCTTGAGATTGAGAACTCACTCCTGGGAGACAGCATTGATCTATTCATGAGGAACCCGCCCCCATGACCCAAACACTTCCTACTGGGCCCCACCTTCCAAGATGCAGTGGCAATTAGACTTCCACATGAGCTTTGGTGGGAACAAACCACATCCAAACCATAGCACTACTTCATGTATTATGATGGAAATGAAGTGACATTGCTTATGATCTTTTCTTGGCAGGGTACCTGATGTAACCTAAGTGCTCAATATATGGTAGCAACTGCTGTTGTTCTTAAAATTTACAACAACCCAAATAGTTTAGTATTATAACAATTTTGTCACTTTTTCTAGAAGGAGGTTTGAAAAAGCTAAACAGCGAATAGATGGCAATGGTAGGATTCCAGCAAGGTCTGTGTGACACCCCAGGCCTCTGCCCCCGGAGCACCACACTCCTGCTATCCCTAGTATAGAGTGGGCTCACACATGTAGGCCACATAAACTTTCACTTCCTGATGAAAACCACAAGTACAGTCAACCTCAGCAAAGTGTACACTCTTCCTATGAGTGTACATAGGAAGTTATTTCAAGGTGATGGTAATTCCTTTTAGAGAAGCCTTAGCTGCTGGTGGGGAAGAAATTCAAGGCTCTACTGCCAAGGAAACTTTTGGTGGAGCCCCTAACACAACCAGTTCTCAGTTCTTTTCTGTGCTTCTTCAAAGGGAGTAGAGAAGAGTCTTGAGTTAGATCAGGTGAGGAAACAATACTTCAACACATGGGTCGGTGACAGACAATCTCATCATTTGACATCACAGACTTAGAAGAACCTTTCCTCAAACCTCCCCACATCGCTTCTTGACAAAAACTCAAGGCCCAAACATTCGCTCAGGCCAGTTTTCGAAATACACATTCCATTTCATATTGAAGCTGAGCAGACCCGTATATTCAAAACAACAAAAGGTCACCATCAGTAGACAGAAGAAATTCCTCCATGCTCATGATACTGCACAGAGTGACAATCATCCATAACCAATGTATCACAACTTAGAAGAAGGTGCTGTTCGTGTGATACAAAAATACACCGGAAAGAAATGCCTACACTCTTCCTATGATATCAAGAAAGGCTGAGACAGAACGATTATTTCACTCTGTTGTCTGGATTGCTGTAAGTGATGTTGGCTCAATACTTTAGAAGAAGCCTGTTGTCTCTGTTTTAAATAGATACACTTCTCTGAGATATTATGTAGTATCCTTCAGTTGCACATATTTGTTAGTGCTCAATGGAAAGTATTGGATGAAGATGGTGGTGGAAATAAGAGTGGAGATGATGGGGACAAGGGTGGCTGGATCTGGAATCTGATTCTAGGAGCAGCTCTTCAGTTATGACTCAGATAGGAAAATTCTCCGGGTTGTACAGAGAATTTGGCCACTGTTGCTACTGTAGGAAAGGGAAGGTGTTTCCACATATCATTAGGGGAGGCCACGGATGTAGTGAGCGTGACTGTTTTTGCAATTAGCTCTCTGTGATGTTTTGCCATTAGCAATAAGCGATTCTATCAACGGTTATTTTTTTTAAGAGCACTCCAAAGAGAAAGCACTGTCAATGGACACGTGTAACTTCTTCAAGACTCTCCTGGCATAGCACCAACTGCAGATGTGGCCTCAGGAGAAAGGCAGTTCAGCTTCACCTGTCCTTGTACCCCCACAGATGGCACCTGGCCGGTGGTTGCCACTTACCAGCAATGGGGCAGAATCCACTGAGTTAGGCCATTAGTTGGTTAACTATATGAGAAATAGGGTGCAGTCCATAAGTTCTAGTTCAGTCTCCTGGGTATTTCAAAGAGTTCAACATAAAACTGGTAGGAGTAGCAACAAGAATAAAATAAGCTCTTTTGCAACAAGGTGGAAAAGGGAGTTTCCTATATTGCTCACTGAAGTTTGACATAAATTGGAATTTAAAAAGACAATGGAATCATCAGCATTTCAAAGATGTTTCTTCTCATTTTCCCTTCTAGTTTTATTTTTCGGCAAAAGTTAATTTCTTTCTTGTTAAGAATTCATATTCAAGATAAATTTTTGTTTCATTTCCTGACATATGAAAAAACTTCCAAATCAAAATAAGATGACGCCAGCTCCTAAAGGAAGCAAAGAAACGTTTTTTCAGGGAGATGATTTTGCAGCAATGTTTTGGCACAGGGAAAATCTAATTATAAGGCCTTTACTGTCTAGAAAAGAAAAGTCAAAATAAGACAAACATTATCATATACAGACCATAAATCTCACTTTATTATTCATTATTGAAAAGAATAACTGTCAAAAAGTCATGGAAAAATATTGGTTTGCCAAAGATCTGAGCACAAACATTAAGTATATGACAATGAAGCCTCATCCATATCCAGCTGATAAAAATCAAAATGAAACCATGACAACAGCATTAATTTTTATGACTACTCCCCAAACAATTTAACGTGTGGCTTGGCCGTGGAGGGCTGTCCTGAAACATCATATCTACCCTACCATCCCTGTGCATGCTTCAGCCGGGGCTTACCCTAGTCATCCTTCCCACCCTGACTCAAAGATCACAAAAGGAAAAGCAAGGAAGGCTCTAGCAGCCTCATACCAGGCCTGGACATCTCTCTGAACACGGCCCTGATGCAAGGGTGACTAACAGATGAGTAGGCAACATCATTTCAAAAACGGAGAAGTCTCTTTGTCCCAGAAAAGTATCTGCTCCTTGATGGTTGATTCTTTGGATTTTTTTTTTTTTTTTTTTTTTTTTTTTTTTTTTTTTTTTTTTTTTTTTTTTTTTTTGAGATGGAGTCTCGCTTTTTCACCCAGGCTGGAGTGCAGTGGCTCAATCTTGGCTCACTGCAAGCTCCGCCTCCCAAGTTCACGCCATTCTCCTGCTTCAGCCTCTCCAAGTAGCTGGGACTACAGGCGCCCGCCACCACGCCTGGCTAATTTTTTGTATTTTTAGTAGAGATGGGGTTTCACTGTGGTCTCTATCTCCTGACCTCGTGATCCGCTCACCTTGGCCTCCCAAAGTGCTGGGATTACAAGCGTGAGCCACCACGCCCGGCCTCTTTGGATTTTTTTTAAAATTACTGAGATGCAAACTGGAGTGCTAATATATGTCTTAGTAGTCATCTAAAGGATTCAGTAAATTCAATCTTCTCCTGCTAAAAGATTTTGGAGACATTATCTACCTAGATATTCAAATTACATTCTGATATTCTTCTCAAATCTCTCTTTTTTTTCTTTTTTTTTTTTTTGAGACAAGGTCTCACTCTGCCAACCAGGATGGAATGCAGTGGCACAATCACAGCTCACTGCAGCCTCGATCTCCTGGGCACAATCAATCCTCTGACTTCAGCCTCCCAAGCAGCTGGGACTACAAGTATGTGCCACCACGCTTGGCTACTCTTTCCCTGTTGCACTACATTGAATCATTTCTGACAGAATGTGCATTTGATTCTGCCAAGTCTACCTTTAAAATAGCTTTCCAATCATCCCCCCTTCTCCAGCCCATCGCCTTGGGTCAGGCACTCCTCTATCTGGCTCCTGGGCTAATTTATATACTGCTTCAAGTTGCCACCAGAGGTGTTTGTAAAACCCAAAATCAATCAGGCCACATGCATGTTTAAAGACCTGATTGCTTTCCAATCAGGGAAAAAGTTCCAACTTCGGGCCCACATATAGAATCCTTCACATCTGCCCCCAACCTCCTTTTTGTATCAACTCCTGTCCTCCCCCATAAAAAGTGCCCTGAGCTTCAGTCACATTGAACTAACTTCTCCCTGTTGTTAGAATATGTCATGCCCTTTCATGCTAATTTTGCCTTTGCACATGTTGGCTCCCTTGCCTAAAATGCCATGGGTTAAAGATCACATCTTCTGTGAACCTGCCACTTAGTGCCCTATGTGGTCTTCATCTCTGCTCTGTATTTCTGCTACATTTTATATGCACATTTTCTACTATACTTAGCTCTGTCTATTGTTAATCAGTTGTTCATGGCTTTGTCTTCCCCATGAACTCTGCTCCTCAAGAGCAAAAGTCCAGGACCTACCACAGAGAAGGGCTCAATGATTTGGAGGAACAAATAATTAGGGAAAAGGCCACTCACAAAAATAGAGGTTAAAGGCACCAAACATTAACTTTGGTCACTGCATTGTTTCTTCTAAGCCTTTGTCCAGCTACTCTGTGACCTTGACTTTTCATTGGCCATTCTACATACTGCTGCTTAATCTATAGGAGCTGGCAAGGGGTGCTCTTGGACCCCAGTGAGGATTTAAGTAAATCAAACCCACAAATATCAGAATTGTTTGTCTAATCTGGTCCCTGGTCAGTTATGTTGGAGTCTAAGAGGGTTGATTGGGAGCATATCATGAAGCATCAGTCCTGGCCTGGAAGAAAGAACTCACTCATTCCTTTAACACATCTTTCTTGAGTGCTGCCATGTTCCAGGGACCACCCCAGATCTGGAAAAAGGGCAGCAAACAGGATGGACAAGGTCCTGTCCCTCACAGAGTGAGTGAGAAAAAGAGATAAGATCTCCCCATTCATGGTAGGCAATGACTGGGCTTTGCGGAGGAGCTGAAACCATAAGGACAGGACAGAGCCAGCCAAGTGACCATCAGAGAGATGAGAGCCCAGGCACAGGGAGCAGGAGGCCTTATGCAATCACACATTAGAGACTAGGGTGTCTGTGTCAAGGCTGCTTCTTAATTAAAGACTAATTATACTATTAGGTATACTCTGCTGCCAGAAGTTAAGGAAAACTTGAGCTAAATGATGACTAGATATAAACAAAAAGGTATAGGTCTAGGTGTTTTATGACCATCATCACTTTCCCCTATCACCCCTACTGCCCCATGTCTAATTTCACTGAAATGCAGGGAACTGAGAGGAGCTAAGCACTGTGAGTTTGGGGGCAAGAACTCAATCTCCGAGCCTAAGTTTCCTCATGTGAGAAATGAGGATAACAAAATACCCACCTTAATATTGCGCCTGGCATAGAAGCAGTGCTAAATAATATTAGCTATTTTTATGTATGCTAGTCATCAGCACCAGCAAAGTACACAGAACAGAATAGGCTCCTATCTGGATATTTACTAAACATATATTAGATTTAAGTATCATAGCCACACTCCAAAACATCACGTTTTCATAAGACCAAAGTATTCTAAGCATGGAGTCCTCCTAGATTGCATTCTCTATTCTTTTTTTTTTCTTTTTTTTGAGACAGTGTCTCTCTGTCACCCAGGCTGGAGTACAGTGGTGCAATCTTGGCTCACTGCAACCTCCACCTCCAGGGTTCAAGCGATTATCATGCCTCAGCCTCATGAGTAGCTGGGACTACAGGCGCCCACCACTATGCCCAGCCAATTTTTGTATTTTTAGTGAAGACAGGGTTTTGCCATGTCGGCCAGGCTGGTCTTGAACTCCAGACCTCAGGTGATTCATCCACCTCAGCCTCCCATAGTGCTGGGATTACAGGCATGAGCCACCATGCCCAGCCTGCATTCTCTATTCTATAGGTAATTAGTTGAGAAGTGCAACAACACAGTGAATTGTGAGGGGTATTGTTACTATCAGGGGAGAGCCAAGATAACTCCTTTTTGTTCCCATGAGTTTAAATAAAGGACATCAATTATCATAGAAAAAAAACACTATAACAATAGCCTGGGATCCAAATTAAACACCAGAAACTGAAGATTTGTTCAAATACACATTTGATTATTTGTAGGGGTTTAAAATGGTTTGCAGCATTCAGGGCAGATAAGTGCTCTGACCGCCAGCTCAGACACTAACCAGACTTTACATCTTGACTAAGAGCACCAGCAAGGAGAATGTCCAGCTGAGCTAGCAAGAGGAGGATTCTGGTGGAGTGCGACTGGCAGCCAGGCACCAAATAACCGATTGATATGGTCTGGCTGTGTCCCTACCCAAATCTCATCTTGAATTGTAGCTCCCATAATTCCCATGTGTTGTAGGGGAGACCCAGTGGGAGGTAATTGAATCGCAGGGGCAGATTCCCCCATACTGCTTTCGTGGTAGTGAATAAGACTCACGAGATCTGATGATTTTAAAAGGGGTTTCCCCTTTCACCTGGCTCTCATTTTGCTTTTGCCTGCTGCCATGTAAAATGTGCCTTTGTTCTTCCCTCAACTTCCACCGTGATTGTGAGGTCTCCCAAGCCACGTGGAACTGTGAGTCCATTAAACCTTTTTCTTTATAAATTAACCAGTCTTGGATATGTCTTTATCAGCAATGTGAAAACGGACTAATACACGGATGTGGCCACCAAAAGATTTGGAGATTAAAAAAAGATGGATGCAGGGAAAGGGCAAAATCAGGGATGAATGAGGATTAAAAAGAAAAATGTTATAAAAGATTGTAGTAAAATATTTCCTCACTTTAATGAGGCTAATGCCATTGCTTATAATGCTGAGATATCAATGGGGTTTTATCTCTCCTTTAACATTTATTAAGGATGAAAAGACTCCAAAGTCTGTTGAAAGATTAAAAACGTTTGTTCTCTACAAGTTAAAATGGAACTGGAAACTGGAAAAGTGTCCTAATTTATTACATATTGGCAAGCAACAACTTAACTTTTTCCTATAATTTAAAACATAAGTAGTCACAGATCTTGGAGATCTTTAGATGAAAGTTATAAGGTAAGCACAAAATGTTGAGGTGCTCTCACTTAGGAGGTATGGGTAATGCTAGGTTTAATCTTCATATTCAGAATCCCCCTGACAAGTAGCACAGAAGACCCATGTTTGATGTATTAAGTGAGTAAAAGTACCAAATGTTTGTCCTTTTTAACAACTAAAACCCTGTTTGTTTTTCCTATTGTTTAATTTTTAGGAATGTTTGATATTTTTCACTAATGGATTTCCGGGCAAACTAATTTTTTTGGCACTCTTAGGGAGTATTACAGTTTACTCACACATTATTTGGCTCCCCTTTCAGACATAAAACCCACTGAACGTGGCCAGATAATTTTGACTAGACAGCTGTTTATCCTTCAGTAATGCCACTGGAGAAGTAATGAATGAGAAAAGTACCACACAAGTGCTGGAGAGTCTGGCAAGCTCAAGGGCAGCAGGAGAAAAGTGAAAATACCATCAACACACAGGAACAAACAGAATTGTGGTTTCAAAAGAACAGGTGTACTAACAACTTACGTGGTGAGAAAGATGGAAATTTAGGTCAATGTGTTTTCAGAGAGGGTTAAGCCAGAGAAAGCTAGCACATTCTATCTGGGCAGACATCAACTATTTCAATTTGTCTTTATGATTTCAAGTATATAATACAAGTTAAATGTTCTCAATTTTTATCCTTGGAGCAGAAACAACATTTTACTGAATCTCTATTTCTTAAGTAGTAAGATATGCCTTTAAGGTTACTCAGAAAAATCAATAAACCAAACTGAGTGGACAGGCAGTTTCATTTCCCCAGAGTTCTCTGAAGTTTTGCCAGATTCTAAAGGATCTCACTGATGTTTGGGTGTTTAATGCGGAGAGAGGCAAACAAAAGTCACGAAAACACTGATGAGCACAATTCTCCCTGAAGAATAACCGGAGAGTAAAACATCTAATGGCAGAAACAAAAATAACTCAATATATCCAAACATGAAGCAGTTTGTTTAAAGAATTTCAAATATTGAATGCATACTTAATAATAACAAGATCCCCTTCGGATCTGCAGATGACACTTGCTCCAAGGCCAAAGTAAAATAAACTCTGTGAGCCCCCAGAGTCCTGGACAGCAGCCCCACCTCTGACCAGGGCATGCACGGTGGGAGTGAGGGCAGAATCCAGGTGATTGACACTGGACATCCCAAGCAGGTGAGGAGGCCGCCCAGGAGGAAAGAATATGGAAGGCAGCCTGGGGCTCCATGCCTAATGACAGGCAAATGGCTAACAGGAGGCCTTGCAGCAGGAGACAAAGGGATGAACAGCCAAGGGCCAGGATAAAAAAACCAACCAACCAAACAAACAAACAAATCAAAACAAATGCCCCTGAGTTACCACAATAGGCACCACAAAGTCCATGCAATTAGAGACTAACTCAGGACCTATTCAGTCTCAGACACAATTCTAGCAATATGTGCGGTGTCTGGTGTCCTAATTTTATAGCAGGCTAGAATCTGCAAGTCAGGAAGATGCATACTGCTGGACATAATCTTTGTAGAAGGAGGAAAGGAGAAGAAAAACATAAATTGTAAAAGTAGACCACAAACTAAAGTGTCTTTACCTGTTTTTCCAACGTTAAATGATCCACACTGACGTATATTGAAGACACCACTGAAAGATGCATACTACAATAAAAAAATTTAAATGATGACCCTACATCATTAAGATAGTGAGAGACTCATGGCATAGTTAAGGATGGTTTAGACCTAGCAAAAAGGTTTATATCCCATATTCCTGTCACTAATCCTATCTATCTACAGCAATACAATGTGCCTGCCTTCTTCACCTGATACCTTGCAAAGGTCACAACGATAAGCACATGAAAACTTTCACCATCCTGGCATAAAGTTAGGCATATAGACTGAAAAGAGAGAAAACGATTACAGGCTAAGCAGTATGCCTCATGTGCCTTGCATCTCCACTGGAATGATGTTTCCCAATATTAAGTAACAGCTTTTCTCATTCCTAGTAATTCTGTCACCCTGTGACCCTCAACCCAGGAAGCAGGCAGGGAGATCCATGTCTGGGCTCTGGAAATGGATAGTCAGCAGGTGGATGAGCTAATAGGTTTAGCTTAAGCAATCACTCAGAGCCAGGGGAAGAGAGAGGACTGGAAACGAAGCTAAAGGACATGGCTGTGACCTTAAGCACACATCTTGGGCTCTGCCCTCAGGACTGGATCTAGTATAGAATAATGGATGTGGGGATACAAGAGTGGAAAGAACCATGCCTCATCCCCTGGAGGAGCTGGGGGGCAGATGAGAGGATAGCAAGACTCCCTGCAGTTCCTGTGCCCAGTATAGTGTGGCAGCAGCAGATGACAATGGTTGCACAAGATGATGGAAGGCAGGCTTGGAGGCTTCTCACACCACAGTGTGGAAGGGGTTGCAGCTCCACTGATGAATGTTTTTGATTTGCTGTTGAGAAGAGCACAAATGTGGCACAGAGATGATCCAAAGAGTCTCCACAGGCAAGGAGGTCGCAGCATGATCTAGACGGATGATATAAAAAGGCCAGCCAGGAACAGGAATGTTTCTGCAGAGGCTTGTGCAAGGATGACTATGGACCACACACTTCCTTCAGCTCCAACGCACTGGCTGCCTGGAGGGGAGCCAGGATGAGGTCATGAATTAACTGAGATGATCTGAATTGACTGAAACCAGGTTTCCTCCACCCAGCAGAATAGGGACCCCAGTGGTACTGAGTTCAGTGACAGGGTAAAAAAGAAGTAAGTTATATTCTTTGCATATCTAAGTTTGTGCACTGAAATTTGTGATTACTATGCATATGTGTGAGCACTATGGCTGGATGCCCTGGACTTGATGGATATAATAATTGTGTTAGGTTATTTTGTAGGTGAAATGGAAGTTAAATCCATTTTTATTGTTTTGGTTATTTTGAAGCAGTAATATGGACTCATTCCAAGACTTTACATTTTTATGTAATAGCAACTATAATGATAGGAAAAGTACTGAAATCAGAAGAAAGTTTGTTTCTATAACATGCATCTCGGGCTTTTCAAATCTAACACCCCCACCCTTTTCATAACAAATATTTTGTAATGCTCGTTTGTCCTGAAATGGAATTTATACACAATACCGTAACTATGTGTCTAATTAAAAAAAAACTCTCAGTGTAATACAGAGTAGAAAAAGGCAATTAATAATAAAATAGTATGTATTTCATAGGAAAATGTGTAGGCTCAATCCTAAAAGCCATAGCAAAGTGGTTAGATGAGTGCATACAATTACAGATGAAATAAATTTGGACTTAAGGCCATTCTATACTAGAAACACAAAAAAAAAAGAGAGAGCAGGGATAAATGCTAGGATAAAGATTAGAATATTAATTATATATTAAAACCACACAAAAATTACTTTGTGTTTATGTGTAAAACAGACTTAGGTTCTAGTCTCAGAAAATTGTAAACAGACTTTTAATCTTCATGACTAACCAGCAGGATATTTTGTAAGTTGTACAGGACTTGGGACAATTCCTCACTGTGTGGGGTTATTAGGGGCTTTGCATCCTGAGCCCCCTACTCACTAACTATCAGTAACACTCAAGTGAATTTCTAAAATACTCTCAGTAAAAACCACTGCCCTATACAATGGCAGGATTGGGACATATGGCCAGGGATAGGTAGTGACCTCTCTTTCAAGAGGCTTCACAGGTTAGCACTCATTACCTTGTGAATTTAACACAGTTTGGGGTCTGGCCTAAACCTCTGTAAGCTTATAAATAATTCTAACAGCATATGGAAAGAGGTTCCGCTTCTTAGAGGTAGAATCATTGTAAATGATATATATATAATCACAAAGTCAATTACTTGACTTACAAAGTAAATTTATCACAGTGACTGGCATGTTTATAGCCCATGGGAGTGGCATAAATGTATGGGAAATCAAGTTATAATCAAATCTCCTGGTGAGTAAGGACTCAGATATAATATTTGTATTTTTGTAATATGCGGACTCTCATAATAATTGTTTTTCAGATCTAAAATATATTCTATAAATATAAAATATTTATATTTACTATATTCAAAAATGCACTAAAAGAAAGCTGCTTTAATGAGAAAATTCAGCAATTTTTAAATACTTTTTTCTAGCAACTAAGATTTCAAAAATGATTAATCTAAAGTTCATTCAGGAAAAAACAGATAACCTACATGCCCTATATCCATTAAAGACATTGAAATTAGTAATTAAAAACCTCCCTACAGGCCAGGTGTGGTGGCTGACGTCTGTAATCCCAGCACTTTGGGAGGCTGAGGTGGGTGGATCACATGAGGCCAGGAGTTCGAGACCAGCCCGGCCAACATGGAGAAACCCCAGCTCTACTTAAAATACAAAAATTAGCCAGGTGTGGTGGCAGGCGCCTATAATCCCAGCTACTCGGGAGGCTGAGGCAGGAGAATCGCTTGAACCCGGGAGGCAGAGGTTGCAGTGCCGAGACTGTGCCACTGCACTCCAGCCTGGGTGACAGAGTGAGGCTCTGTCTCAAACAAAACAAAACAAAAAACAAAACAAAACAAAACCTTCTCACCAAGAAAATTTCAGGCCCAAATGCCTTCAATGGCAAATTCTACCAAACATTTAAGAAAGGAATAATACTAGTTCTATATAAACTCTTTCAAAAAATAGATAGGAATCCTGTACTTCCCAACTTATTCTATGAGGCCAGCATTACTCTGACACCAAAATGAAACAAAGACATTACAGAAAAAGAAAACTACAATGAACACAGGTGTAAAAATCTTTAACAATATTTAGGAAATCAAATTTAGCTTTATATAAAAAAACACACATTAGTTTTCTATTACCACACACTTAGCAGCTTAAACACTACACACTTATTATTGTACAGTTTTGCAGGCTGTACAATACATTCAGCTGCTGAGGCCTGTACAAGTCTGACACAGGTCTCACTGGGCTAATATCAAGGTGTTGAGAGGGCTGCATTCCCTTCTGGAAGTTCCATTTCCTTGCCTTTCTAGCAAATCCATTTCCTTGCCTTTCTAGCTTCTAGAGGCTGTTTGCACTCCTTGGCTCATGTCTTTTGAGCTTCATACTAGAGTTATGAGTGGATTGCATACCAGCAATACAGCAATAGAGTATTCTGAGTTTGTCCAGGTGCTTAATTTTACCTGTAGGTTTTATACTTTGAAAAGTTTTCTTTTGCACATTAGTGTTTTTTCTTTCAGACTGAAGAACTGCCTTCAGTATTTCTTGCAAGATGGATCTAGTGGTGGTGAATTATCTAAGCTTTTGTTTGTCTGGGAAATATTTTATCTCTCCTTCATATTTGAATGATAATTTTGCTGGATACAATATTCTTGGATGGCAGACTTTTTTTCTCTCTCTTTGAGCAATCTGAAAATGCCATTCCACTCCCTCCTGGCCTGTTTAGTTTCCTTAGAGAAATCTGTTGCCAGATGAATTAGAGCTACTTTATGTGTTATTTGCTTCTTTTCTCTGCTGCTTTTAGGGTCCTCTCTTTGTCCTTGACCTTTGAGAGTTTGATTTTTCTATGCCTTGGAGTAGTCTTATTTGGGTCAAATCTGTTTGGTGTCCTCTGACCTTTCTGTAGCTGGATATTTCTCTTTCTCAAGTTTTGTAAAGTTTTCAGTTCTTATCCTTTTGAATCAACTTTCTACCCCTTGCTCTCGCTCCACTCTCTCTTGAACACCAACACCAGTAATTCTTAGATTTGGTCTTTTGAGGTAATTTTTTACATATTGTAGGTGGTCTTTGTTACATTTTGTTCTTCTTTGTTTTTTCTTCTCTGATTGTGTATTTTCACACAGCTGGTTTTTGAGCTCATTGATTCTTTCCTCTGCTTGGCTCACTCTGCTGCTCAGAGCCTCTTAAGAGTTCTTCAGTATGGCAAATGTATTTCTCAGTTCTAAGATTTCTGTTTGATTTTTAAAAATTATTTCAATCTCTTTGTTAGATTTCTCTGATAAGTTTCTGAACTGCTTTTCTGTATTATCTTGGAGATATCTGAGTTTCCTTAAAATTGCTATTTTAAATTATTGGTCAGAAGCTAATAGTCGCCATCTCGTTAGGGTCAGTCATTGGATTTTTGCTTTGTCCTTTGGGGAGACTGTAGTTCCGTTTGCTGTTGTTACTTGCGGGTATATGTCTATGTCTTTGCATTGAAGGATTAGTTATTGATTCTACTTTCTCTGTCCAGCTTGTTTTGTCTTTCATTGAATACATTTGCTTAATCTTTGCAACTAGGTTGCCGCCTCCTTTTCGACTCTAGGTGGCGCTATAAGCCCAGGTTCACTTTGGCTCTAGTAAACGGTTGCCATGCTGCCTGTCCCAAATGGGGGAGTCACCAAAGGGATTATCCCAGGTATGTTCTACAGGCTCCTGGGCAGGAACCCCTAGTCAGCAGTGTGGGAAGACTGGCTAGGGGTTCCTGCCCATGGGAACCTATGGAATGTACCTCCTACAGTGTGGTGCTGCTGAACAGCCACTCTTGATTTGGTGTCTCATTTGGCTGAGTTACAGAGCAGAGTTTCCAGGGTTGGGGATGGTAGTTTCACCTTCTGACCCTTGTTGCTGCCTGTCCCCAGAGATATTTCTCCCTACAGGCACTCACAATGCTTCCCATGAGTTAAGGCAGGGACAGGACTCCAGCTATGGAACCCAAGAAGGTGAGGAAGCTGGTTGACCACCTCAATTTCACTTTTTCCAGCGTAAAAACTGAATTGAGGGAGATTTTCCACATGCTTGGTGCTGAAAGAATGTAGGGGAGGGGACTTGCAGATGTGGAAATCTGATTTTCCAATCATATGCTCAAGGTTTTTCCACTTCTCTGTGGCCCTGGGAGCTGTCTCATCCTCATACTTGAGCTCTGAGTTGTTGCTGGTGAAAATCTCAATGCTATATATTTGTTTTTGGTCTTCTATTGAAGAATTGAAGCCGGCTTGCTTCTATACTGCCATTTTGAAATCCTGTATTCCTTGATTCATGCCCTCTTCCTTCACCTTTGAAGTCAGCAATGGGCCGGGCGTGGTGGCTCACACCTGTAATCCCAGCACTTTGGGAGGCTGAAGGAGGAGGATCACGAGGTCAGGAAATCGAGACCATCCTGGCTAACACAGTGAAGCCTGTCTCTACTAAAAATACAAAAAAATTAGCTGGGCGTGGTGGGAGGCACCTATAGTGCCAGCTACTTGGGAGGCTGAGGTGGGAGAATGGCGTGAACCCAGAACCTGGGAGGCGGAGCTTGCAGTGAGCCGAGATCACGCCACTGCCCTCCAGCCTGGCAACAGAGCAAGACTCCATCTCAGAAAAAAACAAACAAACAAACAAACAAAAAAAACAAAGTCATCAATGATGGTTGAATCCTTTTCATATCACATTACCCGACCTCCTCTTCTGCCTCCCTCTTCCACTTTTAAGGTCACTGATTGCATTGGCCCAACCAGATAATCCAGGACAATCTCCTCATCTTCAGGTCAGTTTATCAGAAACCTTAATTCGGTCTGCAATCTTAATTCCCCTTGTCATATAACATAACATATTCACAGGTTCCAGGCTTTTAGGGTATGTTTGGAGGCAGGAGGGAGACGGGGGATTACTCTGCCTACCACAAACATGATGATAAAGTGGTATTTATCCCAAGACTGCAATCAATTTTCAAATAGAAGAACAGAGTTGGAAGAATTATACTATCCAATTTCAAGAACTACTATAAATCAAGATTTCATGGAACTGGAATGGAGTGCCTAGTAAAACAACCACATTTAAATGGTCATTTACTTTTTAGCAAGGGTGCCAAACCAACCTATAGGGAAATAGTTTTTTCAAAAAAAAAAAAAATGCTAGAGTATTCTGATACCTACGTTAAAAAAACAAACAAAACCTTGACCAACACTACTTCATAACACACATAAAAATTAAAGATGAATCATATTACAACTCAATAATAAAAGATAAGCAAATTAAAATATTGACAAAGGATTTAAATAGACATTTCTCTAAAGAAGATACACAAAAATAGATGGTCAATGGATACACAAAAAGATGTCCCACACTTGTCATTCAAGAGGCACAAACTAAAACCATAAGAAGATACCACTTTATACCCAATAGGATTACTATATAACAAAAAAGACAGACAATTGACAAGTGGTGGTAAGGACGTGGAGAAACTGAAACACTCATAAATTGCTGGTGGGACTGTAACATGATGCAGCTGCTTTGAAAAACAGTGTCTTAGTCTTGTTTTCTGTTGCTGTAACAATACCATAGGCTGGTTAATTTATATAGAAAACAAGTTTATTTAGTTCATGGTTCTGGAGGCTGGGAAGTCTAAGAACATGGTGCTGGCACCAGGTGAGGGCCTTCATGTGGTGTCATAACATGACAGAGGGCATCATATGATAAGAGGGCAAGAGCAAGAGAGACTGAGAGAACTCACTTTTATGACAAAGCCACTCTCAATGTAATGAACCCATTCCTGTGATAGTGACATTAATCTATTCATGATGGCAAAACCCTCATTAATCCATTCATGAGGACAGAGGGATTCAGTTTCCAACACATGAACTTTTGGGAGATACATTCAAACCATGGCAAACAGTTTAGCAGTTCCTCATAAAGTTAAACATAGATTTACCACATGACCCACCAATTCCACACCTAGGTATATAACCAAGAGAAGTAAAAATATATGTCCACACAAAAATTGGTACCTGAATGGTCATAGCAGCATTATTCATAATAGCCCAAAAAAGTAGGAACAACCCCAATATCCATTAACTGATTAACGGATTTTTAAAAATGTATATTTTCAGCAATGTATAGCAATAAAAGGGATATTATTCATCAGCAAAAAGAAATGAAATACTGATTTATGCTACAAAATGGATGAACATCTAAAACATTATGCCAAACAAAAGAAGCCAGACACAAAAAGCCATATATTGTATGATTCCATTTTTATGAAATGTCTAGCTTAGTAAAATCCCTAAGGACAAAACATAGATTACATGATTGACAGAGGGAGGAGAGGGAGTTGGGAGCAACTGCTAAGGGGTACAGAATTTCTTGTATGCTTAATTTTTAAAATGTTCTAGAATTAGACAATGGTGATGATTGCACAACTTTGTGAATATACTAAAAACCAGTGAACTGTATTCTTTAAAAGGATGAATTTCATGGTATATGAATTATATCTCAATAAAAACAATACTGTATGAGGCAAAAGAAGATAGATCAAAGACCTAAATGTAACAGCTAAAACCATAAAACTTTTATAGAAAAACAGAGAATAGGTCTTAGAATAGGTCAAAAGTTTCTTAAAACCAACAGTTTTGTTTAATATATTTATGTATAAAAATAGATAAGACCCATAATGATGTAACAGGAAGCAAAATGATGATGTAACTTCAGAGGGGGAATAAGCAATGGGAGAAAGTACAGCTCTGGTCAGCTGGGGGGATCTCATTGCAAGTAAGCACCCATCCTGCATGTTTTGCCATTTGGATGAGAGGTGGGTTAAAGAAAAAATCCTACACTCAGGAAAAGTCTTCCTAGTGTCACAAGAACATAAAAAGGCTGCTTCATTTAAACAGTCCAAGCCTGCCCACTCCATGTATATTTCAGAACACAAGCAGGGATATATCTCAGCACAAAAGATGTGATTCCTCGAGACAGCATTCTAAATACTTCCCTAATTATCAAAACCCAGAGCTTCCAAGACATGTCAGATTCTTTGTTCTTGTTTTCACCAGTCCATCAAATTTGCTTGGCTTCTTTTATAAAACAGTAGACCTCTTCTGGAGTCAATGTGCCTCTCTTTCTCTTACAGACCCCTACTTTTATACTGCATTTTTTCAGCGAGGCCTTTGTGGTAAGCTAACCCTACAAAACATCTGCCTGGCATATGAAACACAAAATTCTTTTTTGGAAAGCTTTCTGTATGTATCAGAGACTATTTCATTGTTTATTCCATTTTTGGCTTCCTGAAAGTTTATGGAATCAAATGGAAAATGACTTCAAAATAGATAAGAGATTACATGAATCTTTTCTATACTTCATATAGTCATGAAGATATATTAACCCTATCACATATGAAATCATGTGCTGGTGATTTCTTTTTAATTTACATACAGTAAAATTCACTTATTTTGGTGTGCATCATTATGGATTTTGACAAATAGAGTCATATAAATACCACCACAATCAGGATAGAACATTCTATCACTGTGATAACTCCTTTGTACCACCTCTCTGTAGACAAACTGTACACCCAGCCTTAACCCCTGGCAACCACTGATGTTTCTCTGTCGCTAAGGTTTTGCTTTTTTCCAGAATGTCATATAAAAAAATCATAGAGTGTGTAATCTTTTCAGTCTGGCCTCCTGCATTCAGCATAATGCATTTGTGATTCATCCACGCTAATGTGTGTATCAACAGTTCATTACACTACTGAGTAAGTAGTCCACCACACAGAAGTACCACATCTGTTTATCTATTTGCTAGTTGAAGGACATTTGGGTTTTTCAGTTTTTAGTAATTATCAATAATGATGCCATAAATATATGGGTATAGTTTTTCATGCGAACATGCTTTCATTTCTTGGGGTAAATTCCCATGAATGAGACCGCTGCTTTCAAGGTATTTATTTTTTCATCTTTAGTTTTCAGCAGTTCCATTATGATGTTGGTGTAGTTTTCTTTGAGTTTGTCCTGTTTGGATTTCACTGAGCTTCTTGAACTTGTACATGTATCTTGCACCAAATTTGTGAAGTTTTCAGACATTATTCCCTTATATATTTTTTCTACACTAATATTTCTGCTCTCTTTCTGGACTCTAAGGACAAATGCTAGACCTTTTGATATTATTCCATAGGTCCCTGCAGCACTGTTTTTCTTCCTTTTTTCTATGTTTTAGGCTGTATAATTTTCTTTCTTTTCTTTTTTTTTTTTTTGGAGGGGGGGAAGGGGGTCTCACTCTGTTGCCTAGGCTGGAATGCAGTGGCGCTATCTCAGCTCACTGCAACCTCTGCCCTCCTGGGTTCAAGCAATTCTCCTGCCTCAGCCCCTCAAGTAGCTGGGATTACAGGCGTGTGCCACCACACCTGGCTAATTTTTGTATTTTTTGGTACAGATGGGGTTTCATCATGTTGGCCAGGCTGGTCTTGAACTCCTAGCCTCAAGCGATCTGCCCACCTCAGCCTCCCAAAGTGCTGGGATTACAAGCACAAGCCACCACGCCCGGTCCAGACTGTATAATTTCTATTGATCTATCTTGAAGTTCTTCTTTATCAGCTCCATTCTGCTATTGGACCCATAGAGTAAATTTTAAAATTCAGATATTGTATTTTTCAGTTCTATAATTTTCATTTGTTTTGTTTGTTCATTTGTTTGGCTTTAGTTTCTATTTCACTACTATTTTTCCATTCATTTCAAGAGTGTTCAACTTTGTCTCATGGAGAATGGTTATAAAAGTTGCATTAAAGTTTTTGTCTGACAACACCAATATTTGGATGATCATCTCAAATGAGCTCATTGCAGCTGAAATAAAGAATCTATTTTTAGTCTCTTCCCTTGAGTACTGCTCATATTTTCCTGTTTTTTTTTTTGTATAATGAGTAATTTTGGACTGTATATTAGACATTTTGAATACCACGTTCTGAGCCTGTAGGTCTGGTTAAAATCCTCTCAAGGGTGTTGATGTTTGTTTGGTTAAGCAGAGAATCAACCTAGTGAGACTCAGACCACAAGTTTTGTTTCACCTTCTGTGGACAGTGGTTCTAATGTTGGTTCAGTTTTTAAAGCCTTTGCTATGAGGTTTGGGTTTGCCCAGCGCATGTGCCACTCATGGGTTAGTCTAGGACCTGGGCAGTGGTTCACATGGCAGTTGAGTTTTCGAAGCCTCTGCTTTGCTCCTTTGGGTCTGTGTGGCATATATGCAGCTTGGAGGTGAGCCTGGGGCTTGGCTCATACACAGAATCAGGGGATCCTCTTCTCCAGTTCTTCCCTCCCTTTAGATCCTTCAGATCCACCCCCAACCTCCGCTCCAGGGGCCCCTTTATGTGGTTTCTCTGATGAGAAAAACAGGTTTCTCTTAGGTTGTAGTTCCCCATTCTGTCATGCACTTCTGCATAACTGAGATTGCCTTTGGGAGCAAAGTAGCAAAAAAAAATAAAAATAAAAAATAGAGGAAAATAACAGAGATTATCTCACACTCTGGTCAGAAATGTGGGTCTTTTTTTGAGATTTTAGGTGCCCACACCCCACCACAACACCAATGCAGATCTTCAACTGGGGCCTGTCTTGGGGTAGAGTTAAGAAAGAAAAAGGAAAGAAAAAGAAAAAACAGTCTGGACACTGTGGCTCACACCAGCCAGGCAACATAGCATGATCCAATCGCTAACCAAACATAAAAAATTAAAAAAAAAATTAGCCAAGTGTAGTGGTGCATGCCTGCAGTCCCAGCTATTTGGGAAGCTAAGGCAGGAGGATCACTTGAGCCCAGGAGGTAGAGGCTGCAGTGAGCTATGGTTACACCACTGTACCCCAGCCTGGGCAACAGAGTGAGACTCAATCTCAAAAAATTAAAAGAAAAGAAAAAACAAATAAAATAGGAATTCCCCATATTCTTGAGCAAGAGCCCACTTTCCTAGACCTCTGGTTAGAAGTAGGAGGTTTCTCTTGGAGATGTTGCTGCCAGTGCCTGCTGCATAGTTCCATAATTCCATTGGCTCTTGGTTCAAAGCCAAGAGATAGAGGAGAGAAAATAAACCTCCAAAACTCACCACACAAGGGATTCATGAAGCTTTGACTTTATTCCCCATTCTCCATTCACCTGATTTTGTTTTCTTCTCTGTCCCTATTCTTATCATCCCTGCTTTTATATTAGGTTGGTGCAAAAGTAATTGCAGTTTTCGAAAACCTCAATTACTTTAGCACCAACCTAAGTACTTTTAAGAAGCCTCAGATAGTTGCTTTCAGTATTATCCAGAGTTTTTAATCAATGAGAAAGGTATTTGTTGACTTCCTCCATCCTGGTGAGCATGGGAAGGTGGTGCCCATGATTTTAATGAGAATGGGCTAAGGGAACTTGTGATATTTGTCTTGATTTTTTTTAAACCTTTATCTGAATTAATACAGGAGCATACTTCATCTCAGGTAAGAATAAAAAAGGAAGCAATTATTTGACACACCTTAATTAAGCACCTGCTAGGTGCCCACTACTCTGGGAAAAGGCAACAGGGGTTCAACACATGGTGCCTGCTTTCAAGGGAGGCAACATCTACAGAAAGCATAGCCTGTGTGAAAAAATACAAGACTGTACACAACTAAGGGCAAAAAAGATACGGAGAAAGGAGAGCAAGGTAAAAACTGGGGAATTAGAGGTGACATGGAGGCCGTTCAAGCCCCCAGCTAGACCTTGATGGAGAAGACAAGGCACATTCCATCAGAGGGCAAGGGGATGGGGTGGGGTGATTACTATTCCAGAGTTGGCTTTGTACCTTTTTATTACACAGTGAGTTTGTTTTCCCAAAAGGAAAGAAAGAGACCGTTTCTAAGGGCATTTGATCACTCCTGACCCTGTTCTTCCCTCGCCTTCTCTCAATGTGGTGGAAAAGTGTTTCCAGGACTTTGGTTCAGAGTGAGGACTGGAGGCCCAGCCACACTGGAGTGAGTCATGAGATCTTTCCTGGGGAGTCTTGAATTACCACAGACAAAACTCTCAGTAACTGTCGGAACTCAGCTGGTTGCTGGTTTTGCTTGCATGCTTTAGCTGTGTTAAAGCACTCGGTAGTTGATTTTTCATATTTTATTTGGGTTAATTCCTAAAAATCACAAAGGCAGCGCCTTCATACTAGGACAGTATCTATTATATTTTTTAAAATTTTGTTAAGTATTCAGAAAGGCTTTGCGTGGACTGCTCCTGTTAGAAGACAACCACAAAACGGGGGAGGCCATGGGTAGAGCGGTTGCACAGATGGCAAGCGTAAGCAAATAGTGGCCAAGTCCATTGTGAAGTTTCACTTGCAGCTGTGTGGAAAATACCTACGCTGGTGACTCAATGTCTTTGGATTTCTAGCTTTAAATTACAGCAGAGAAGACTCATTTTCAAGTGCTGAGCATATAGGGAGACTGGCAAACGTGGGCCAGTTTTGAGCCCATCAGTTACCATACACTGCACTACAGAAGGATAATTAAAAGCAGGGGGAAGGGGGAATTCTTGTGGTAATCAGTGCATCAAGCATGGTACCTGGACAGCTGGCATGGCAACCAACCTGACAGCGATACTGTGTCTATTTCCAATAATAGAAATTTAGCTCCCTTCCAGCGTAGCTGTATGCTGGGGTCTTGATTTTCTTTTCTGGAATGAGGTGTGCACAGATGCAACGTTATTGCTCACCCGGCCCATCAGAGTCACGTATAAATGGCAAGGCCAGTGACTGTATCATACTTGTGCCTCTCACAGTTTTGTCTGGGAACTCTACCTTGTGTTGTAAAAGACCTTGTGTCCTCTGACCCCCCCTCCCCCGACTTCCACCCACCTCTTGGTCTGCCGCTGGGGCTGTATTTTGTCGCTTATCTAACACAAAATAAACAGAACAATCTGGAGCTAATTTAAGTGGTTTACCATATCAGGATACAGCTGGGAAAGATTTTCAGAAAAAGGCTCAACAGGAACAATAGCGCTGTGAAGTGGAGCAGCAGCGGAGAGCACAGGAAGGCAGTTTCAGGCAGCCTGGTAGACAGCTGTCAGCCACTCCAATAACAATTCCCGCAGCCAATGAAAACGGGCAGGCTCTGTGCGGGCAGCCTAGCCGGAACACCAACAATGAAAACAAGGGATTAGAGAGCATTCTCAGTTAATGGCTTGAGTGTCAGGGCCACCAGTCTCCCGGGAGCCAGTGCTCCCAACCAGCAAGGACTGGAGAGGAACCGCAGATGAAACAACACTTCATTTCTCTACAACACTGGCCAAGACTTTTTTTTTTTTTTGACATGCATGCATCCACACTGGCTTTATCCTGACTTATGAATCCAGCAAGGCCCACAGAGGAACATCTGGTTTTGACATTAATTTCTTCTACTCTGCAGGATGGTTGGGTTTTTAACTCGTTGGGGGCCTCTGGCTAGACCTTGAATTTCCTGGTGCAACTCGACAGAGGTGAGAGGGCTTGAGGGAGTTAAATAAAACTATGTGCTGCCCTTGAAAGGACTTGCAAATGCTTTATATATTAAACAAAGAAACTCCACTTGGATCAAGCTCTTGACAAAGATCCAACCAATTAGGTAAACGGTATAGTCTCGAAAGGCAGTGACATTTCATGCAAGGAATACTGAATTGGAAGCGTGGAGACTTGGACTCTTGGTCTAATTCTGTCACTGCAAAAGGTTTCTGGGTCAAAGTTTCCTCACTTAGGACCATGTGCCCTTATCCTCTTCTTCATCATTTAATTTATGATATTAGCTTATGCTCGCACATTTTTTTTCCAGAGAGTGCTTGACTTAGTAAAAATTTCCCTCTAACAACAGCAACTTTTGGGTTTATTATAAAGTAATTCCACATGTTTAAGAATAACTCTAAAAAAAATCTGTGTCTGTGTTCTTAAGTTGTAGGGAAAAGAGAGAGAGATCAGACTGTTACTGTCTCTATGTAGAAATGGAAGACATAAGAAACTCCATTTTGATCTGTACCCTGAACAATTGCTTTGCCCTGAGATGCTGTTAATCTGTAACTTTGCTCCAACCTTGAGCTCACAGAAGCATGTGTTGTATGGAATCAAGGTTTAAGGGATCTAGGGCTGTGCAGGATGTGCCTTGTTAACAAAATGTTTACAGGCAGTATGCTTGGTAAAAGTCATCGCCATTCTCCAGTCTCGATAAACCAGGGGCACAATGCACTGCGGAAAGCCGCAGGGACCTCTGCCCTGGAAAGCCGGGTATTATCCAAGGTTTCTCCCCATGTGATAGCCTGAGATATGGCCTCGTGGGATGGGAAAGACCTGACCATCCCCCCAGCCCCACACCTGTGAAGGGTCTGTGCTGAGGAGGATTAGTAAAAGAGGAAGGCCTCTTGCAGTTGAGATAGAGGAAGGCCTCTGTCTCCTGCCTGGCCCTGGGAACTGAATGTCTCGGAATAAAAGCCGATTGTACATTTGTTCTATTCTGAGATAGGAGAAAAACTGCCCTGTGGCGGGAGGCGAGACATGTTGGCAGCAATGCTGCTCTGCTACTCTTTACTCCACTGAGATGTTTGGGTGGAGAAAAGCATAAATCTGGCCTACGTGCACATCCAGGCATAGTACCTTCCCTTGAACTTATTTGTGACACAGATTACTTTGCTCACATGTTTTCTTGCTGACCTTCTCCCCACTATCACCCTGTTCTCCTGCTGCATGCCCCTTGCTAAGATAGTGAAAATAGTACTTAATAAATACTGAGGGAACTCAGAGACTGGTGCTGGTGCAGGTCCTCCGTATGCTGAGCACCGGTCCCCTGGGCCCACTTTTCTTTCTCTATACTTTGTCTCTGTGTCTTATTTCTTTTCTCAGTCTCTCATCCCGCCCGATGAGAAACACGCACAGGTGTGGAGGGGCAGGCCCCCTTCATAAAGTAAGAAGAATGTCATCTGAAGTTCCAATAAAAACAAACAAATGAAGAAATAGAAATTAATGTTGTATTAGTCACTGCTCCATCTATTATTATATCACATCATAATATATCATTGAAATAGCATTGATTGTCAAAGTTTCCATGATAATAGAATGTAAGACTAAATTTTCAGTGTAAAAATAGGAGAGATATGGATAGGTCTTCTAAACGCAGAAAAGAAGATGAAAACTTTTAAGGGATAAAAAGATGGGTAGGGTTGGGAAATATCCCCTTTAGAAACAGAGCATCTCTTCTATTTCTAGACCAAGTAAGTTCAGACAATGATTACTTCAAAAATATCTGAGCACGCTAAAAAAATTTTTTAAAATCCAACTATCTGAAAATGTAAAATCTCTCTAGAACAGCTCTCAAGCAATAGTGTGTCAAATCACCTAGAAGTCTTGTGAAAGCAGATTGCTGGGATCCATCTCCAGAGCTTCTGGTCCAGGAAGGGGCCTGAGAATTTGCCTTTCTCACAAGTTTCCAGGTGATAGTGATATTGCTGCTCCTGGGACCATACTTAGAGAACTATTGCTCCAGAAAGAGATTTAATGGCTAATACATTAAAGTCAAGTGATCTTACTCTGTATTTTTGTTGTTGTTGTTCTTTTAAATCAACAAAAGTGATTCAAGTATCAAGTGTGGTTGAATGGTGAGAATGAAAAAACAAGCAAAAAACGAAGGGGTATTGAATCAGTGCAGAATATTCAGAAGTCACACACAGAGAAAATGGATGTATCTTACCTTTGGTGAGGAATAAATTATGAAAGGACTGTAGCTACCTTCTGAGAGGTAAAACTGTCCTGACTCAAGGATGAAAAGGTATGGCAAAGGGGAAGGTTTTATAATAATGAGTCCCTGGGTCTAGACCTCATACCAGTGGTTCTCATCCTGGCTACATTATAGAATTACTTGGGCACACTTTGGGAGGCCAACGCGGACGGATCATCTGAGGTCAGGAGTTCGAGACCAGCCTGGCCAACATGGTGAAACCCCGTCTCTACCAAAAATACAAAAATTAGCCGGGTGTGGTGGTGCATGCCTGTAATTCCAGCTACTCAGGAGGCTGAGGCACTAGAATTGCTTGAAACCAGGAGGCGGAGGTTGCAGTGAGCTCAGATTGCACAACTGCACTCCAGCCTGGGGAACAGAGTGAGACTCCCTCTAAAAAAAAAAAAAAAAAAAAAAAAAGAATAACTTGGGCAATTAGAAACTTGAAAGGGGGCTTTCCAGGTGATTTCCAAGTACAGAGAAGATTATGAACCTGCCTACAAGGTGTTCTACTCTGCAGAAAAGATGAAGTGTTGAATCACAAAGAGACGAGAGACACAGCTTTCTATGGATGGCGATTTTAATTCCCATGACTGGACCACAGAATCTCAATACAAAGACAATGAGGTCAAGATAGATTAAATGATATGCAAGAGGCTGTACAACTGGTTAGGGGCAAATCCACAATTAAACCTCTTTTCCTGAAGCCCATCCAAATTTCTGTCTACCATATTATTTGACTGAATTTACAATAATAATTTTAAAAATAGAAAAAGGTAGTATTTGGGGAGAATCTAAAATAGAGAACTCAGTACACAACAGTAAGGTCAATTATCACATTGGAGATTCCAGTGGTTTCAATCAAAATATCCACTATAAGAAACTAAGAAGTCAACACAGGCTTTCATCAATTCTGAAACTACCTCTAATGTGAACAGACCTTTCACTATCTACAAGCCAAGTGGTTCCAGTGAGGTTGGTTACTGACATTATTGTAGTATACAAAGACCATGGGAAATTGAAGCATAAGGAAAAAGAGAGAAGATGGACTACAGTGATGTTGTCTGGCAACCTTACGAGATCACAGGCAAGCTCTTCTCCAGCAAGCTGTTTCTCATACTCCATCAACGATATCAACATATTGCACTGGGAGAGGTTTGCCAGAAGGAAAATGAGGTCATGGAGTGATCTGGTGAAGCCCACAGCTTGTCTGTGACTCAGCCTACTTTATGGGACTCAAAGTGAATTAAAACTACATTTTAAAAGCTGTGTCTTCCACCTGGTTCTCATCACTGTTTTTGGCTAGCAGGAAAAGGGCCTGTCAGTTTTATCTGTAGGAGGTAAAAAGGAACAGCACATTTCAGGGAAAAGCAAATAAACATATTTGCTGCGGTGGTTTCAGGTTTACCAATGCAGCAGGTGGGTCAGGAAGCACAGCACCGATCCCAATCACTGCAACATTGACATTTTGCTCAACCAAACATGATGTCACATGGCCCATGAGAAAGTATGTTTTGAGCTCATAATATGAAATAGAGGTCAGACAGGAGCTTCTCCCCTACGTGACCAACGCATCTACATTTTACAGGAATTTCTTCCTCTTGGGATCAGTTCACAATACCTCTATCCATTTCCATGTCTTGATAAAAACCAAATAGACAATCAGAAATTATTTTTAAAGCAGCTTTGCTGAAAGAATATTCAAGGCATTAGAAAGAAAGAATCAATATATCATTTTGATCGCTTAAAAGCTTTTTTTCATGGTTACTCAAAACCCACGCAGAGCTAGGAGATAGGGCTCAGTGAATCAGAGGGATTCTGGAAGACCATTTCCTGGTCAGCTGGAGCAATGTTGCCTTCACCAGTCCTATCCCTACCAGCCAAAAACTGTGATGAGAACCAGGCTTTTAAAGTGTAGTTTTAATTCGCTTTTGAGTTTCATAAAGTAGGCCAAGTTACAGACAAATGCAGCAGTGTGAGGTAGACTTTCTATTTTTCCTATCCTGTTGTGTGATGGAACTTATTTATTTCTTTTGATTCTCAGGTTTCTCATGCTATAATTAAACACAAATGTGGCTCCTATCATTTTATTTTACGAAAGTGAGTTAGAGCCTCTTGATCCATATTTCAATATAGGCTGAGTATTACATATTTGTGTTTGGAGCTGAAATCCACAGACCTGCCAGCTTAGTGCATCACAATTATTCTCTGCTACTATGTGTATATGTTTATACCAAAGTATCACATTAAGGTACCCAAGTTTTCAGCTGGGGAAAAAAAAAATTTCTTTGCTAGCTGTAGTCACCTAAATAATGATTTCTTAAGATGACTGCTATTGTTAAAACTCATGTTTTTAAAAAAATTTTTAGTGTCAGAAAAATTTTCACTATAAAAGGTTAAATATTTACCTTAGAAGTAGAATAATAATAATTCATATTTTCCTCTTTATACCTTTCAATACCATGATTTTATTTTTTTAGACAAGATATCACTTTATCACCCAGGCAAGAGTGCAGTGGTGCAATCATAGTTCATTGTAACCTCAAACTCCTGGGCACAAGCCATCTTCTCACCTCAGCCTCCTGAGTAGCTGGGATTACAGATATGTGCCACCACACCCAGCTAATATTTAAAATTTTTTTTTTGAAACAGGGTCTCACTATGTTGCTCAAGCTGGTCTCAAATTCCTGGCCTCAAGTAATCTTCCTGCCTCAGCCTCCCAAAGTGCTGGGATTACAAGCATGAACCACTGTGCCCAGCAGCCACATATTAATATTTTTTATCAGAAACATTATCAAATTTTTAATTAAAATTAATGAACAAATAATAAGGATTTCTTTCAAAAACTGACTTTAAATCTAAAACCAGTGTGGTTTATTGTATAATAAAGTCTAATCTGGTAATCCAAAAGTTAGAAAGTATTATTTTAAATGTTAATTTACAAAGAAGAAAGAAATGAACTAGGAAGTACTACCTTGTTTTACAGAGAAAAGTAACATTTCAGAGCCTATTATTTAACAATATAAAAGAAAACAAGCCCTTAATGTGACCACCAATCCTTCTCAATGCAACACCTTGCTGGACAGAATGGCCCACGTATCAGAATGGAGCAGCCCAACAAATACTCAGAGCCATCAGATGATGCCAAGGATACCTCATTATTCATTTTATTTCATGAAAGTATTTGTTTTTGAGACAGAGTCTCACTCTGTCACTCAGGCTGGAGTGCATGATCTCAGCCCACTACAATCTCCGCCAGGTTCAAGCGATTCTCCTGCCTCAGCCTCCCGAGTAGCTGGGACTACAGGTACCTGCCACCACGCCCAGCTAATTTTTCTATTTTTAGTAGAGGCAGGGTTTGGTTGTGTTGGCCAGGCTGTTCTTTAACTCTGGGCTCAAGTGACCTGCCTTGGCCTCCCAAAGTGCTGGGATTTATAGGTGTGAGCCACCGTGCCTGGCCTCATGAAAGTCTTCTTATGGACATTAAACGTTCCTATTACTTTTCTAGTAATTTGCCAGGCAATGGGCTACTTTCTTTAGTTTTTGAGCTTGCTCCTTGATCCTTATGTGTGTATTTTTGCCTAGAAGAGACAATTCAATTCTGGCAGAAACTTTCCCTTTTGTCACACAAATCTGGTTTTCACTCTCAATGCACAATCAGCTTGGTTTCTGCTTCCCAGTCATTTCCTGGATACCTTTTTGAGTTATTTGATAATTACTTGACCAACTAACTATTGCTGCCACCTCTAATCAATTAAAATTTACACAATTTCTAGGCCCTTGGCTTTTTTTTTTTTTTTTAAGTTTCATCAGTCATGACCTTAGGACTTTTCTGAACTGCATTGATACCGTAACTAAAAGGAAAACAAGTGATTCCAGGAAAAGACTATCTGCATTGAGGATCGTGATTAGGAAAGCAATTTGTTAATGTCAGTCGAAGGCAAACTAACTGTGTACACTAAAAGAAAAGATGTCCTACAGGCAATAATGGGAAAGGTCAAATAGGCTTTCTACTAAATATGGATACTACATTAATTTGGGGAAAAAAGAAAAGGAGAGTGAGGGTATGAATAAGAAGGTAAAATGGAAGCTGACACCTACCCGATCTAAGTGGATACTACAGGTTGAGTACTCCTTGTCCAAAATGCTTGGGACCAGAAGTGTTTGGGATTTAAAATTTTTTTGTGTGTGATATTTGCACATACATAATGATACATCTTGGGGCTGGGATCAAGTCTAAACACAAAATTCATTTATATTTCATATACACATAGCCTGAAGGTAATCTTACACTATATTTTAAATAATTTTGTGCATGAAACAAGGTTTGACTGCATTTTGAATGTGACTAGTCAAAGAAGGTCATGTGTGGAACCTTCCACTTGTGGCATCATGTTGGCTCAAGAAGTTCCAGATTTTGGAGCATTTCAGATTGTGGATTTTCAGGTTAGGGATGCTCAACCTGTATAGCCTTTATGTAGTCTTAGTTTGTGTCTTCATTAATGCTCTGAGATTAGCATTTATTACAAGTCTTCCTTAAGATCAATGATTCATTGTAAAATTACTGAAGTTCTGGATGAATATAACATGTGGTAGGTGGCCATGACTTCCGTAAAATCCAAAATATCCAAGATACTTACATCTCACATATGAACAGCTGATAATAATTACACACTCTATCTTACATTTCTTTTAAGGCTCTCAGCAGGAGGTCTATGACAGCTTCCCATGCAAGTTCTAAGGCAAGATAAGAGGCGAAGCCGTGGCCAGGTGCCCTGTCTATGTAGAGAAAGAGAATAAATGCCCAGAAATCCTCCCTGGCCTGTTCCATTCCAGAAGAAAGGAGACTGGGCCCGGGCACACAGACAAACTTTCTTTAGTCTAAAGAGAACGGACTTAATCAGATTTCTGGGTTAATGTGGTAAAACACTAAACTTGCCTGTCTTCTGGGAAAATGCACGTAGAACAAGAGGTCATTGAGATGAGGACCCCTGGGAATCCTACCTCAAGACCCTCTGTTTCCTTCCCATCCCCATAGGCATCTTTCTCTTATTGATAAAAATGAAAAGATAAGAAGGAAGCTACAACATCAATTTGTTCTGCAGATTAAATGTTACATTAATGCCAAGTTTTCTCCTTGAGATTTATTATTTTCCTATTAAGTTGTATCATTTATCATGTCCTAAAAGCAATACAAGTGTGTAAGAAAATCAGGAATGGAGCAAAGAATGAGACAAAGGTTTAGTAACTGGAGATTGTTATTCATTCATGGGTGGATCTTTTTGGCCTGTTTCTACCAGTAATTATAAACACATAGATACACACACACGTATTTCAATGTCAAACTTTAAATTATCAACCTGCTATGCACCAGTGTTCCAAGCACAGGGAACGATATAGGGGTGAAGAAGACAGACAAGGCCCCTACTCCTATAAAGCTGAATTCTGGTGAAGGAGACAGGTGATAAATAAGGAAAGCAAATAATAAACGTTGAGAGAATTCCCACTGTGCTGAGTGCCAGGACAGAAACCAAACACTGTGATGGGGCAGACCATGAGGGAAAAAGGAGGGGGTGCAGAAGATAAAAAGGAGTTGACTTCTGAGCTGAGAATTAAAATGACCAGGAGTCAACCCTGTCAGGTCAGGATGAAGAGAGCTCTAGGCAGAGGAAGCTCAAGTTCAAAGGCCTCTCTAATACAATATTAGGTAGTAGGATACATTGTGCCAAAGTTCCTTTTAAATTACAAACTATATTAACTATATTCCTATAGTTTTCTGTTGTCAAGAAAAACTTAAGCTAAATACATAAAGCACAAAGGAACGTCAACTCAAATTTTGTGATTATCGTTACTTCTCTCTCATTATCTGTATAACCCACCTACTTAATTTTATTGAAATTTATTTATGATAGGATACATGCCCATCTGAAATCCTTTTTTTTCGTTTTTGTCTGAGCATACACATTTTTCTCAATTAAATCACTGGCTTTTTAAAATGCAATTATTTTATTTTATTTTATTTTATTTTATTTATTTTATTGAGACAGAGTCTCGCTCTATCATCCAGGCTAGAGTGTGGTGGCACAATGTTGGCTCGTCGCAACCTCTGCCTCCTGGGTTGAAGTGATTCTCATACCTCAGCCTCCAGAGTGGCTCGGATTACAGTTGTGTGCCACCACACCCAGCTAATTTTTGTGTTTTCAGTAAAGTCAGGCTGGTCTCGAATTCCTGACCTCAAGTGATCCACCCACCTCGGCCTCCCAAAGTGCTGGGATTACAGGAGTGAGCCACTGTGCCCAGCCTGCAGTTATGTTTAAAGGTGGAATATTAAGCCACAGGTTCAAGGGGGAATCAAGGAAAGCTAGATATACTTCAATCAAATTTGGCCACACCATCAGTTAATTTCTTAGAAACTTATAAGGGAACAGACCAAGAGACAGACACAACTCAAACGGTCACCACACTTCCTTACGCTGGCTCATCAGCATCATGAGACAGGCTTTCAACCCTAAAGACAACTCATTCTAGTTTTTAACTATAAATTTGACTGAGGTGTAGAAAATAGATGTACTAGAAATAGTAGGCTTATTGTTTCTCTTAGGAATTGTATTGTCTTCTAAATATAGCAACTAAATATTTGACATGTAATTTTGTAGTTAATATATTTGCACATTAGGGATTTCTGATGGCACTATTACGTACATATTAAAACCACTACTCTTAATGCTTCTGTTAGCTGAAGTCAGAAGCTTTAGGAAGGCAACACATTGTCAGATTTTTTTATTAAGTTATTTTCTACATGGAATTAAACTTTATAGAAACTTTTCAGGGATGTTTCAATTCAGTTTATTGCAGAAATGTATCAAATCTGATTTTAAGGGACTTTCTTACATTAAAAAAAATAAATTCCTTATTTTAGAATAGTTTTAGATATACAGAAATGTTGCAGAAAGTTTCCACATGCCCCAAGCCCAGTTTTCTCTATTGCTAACAACTGACATTAGTCTCATAAATTTTAAGTGGCAAAAATCTCAATATCATGTGTACACACACACACACACACACGCGCATGCATGCACAAACACACATCTAAAGAACTTTCAACCCAGTATGGTATTTCTGAAACTTAGAATCTTTCAAGACCTCTTCTTAATGCCTGATTTTCTAAAATGTTAGAATAACATTTATTTATTAAATTAAGTAACTCTTCTTCAGACATTTTTAGAGTCAAAGCAATTTTTATCAAAAGGTCACTACCAAATAATTATCTAATTAGCAAAAACACTTTTTTCTCAGTTCAAAAAGTAATTAGAAATTATAACCATGAAGGGGTGCTAATTGGGTTTTCACAGAAGCATTAAGTGCCTGAACATTTTTTTTCATTTGTTTCACCCCTCTGCTGATGAAAGTTACCCTAATTAATCCTTTCTCTTCTGCATGACAACACCAACATAAAATGCTGCAGTTGAGTACTGGTAATAGAGGATAAGGAACAGAGTCAATTAAGATTTGGGATTTTCCATAAGTGTGAGATTTCCTATTGATTGGCTATAATTTCAATACAGGAAGCTAGGAACCCCACTCTCCAATCTGAGAGAAGAAGGTGGAGTTGCAGAGAGAATGGAGCTCAATATTCCCTCGTGGGCTCACCTGCTGTGACTTTATACAGCATGTTAGCTGATGTTCCGGTGAACTTGTGACCCACACTGGAGAGTGATCATGACAGGGCAAGCTGTGGGGACCACACAGTCCTTATTCCATTAATGTCTACTTACCACAAACATCAGCACACTTGCAACATCCCCATGGTTCTTGAATGTGGAGAAGCTGCCAGTGCCAGTAGCTAGCCTGGGACTGGACTTCAGGCAGAGTTCATGTATGATCCAAATACCCAAGTTTGGTCAAGTTTGACTCACTTTTGTGTGCTTAGTGTGGAGCCCTGCACTGAGGAACCACTGAGAGTTATTTATTTATTTATTTATTTATTTATTTATTTTTGAGAGGGAGTCTCGCTCTGTCACCCAGGCTGGAGTGCAGTGGCACGATCTCAGCTCATTGCAACCTCCGCCTCCCGGATTCAAGTGATTCTCCAGCCTCAGCCTCCTGAGTAGCTGGGATTACAGGTGTGTGCCACCACACCTGGCTAATTTTTGTATTTTTAGTAGAGATGGGGTTTCACCATGTTGGTCAGGCTGGTCTCGAACTCCTGACCTCATGATCTGCCCGCCTTGGCCTCCCAAAGTGCTGGGATTACAGGAGTGAGCCACCGCACCCTGCCGAGAGAATAATTTTCTAATAGATGAAGAAGTAAAGCGTTCACTTCCCCCTAAAAGAACTGCAGAGATTTTGAGTGATACACACCTCTAGAAGCCCAGGAATCAAGGGCTTTCCAATAAGGCAAACACAAAGCTCTCATCTGAATTCAGAGCACTGGCTGGTTTGCACAGAGCACTGGCTGCTAAGTGCCCAGTCTCCTGTTAAGCAAGCCAGTGTCCTAGGGAGCATGAATGCATTTTCAGGGGAAAAAAGGCCAGCTTCACATCCAAACCCCCAAGAGATAGGAGGAGGGAATTGGGACAGAGGAGCCACCTGTTACAAATGAATTCCAGAAAGGGTAACAAGTGTGTTTCTCTGGGAAAAGAAATTGGGTGGCTGGAGGGAGGCAGACTTACTTTTCATTCAGATGCTCTTGTCATTTTAAAATTTTGTACTTCATGCACTGTTGGTTCAAAAATAAAATAGGCTGGATGCGGTGGCTCACACCTGTAATCCCAGTATTTTGGGAGGCTGAGGTGGGAGGATCGCTTGAGCCCAGGAGTTCAAGACCAGCCTGAGCAACACAGCAAGACCCTGTCTCTAATAAAAAATAAAATAAATTATTATTTAAAAGTGAACTCTGGATGAAGTCATTTATCTGGAATAAGATTACTGTGCAGTCATCTGAGGAACACTTCAAACAGGAGACAGGATGGAAGTGAGGGGTAGAAAGATACACTGTGAGACTTAGGTCTTAGTGGTCCTCTACCCTGCTAGCCACAGGCCATACCTGCGGCAGGTTATCAGAACCCTCAGAAGGCAATAAGGCTGGGACAGCAGTGGGGGACACACCTCCATCACAGGGGATGGGGTGAGTATCCCTCAGCACCTGGACTCTCGTCCCCATAGAGCTCTGCACATTTGGTGATCTGACTCCAAATACTAACCCTTTCCAGCTCCTAAAACCATTCCTCTGTGCTTCAGCTCCTCATAGATCACCATCAGAAGTCCTTATATCCAGAACCTCTGGCTCACATTGAGATTTGGCTCTCCCCTGAGGACAGCTGCTTCTTCTGCAGCCTTGTTGCTTGCTACTGCACTTCCTAACTTTTTCTCACCCTCCTTTCTAACTGCCGCCCTGCCAGGTTAGAAGCCCATGCTATCAGACTATACTACTTGATTACAGGGATTTACAAACTCCTGGATCAGACCTGCCACATTCTTTGAAGATTTTAAGACCTAACATCCTACCAGTCTCTCCACTCTCTCATAATCCTTCATGAATTCAAAACTAACACAGATCTTTCCCAAAACCTGGGCCCTCAATGACCTGTCCTTTTCTCCTTCCATGATCTAAATTTCCACTCTGCTAAAGAAACTCAATCCCAGAGTTATATCCTAGATCTTAAGATTATAAATATTTGCAAACCCTCCACAATCTTAGTTTCAAGTCTCACTCTCCAATGACCACCAACCATCTTTCCAGCTCACTTTAGAGCTGAGCTGTTCAAAACAGTACCCACTGGGCACATGCGGCTAGAAATGTGGCCAGTCTGAATTGAGGTGTTCTGTAAGTATAAAATACACAACAGACTGTGTGTGTGTGTGTGTGTGTGTGTGTGTACACACACACATATACATATATACACACACATATGTATGTACATACACATATGTGTGTGTGTATATGTGTGTGTAAAAGACCGTAAAACATCTCATCAATAACTTTTTATATTGATTATAAATTGAAATAATATTTTGGATATACGGAATATCTAATTACTAAAATTAATTTCACATGGTTTTTTTAGTTTTTTAATGTGCCTATTTAAAATTACATATGTGGAGAAGATTAAAATCATATCATGTATCTTTTCTGACCACAATGGTTTGAAACTAGAAATTAAAACGGAAAGAGATCTGGAAAATTCACGAATACAGTACGTGGAAATTAAACAACATGCTCTTGAATAACCAATGGGTTAAAGAAGAAATCAAAAGGGAAGTCAAAAATATCTTGAGACATATCACTTAAATGTCTCTTTCATATCACTAAAAGAGCCATTGAAGAGGGTAGGAAAGACAGTCACGAATTGCTGCCATGCCTCACACATCTCCCAAGTAGCAAGTGCGTGGCACAGAGACAGAATCTGTGTTCTTGGGGGAAGGAAGGTGCAGCAATTGTGGGACAGTGCTGCCCTAAAACAGTGGAAAGCAACACCGGGCAGAATTCAGCTGGCACCCATGGAGGGAGGATTTAGACCAGCCCTAGCCAGCGGGGATCAACAATCCCAGTGGTTGGAATCGAAGTTCCAGCAAGGCTTACCACCATGGGCTCAAGTGTTCTGGGATTCTAAATAAACTCTAAGGTAGTCCAGGGTACAAGGACTGCAATTTCTAGGCAAATCCTAATGCTGTGCTGGGCTTAGAGCCAATGGATTGTCGGGGGGGTACGCGACCTACTGAGACACCAGCTAGGATGGCCAAGGGAGTGCAGCTCGCAGCCCTGGGAAAGACTACTTCTTTCCACTCGAGAAGAGGAGAGGGATGAGTAAAGAGGCCTCTGTCTAACAACTTGGATACCAGCTCAGACACAGCAGGACAGAGTACCAGACAGAGTCCTGAGGTCCCCATTCCAGGCCCTAGCTCCTGGAGAACACGTCTACATACATCCTGGGCCAGAAGGGAACCCACTACCTTGAAGGGAAGAACCCAGTCCTGGCAGCATTCATCACCTGCTAACTTAAGAGCCCCTAGGCTCTGAATAATCCGCAGCAATACCCATGCAGTACTTGCAGTAGGCCTTGAACGGGATTCAGAGCCAGGCTGGCTTCAGGTGTGACCCAGCACATTCCTAGCTGTGGTGCCTATAAGGAGGGATGTCTTCTGCTTGAGAAAAGGAGACGGAATTGTAAAGGGGACTTTTGTCTTGCAGCTGAAGCATCAGCTCAGCCACAGTGAGGTAAAGTACCAAGCTGACTCTTGATATCTCTGATTCCAGGCCTTGGTTCTTAGCATTTCTGGAGCTGCTCCTGGGGAGCGACGGGGTTTCACCATGTTGACCAGGATGGTCTTGATTTCCTGACCTCATGATCCTCCTGCCTCGGCTTCCCAAAGTGCTGGGATTACAGGCATGAGCCACCGCACCTGCACTATAATAACAGATTCTTAATCTTTCAAGCTCCAACCTGCTGTGAGTTGGTGAGGACAAGGGAGTCAGTATGAACATGCGACTATAAGGAAACGCTTTTTGAAATTGTCTTTGCTTGGGCCAAAGGCAGAAGTTTGCATGTAGGTAGTTTATGTTGGAAGTGATCCCAGAGAGCAGGAGCGAAAGGCTGGGAGAGCCAAACAGGGAGGGAGGGAAAAAGCAACACCTGGATATGTTATCAAGTTGGCTGACCACCGCCGCAGGTGGCTCATGCTCCATCTCACTGGGACCCTTTGAGAATTCCAATAAGATTCATCTCACAGCTGGGGGATCCATGGGGGAAGCATCTATCCACTGGTTCCCAATGAGTAAGTGTGGCCCCATGGGCACTGACTCCCAGCACCTGGGTTATGCACATGTGAGTCCCTCAGTGTCAGAAAACATGGGCTCAGGGCAAGGCATTGTGATTGCCCCTGTGAGAAACTCACGAAAGCCTGCTCTGACCTGGTCACCATAGCAGCAGCTGTAACAAAACATGGTGCTTCAAGCATCTGCAGTGATGCACAGAGGCGTCTACAACAGACACTGTCTTAGTAAGTGTGGTTTCTAAATGACAGCCTGGAGCTGAAGGATGCAATTGTGGCTTTTGCTTTAACTATGGATCACAGTCCCTTAAGCTCACGTCATCATCTGAAAAACAGAGAATAACATACCTACCTCACATTCTGGAAAAGACTTAAAACTAGAATGCTGCCATTCAATAGTTTTAAGAACTTCAGTAAGATTTAAAGACAGCAATTGGTTATTGAGTCATTAGCTCCTGCCTGCCCCAATCCTACCCAGTTGCAAATTCTGAGGACTTCAATGAATAAGTTCAGCTCTGCTCAGGCCCTAGAGACTGACAGCTGCATGTTGAGTCTACAGTTTTCTCTGCTACCCTACAGTATTATGTGTGGGCATCTGCCTGCTTTCCAAATGTACATTCCAGTTTCCTGAAAGCGAGGTTCCAAGGCCTGCCCAGTCCTTATGAACCTCCTTTTCCAGGGGGTGCTGGGCTCTGTCCAATAGCATGGCTGAATATGATCCTGCTTCTTCCTGGACATACGGAACCTAAACATGGATATGATATTTGTAATTGCCCAGAGATTACTGCTGCAGTATCCTCAGCAAACAGTGCAAAATGGCAAAAGCCCAGATAGTGATGATGATGATGATGATGATGATGATGATGATGATGATGATGATAGCTGTATTTATTAAATTCCTGCTTATGCCAGGCCTGGTGCTAGGTGCTTTATGTGAATTCTCTCATTTAATCCTCACAATAGTCCTATGAGCAAGCTTTATCCCTATTTTGCAGATAACAAAACAGATGCTCAGAAAAGTAATTTATCCATAGTCACCAAATTAGTAAGTGGTAGAATGAGGGCCCGAGCCTCAGGTCTGTACAATTACAGAGCCTCTATTCCGATTTAATCATTGTGCTACACAGTCTCTCCAAGATGGGTCCTAAACCTGCCATGTCTACTTGGCCATGATAAGTCAGACTTCTTGTCAATTTTCTGGAGCCTGTCCTACAGCCAGCTCAGCCTCCTATCTATGGCTTTGCCCAGCCTTGGCTTCCCACCTTCTCCCTGTTCCCAACATGCCAAGTTGAGTCTACTATTAACGATATTTTCCAAGGAATTCCAAGGAATTGACTGGACCTGGAATCTTTTTGGTACATTTCCCTAACAGTCATTTGACTTGAGCAGTCTTTGAAGTTAAAAAGTGATAGAAAGTCCTCATGTATTCTTTGAGTTATGATTAAATCTAGGTTTATTACCAAGTTCCTATGATGAGCAATATATGCCCAAAGCTAAAGACTAGTAAGAGAGCAAGGAGAATGTGCTTCAGGGAATAGACTGAATTGGGGTTGAGATAATGACATGTAACTTTAAAAGCAAAGCATTGTCCTGAAACACCAACATTTAAAATCATTTTTCTTTTCCAAAATGTGTCTCCTACTCTCTACACACTGTATATATACATGACAGGGAGAAAGACCCACCGACCATTATTTTCACACCTGCAAACATATTCTCAAAGTTCCATATGTTTTTCAAGGCCTCGATGCTTAAGAAAATACACCTTGGCTGACTGGTTACGTATCTCCAAGGAAGAGGCTGTTTATGTCTGCTCCTGTCTGAATCTTGAGACTTGGAACACCTTATTATCATGACCCATAATTTCTTCCTCATTTACAATTCTCAGCAGGATCTCCAGCTGATGGCTACACAGACCGTGCCCTAATCCATAGGAACACAGTTGCTGCATTCAATGTAAAAAGTGATCTTGCTTAAGTCCCAAAATCAATTAGTGCTTCAAGACTTGGGAAAATATTATCAACAAAGGAATAGCCACCCAAGGAAAAAAGCAAATAAATTCCTGCAGAGAAAATAAATGCCATTCGTTTCCAGTCATATACAGCAATAAAACTGATTAAATTCCTCACAAATATAAGCTGACAAAGCAGTGGGAATGTGATAATGAAGGTCTCGTGGCTTCACAGGGACTTTGCCTCCAAGAAGCTAGCAAGGATGCCTAAATCCTTTTTATTACTATTGGGAGGAAAGAAGTAGCAAGATTGAGAATTCTTCTTTACCTCTGTTACAGTTCTATAAATTTTTATAAATAACTGTATTACTAAGCAAAGCACAGTGTAGAATTTAAGAAAAAGGAATGCCCCTAAAAATGAGATACACCTCCCCACTTTTCAGAACAGCATGTTCTGTCGTAAACAAGACACTTTACTATTCACATAGCCATTGATACTATGATTGCAGCACCCGAAATGGAAAGTAAAAGATCTAAATTTTCAAACCATTTCTGGCACTGGTCCCCTGTGCTTCTCGACAAATGACTTCCCTGTGTTTATTTCCCGATTTACAAAACGGTGATAATTATTTCTAACCTACCCTGGAGAAGTAGAAGACAAAGCATGCTCCAGAACAAAAAGTATTTTTAAAAGACCTTAATAGTAACAACCTTCTTTTTTGGAAAAAAGATTATTTCTATTTTATGGGGAAATACTTTACTAATCGTGAGTTTGTCCATAGAAAGATTTTATAATATTAAAAAAGAAAGATTCCTGAATATAGATGGATTAGCCTTGAGAATATATTTGAACTATATAGTTTCTAATGATTAAAACTTCAAAGAAAATATGTTTTACAATATGGATACTGAATAACATATTCAGGATCCCACAATCCTATTTGTTATATGTTATAATAATTTTTCTTCTGGCCATAATCCTATTTTTTATATGTTGTAATAATTTCTCTTCTGGCACCAAGGAAGAAAGGATAGCACTTCACAGCAAACAAGTTAAGCATCTGAGTTTTCTTTGAAGCAGCTGGAAAGGCTTTCCTTCCCCCTTCTGCCTCCATTATGTCGCATTCTGCATTGATGAAATAACAATAGGTATGATCATGGTTCCTGTCCAAGTGCCTTTCTACATGCTGAGTCCCCACTGGAGGTATGAACCATAAGAAATGAAACTTGCTTCCCCCACTTTTTTTTTCTTTAACATTCCAACCCCAGTCTTATGCAACCAAATGAATTGTATCTTTCAATGGAGTCACTGGGAGGTAATACCCTTATTTCAAAGATGATGCTCAAAATTGATTTTGGAATTGCCTTCAAAGCCAGTTTATGAGTTTCCTAAGCAAAATGACTTTACCAGTCCTGCCTCCAAAGTACATTAAACAGACACAGCTTTTGCCTTGAAGACTCTTACAGTCTACTATGTGTTATTCTCACTCAGCCTGATCATTGAAAAAGAAAATCTTCAACAAAATAATCCCTGGAGAACTCTCAAGAGGTGTGAATTATTGCAATTATGAAGCTACAATCTAAAGCAGCACTGTCTAATGGAAATAAAATGTGAGCCACAAGTGTAATTTAAAATCTTCTAGGGGCCAGATCATGAAAAGATAAAAATAAACTGTTGAAATTAATTTTTTTTCGAGACAGGGTCTTGCTCTGTTGCCCAGGCTGGAGTGCAGTGGCATGATCACCACTCACTGCAGCCTTGACCTCCCTGGCTCAATCAATCCTCCCACCTCAGCCTCCCAAGTAGCTAGGACCACAGGCATGTGCCATCACACTCAGCTAATTTTTGTATCTTTTTGTAGAGATGGGGTTTCACCCTGTTTCCAAGGCTGGTCTCTAATTCCTGGGTTCAAGTGATCAAGTTCTGGGATTGCAGGCATGAGCCACCACACCTGCCTGGCTGAAATTAATTTTAATAATATATTTTATTCAACCCAATATATAAAAAATATTATCATTTCAATATGTAATTCATATAAAAATTATGGAGGTATTATTTTTCATTATTTTTTCATATCGTCTTTGAAATTCAGTATTTTACCCTTATAGCACATCTCAGTTCAACTTTACCACATTTCAAATGCTCAATAGCCATGTATAACTAGTGGCTGCCTGTTGAACAGCACAGACCCAGGCCCTTTTCTCCCCTGAATAATGAAGGCCAGGGCACTATTTAGTATTGATTAACTGAGTTCTTCCTGCCATTTTCTTAATTCCTTTAACTTATGAGTAGATAACTATAGTATAAAAACACTATCTATAACACTGGGCAGTTTGGTGTTCTAACAAAGAAAATCTTAGGTCAATCCAACACATACCAGAAAGAACAGAAATCAAAACAGAGATGGTAAAGGCTTAGAGGCTCTTCACCCACCACCAATTCTGCCTCTGGTTGGCCTCTGATGCCACACTAGCTTGGAGAGACTGTATGTGGCTTTCTCAAAGCTGGAAAAGGCCAGAGGCAGCTTTGAACTGGAGGAGTTTGCCTCTGCCTAGGAAAAACAGAACCTGTTATCTGAATTGCCCAACGATTCACAACCCGAACAAAGGAAACTCACAAGAACAGAATCCAGAGACAGCAGGGGGCCAGAAAAAGCTGAGACACGAATGTCATGCTTAGGACCAGGAGGGGAGAAAGGAGATGAAATTGAAGACTCAAGAAATGCCTCTGAAGACTCTTAATTTCATTATCTCAGGAGACCAAGGCAGCCAGGCCTCTGTGCATTCTTAGTAAGAGTGCAGACTCCATGGCCCAGACTGTGCAGAGACAGACTTCATATCTGTCATATGGGATGGAGGCACATCCTTCGGGGAGTCACATTAACCATCATCAAGATTTGCCGTGTCAAGAAGCACAGGACGAGTATGATGGGTCCAAAGGGCCTGGGACCTGAAGAGGGCTGTCTAACAGCCAAGCAAACCCCATGGCCACATGCTAGGCTGCTTCCCCACTGCCCACAGGGAGCTAAGGGAAACCACAGCTCATGCCTCACGATATAAGTAAGGATCCGTGGGCAACCGTGATTGCCATTTGCTTTGCTATTTTTTTTTTTTTTTGAGACAGAGTCTTGCTCTGTCACACAGGCTGGAGTGCAGTGGCACCATCTCAGCTCACTGCAATCTCCGCCTCCCAGGTTCAAGCGATTCTCCTGCCTCAGCCTCTGAGTACCTGGGACTACAGGGGCATACCACCACGTCTGGCTAATTTTTCATATTTTTAGTAGAGATGGGGTTTCGCCATGTTGGCCAGGCTAGTCTCGAACTCCTGACCTCAGGTGATCCACCCACCTCGGCCTCCCGAAGTGCTGGGATTACAGGCATGAGCCACCATGCCCAGCTGCTTTTGCTATTTTTGTGAATGAAGGAATAAAGTTGATCTCCTTTAAAGAATTTAAAATTCTTCCATCGAAGGATCAAAAGAAAACAATGGAAACCTGAGATTTTGAACTTTAACAAAAATCCATAAAATTAATTGTATTCTCTTCCATAATTTGCCTGTTTTAATATAACAACATTTTAAATTATTAACCAGTTAAATTATTTATTTTCCCTTCTATATATTCAAGCAAAATGAACACTCCAGGAAGATGTGCCCCATTTCTCCTGTGGTCTTGTGGGCCTCTTTGAACACCAAAGGCTGGACAGGCCTAGTCAACATGCTCAGAACACACTTCACTTCCTCTTCCTACATCCCTGCTCACTCCCCATGCCCAAAACGCCCTGCTCTCCGTGTCCACTGCCTATCTACATCTTAATAATCACTCAAGCACAGTTTAATGGATGTCCCACCTCCGCTAAGAAGCTCCTCAATGACCCCTCTGCTGTCCAGACTTCATCTTTCTGTTCTGCCCTTAACCTGGGGCACTGTGGCTCCCTGCAGATGTGTAGTTCAATCTTGAATCCATGCATACTCCTATACCTCACACAGTCCCTGAGTTCTTTGCTAGGCATTGTGCTAGACTAGTACCTGACATGTTTTTGGTCCCTTTCTCACAATTCACACTCCCTTCCTCACAATTCACACTCCCTTCAGTAACATTTCTTTTCATACTATGTGATTTTCAGTCTAGAGGGCAAGGAATCAACACAGTCTTTACAGGGAATAGATCATGGCCTCAGACACGGGAAAGGAAATCTCCACACCATATACTTGCCTGGCCCCCTCTTCACCCCCAGAGGAATCTGAGACTTGTGCCTCACACTGAATTAGAGACCACTACCACGATTCTAGGTGTGCTTTAAGAGAGGAGACTGGGCCCGGCGCAGTGGCTCACTCCTGTAATCCTAGCACTTTGGGAGGCCGAGGCAGGTGGTTCTCCTGAGGACAGGAGTTAGAGACCAGCCTGGTCCACATGGCAAAACCCTGTCTCTACTAAAAATACAAAAAAATTCGCCCAGCATGGTAGCGGGTGCCTGTAATCCCAGCTGCTAGAGAGGCTGAGGCATGGGAATCACTAGAACCCTGGGGGCGGAGATTGCAGTGAGCTGAGATCCCGCCACTGCACTCCAGCCTGGGCAACAAAGCAAGACTCTGTCACAAAAAAAAAAAAAGAGAGAGAGAGAGGAGACTGTATCTTACTGATCTTCAGAACTCCTCAGGACAGTACATTGTCTTAAATAACAAGTAGAGTCATGCTTGTTAGAGTTATGCATGTTAACTGACTAATTCCTGTTACCAAAAAGAAAATAATGAGTGGTCAGGTGACCTCACCTGGGACCAGCCTGATGATCTCAACCCACCATAGACACCAACCGGTCAGGCCACTCCCTCCAGGGACTCACAGATATGATCTGAATGCACTGCACACAGGGCTTTTTGCAGCCCTGAGTTTTCCTCAGGCCCCACTACTCAACCTGCTCTATTGCCTCTGGACTCCAGAAGGACCTTCGAACAAAAGGGGGCACCAAAGTGGGAGTTTAAAATGGCACCATATAGCCAGCATTGTCAGCTCAAACACAGCACTCCCTTTGTTCCCCACCTCTATTTCTTTTATATTTTGACTAATTTGCGTGTGTCTGAAGATTTCACCAGATCACAGGCTATTTTGAGGACAGGTATATTACTTTTTTTGGTAGCTTCCACAGTAATGGATATCATTCTTAATGTTTGCTAAATTTTTTGCAACAATCCTCATTTTTTTCAAAAAGATATTGACAGGAAAGTGTTCTAAGATGGAAACAAAAGAAAAAGAAAAAGAAAAGGGAAAGATCCTTTTCTTTGAACAGTCACGGTAGGAGAGGCTGATTAGATATGGCCCATACTGTGAAAGAAAAATACAAAAAAAGATCATGAAGATTACAGTCAGTTAAGAGTGTAAACCACTGGAAAGGAATAAACCTGTGGTGCCAATAATCTCTGAAATATTTTCTCATTAAGAAAATATGAAAAAAGAGTCCTACAAGGTTAAGGATTGTTCTGTAAGAAAGGAACAAGCCTGGAAGGCAGAATTTCTGTATACAACATTTTGTTGATGCTTTGTACCTAACTGCCAAAGTCAGCAAGAGAAGTGACTGGGGATTTTTTTCAAATATATTTTTATTATTGTTTTCAGGCCTGATGGGGCAATCTTATGCTTCTGAAAGCAATGGACAGCAGCCTGTTTGAAGCCAAGCACAGCGGGGTGGTCCCCCACCAAGCGCTTAGGCACCGCGTTCCCAGGCCCTCCACGGAAGAGCAAGTCTCCGATAAACTCCTGGGGAGGAAGGCGACTGTAGTCTTTCCTCAGCTGACTAAGCCAGAGCTTCAAATCAATTCAGAAAACCACAGCAATCTTTATATAACCCCAAAGCGGAGAGGAATCTGGGACAGAATGCCGACAAAGGCTAGCCCGGGAAATCTCTCTCTCGTTTTTTGGAGCGAATGCCTTGATACAAGTATATTCCACACATATGTGCAGCAGTTACCACTGCCCTCAAGGAGAACCCCACACAAGGAGAGTAAAATGGGAAAGCATTAGCCTGTTTTGGTTCTTTAGTGGCTAAAATCTAATCAACTCTCATTTTTTTTCTTAGAAATATTACTACAGGGTAAATCCTCATTTTTACATTCTAGAAGAGATGAGTATAAACAATGCATCACTTTTGTTTTTTCAACTAATAATACTGGTGCCCCCTTTGAAACCTAAATGTCTATCTTGAATCTATTACTAATGACAATGTTAAAAAGATTCCAGACCAAAAACACCAGCATCTATTTTCCGCTCATTCATGAATGCATATTCCTCACTTAGTGCCCCCATCTTCCTCCAGCTGCCTGTCTCTGGCCATTTCACTGCTCATTAATATTTCTACTGGAAGGGGCGGAGGACTTGAGAAAGATAAAAACACAATCAGCCCATTTTTACCACTGGTTTCTGGGTAGAATACAAGCTAGAAAAGAATATGAAATTTTGTAGAGAGTCATGTTTTTATATTACTTCGTGACCCTCTACAAAATTTCGTTATTCTTTGGCAAATATAGTTGGTCCTATGCCGATTGGTATGGTTTGGCTGTGTCCCCACCCAAATCTCATCTCAAATTGTAATCCCCAGGTGTTGAAGAAGGGACCTGGTGGGAGGTGACTGGATCATGGGGGCCGGTTCCCCCATGCTGTTCACGTGATGGTGAGTGAGTTCTCACGAGAGCTGCTGGTTTTATAAGGGGCTCTTCCCCCTTCACTTTCTTTCTGTCTCCTGCCACCATGTAAGATGTTCTTGCTTCCCCTTCCACCATGATTGTAAGTTTCCTGAGGCCTCCCCAGCCATGTGGAACTGGCTCTTAAACCTCTTTCCTTTATAAATTACCCAGCTCAGGTATTTCTTTATAGCAGTGTGAGAATGGACTAATATACTGATTTTCACCCAATTCCAAAAGATAGCTGCATATGTATCAAAAAGGCATACTTCGGCCAAAAAGTCACGAGCAGTCTAATAGCTCTTTGTTTTAGCTAGAATTCGGTGAACTACATTCTCCCATGTTGGAATCCATTCCCAGGAGTATTATGTCAGATATTGCTTTACCTCCCATGTGACTGAGGCAGCCTATAGCTGCCTTCTGACAGTCATCAGGGCAACGCTAACCTTTCTGCATCATTATCAGATGGACTCACCTAACTGTGGTAAGAGGACAAGTGTAAGAGACAAGGCTAAGTCTCCATTCCAACATCAGTCAACCACTTAGCCTCTCTGGGTCTCTGTTTTTAAAATGAAAACATTGTGTGGGGATTGTATCTAAAACCCTTTCCAGCCCTATCTTTCTAGAACTTCAATTATCCAGGCTTTCTCTGCATGGCTCCCATACTCTAAGCTGACCTGGATCACAGCCAACTGACACAGTGATTATAAGCTTGAGCTCTGAAATCAGACAGGCCTGAGTTTGACTCCATTCCTCCGCTTAGGAAGTGCTGTGCTTTTAATGAGTTATATTACTCTCTAAGCACCTATTTCTTCATCTACAAATTGGGGATAATAGTAGTACCTATTAAATGGGTAGATATATGTAAAGTGCTTGGCACAACAACTAGGTTACAGGAAGTACTCATAAATTTTTGGCTGTTACTATCATAATCATTCTCCATTATTTTCTCCATGGAGGCATCTGAAATGGACCCTTCTCTCTCCCTCTGCCTATCTGAACTCTAGCATCCTTCCATCAACAGCTCAAGCCCCAGCTCCTATGTGAAGTCTTCTCACATGACTCCACTCATATTTCCCCTCCCTACTATGAAACAGCACTTACTGTCATTGTCAACGTCACACCATTTAGAAATTAGTTGTATAAAGTCTTACACTATTAGCAAGTGTGTTGGATAGCTAGCCTTACTGCTCAGATAAGAATGTAAACTCTTGAAAGCAGAACCTGGAACTTTTATATGTGCATAAACACAGAGGTGACACTGCTCATCACACAGAAGATGCTCAATAAATGCAGGTGAGTTGAGGTTTTTATTTTACCAAAAAAGTATTAATGCAAGTTCCCAAGGTGTCAAATATATACTTGTGGATTGAAGAATGGGCCTCAATTTTTATAATTATTTACAGCTTAACTGTGTATTTTTCTGGATTTACAACAAAATCCCTAAGTAGAAGAAATCAGTCCATGGATTCCCAAGAAAACTAGAGCCAGCTCCTGCTCAAGTTTCAAAGGCTCTGAGGTGTGATGCTGTTAAAAGCATCTATTTGCCCAAAGTTGTTCTTATCTTCACAGTCACTCACAAGTCACAATATTTTAAACAATTAATTATTCCCAGGCCTACGACAATTACTTTTTTTTGTGGAGGTCAATGGTGATAGAGTCGCTATTGTCTGTTTTTCAGAGAAGTCTGCTGAACTGCCCTGTAGATGGGGACACTGGGACTATCACACAAGTATTAGGACGAGCATTTGCATGTGTGGTGAATGTTTTTCCTAGGAAAAGAACTAGTAGAGGATGGGAGGTGATCAGAAAGAATACTAAAAATTTTCAATCATTCCAAAGTGACTGCATGGAATTACGGTCTCCAAAGATGTCCTAATCTCAGAACCTGTGACTATGTTACCTTACATGGCAACAGGGAGTTAAGGTTGCCATGGAATTAAAGTTGCTAACTAGCTGACCTAAATATAGGGAGATTATCCTGGATTATTGGAGAGGGCATAGATTATGAGCTCTAAAAGTTAAAGAAGGAAGAAGAATAGACTAGAGTGACGAGAGAGAAGAAAAAGGAGAGAGATTCAAAACATGAGGAGGACTCAACTCACTGTTAAAGGCTCTGAAGGTGGAAGGAGAAAGTCAAAGAATAAGGGGCAGCCTCCAGAAGCTAGAATGAGCCCTAAGCTGACAGCCAGACAATGGGAGTCTTGGTCATAGGACCACAGGCAGTTGAGTTCTCCCAAAAAACCCAAATGGCCTCTGCATTAGCCCTAGAAGACCTAATAGCCCAATGCATACTTTAATACCATTTCTGGCATCCTGGGACATCATCAGTAATGGTGAGGTACAGTTTACCAGCACAAATAATCAGTGTAGCTACATCACAGTAAAACAAGGCACATTATTTGGTGTTAGTATTAATATCTGAGTAGTCTCTTTCAAATATAGATATGCATTCTGGATGTCATTTGGAGCAAAACACCTCCTATGTCCTTTACTAGATATGTTACAATTTTAATCAAAGTATAGATGTTTAATATAATAAAAATAAAATACTACAATCATTAATGGTTAGTATTTTGTTATAAATATGATTGCTGATATAATAATAATATATATACTTAAGGGCTTTCAGAGTTAAAAAATTGGAAAATGAATAGTTAATGAAGGAGAAAATGTTACTTTGGAAGGCCAAGGCAGGTGTATTGCCTGAGGCTAGGAGTTCGAGACCAGCCTGGCCAACATGGTGAAACCCTGTCTCTACTAAAAATACAAAAATTAGGCAGGCATGGGGGTGGGCACCTGTAATCCCAGCTACTTGTGAGGTGGAGGCTGAGGCAGGAGAATTGCTTGAACTTGGGAGGCAGAGGTTGCAGTGAGCTGAGATCACGCCACTGCACTACAGCCTGGGTGACAGAGCGAGATTCTGTGTCCAAAATAAAAAATAAAAATAAATAAATAAATGAGAAAATGTGGTAGATAGATAACTTTAGGAAGAACCTTGTATATTCATGAAACCATAAATCTTTATTAAAATTAAATAATAATACATGGCAAAATAGTTTATGTAATTTTGATTTTTCTAGTAGTATATGGTAAACTAGCATTCATCACATTAAACAAAATGACCTTTAAGCATCACATTTAATTTTTGATTATTTAATTTCATTTTTAAGTCATAAATTTTTCAAAAAAAAGAGATGAATTAAAAGCAGAATTTCAACTTTGCTCCCTCAATAATTAATGGTACAAAAAACTCCAAAATCATATCCAATAGCTTGCATAATAAATCACCTTCAATTTAAACATAAAGAATATAAGAAATATGAAGAAAAGAAGAAAGTATCAGAGGAAATAATGAGGTTCTCAAAACATACTGTATTCTCAGTAATCAAAATCAAAGACTGCTTTAAAAAATAATTCCTCATGATTTTCAGAAGCTAAAATATAAATGAAAAATGTATCATAATAATTGTTACAGACTGCTAACCATCTTCAGTAGAAGAAGGATTCTTGACATTCCTGATGCTCATTAACAGACTATTGAATTAGGAAATAAGCCACTTGGTCCTGTGCATAGTCAGCCTCATTCTCTACTGTTTCCCAGGGCCTAGCAGAGAGTGTGGCCCGTGGCAGGTGTGCCGCTGATGGGTGAACAAGTGAATGAATGAATGAATAATAAGCATAGGTAGTAGCAAATAGCCTGATGAGAGTAACAAGAGGAAATAGAAGCCATAAAAACAAACAAAAAGCAAACTGGAGAACAAAGGCTAGAAATGGTTTCATCTCCAGCCACTTAGCTATTATTATATCATACAACCTAATAACAATAAAGCACTCAGCATGTGTCAGGAAGTGCTGCAATCTCATCAGTACTATCAGGTAGTTATAATTTTTATCCACACTTCGCTGATGAAGAAAATAAGGCACTGGAAGTTTAAGTATCTTGCCCAAGATTGCATAGGCATCAGTGGGAGGTGAGTGTTGGACCCAGGCCATCTGCCTCCTGAGTATTTACAAAAGTCCCAACGTCCCTCTCTAGGTCTTTTTCTTTCTCTCTCCTCCCCTCTCCTCCCCTCCCCTCCCCAGCTTCTCTCCTTCCTTCCTTTCTTCCTTCCTTTCTTTCCTTCCTTCCTTTCCTTCCTCTTTTCTTTTCTTTCTGTCTTTCTCTCTCCCCCCCGCCTCCCTCCCTCTGTATCTTTCCCTCCCTCCCTCCCTCTCTCTCTTTCCCTTCCTCCCTCCCTCTGTCTCTTTCCCTCCCTTCTCTCTCTCTCTTTCCCTTCCTCCCTCCATCTCTTTCCCTCCCTCCCTCCCTCTATCTCTTTCCCTTCCTCTCTGCCTCTCTGTCTTTCCCTCCATCCCTTCCTCTCTCTCTGTCTCTCTTTTTTTTTTTTTTTTTTTTGGTGGATTCTCACTCTATCACCCAGGCTGGAGTGCAGTGGCGCTATCTCAGCTCACTGCAACCTCTGCCTCCCAGGTTCAAGCGATTCTCCTGCCTCAACCTCCCAAGTAGCTGGAATTACAGGCATAAGGCATCTTCCTGGGTTATTTTTGTATTTTTAGTAGACATAGGGTTTTGCCATGTTGGCCAGGCTGGTCTCGAACTCCTGACCTCAAGTGATCTGCCTGCCTCTGCCTCCCAAAGTGCTTGGATTACAGGCGCAAGCCACTGTGCCTGGCCAGGGTCTTTATTTCTTTCTAAGATCAGATGATCTTGTAAGATCCTTATAGCACCTTAGTAAAAAAAAAAAAAAAAAAAAAAAAAAGAGGGGTGGGGAAGGGATAGGTGTAATACAAAATGTCAAGTTGCCCTTAACCCTTAACTTGAATCAAAATAAATGAACCTCTGCTCACATAGGAAGCTGTCTTTCTCACTTACCTCAGGAGATTTCTCGAAGCCTGCAGGTCTCACTGGTGCCTGCTAATTCCCTCATGATTTTGTTTTGCATCTCTAGTCAGCAGAGTCTTGAAGTTTGATAAGCCCTGCATAGGTCTTTATGCTTAGACAGGGCTCACCTAGCTGCTTGTCCAAATAGGAGTCCTAACAGTAATGCATTCAATAACATTTGTTTGCAGAGTTCACAGACACATTAATAATTAGTCTGTATTTGTAGATTTTATATCTTTAAATATTTGGCTAGACTACTACTGTAGGAGACAGCAGATACGGGTACCAGATAAGAAGCAATGTAAGTAAATGCATTTTTTTAACAGCTTGTGACAACCTGATTTTATTTCAGCCCCTTCTTCTTGCTGTCACTGTAGTTTCCAGGTGATTATTTCTACATAGAATCTACTTTTCATTTTGCTTCATCCTCCAGTGCAGCCTGTCCAACATAACATACCTCTTGCCTCACAGAGAATTTTGGCTCCAGTGAATTCTGAGAGGAGCATAAAATATAAGAAATGGATTCCTGTTAAATGTGACCTTTAAAGTGGAGTGTAAAAGACGAGATTAAAGTAAGCCCAAACAAATTGGAAAGTTTCTTGCAATTTAGTCAATAAATATGCTCAGTTCAAGGAAGTTCAAGATATCTATATGTGAGATATATATGTATTTTATATATATGTAAGATATATATATCTTATATATATAATGAACATATATATTCATTAATTACAAACTCATAGAAAGGCCACAGTGCTCTCTTCTCACAGAATTGTGAAAATCATGATTACTTCATGTTTCTCCTGCTAAAAGTTCATAATATCAACAATATGACATCATAGCATAGCACATATTAAGTACTATAATAACACATTGAAGATCTGATAAACATAGAGATTGAGAGGCATTTTTTCCTTAGACTCTGGGATTGTGAATTCAATGGTTTGACACAGAGAATACAAATGCAAGACCCTTTGGTGCAGGGTGGGGGTGGTTTTAAAATGTATTGATTATTGATTTTGGAACTTCCAGTTCCAAAATGGTAACACAGACACAATCTAGCTTCACTCCTCTCCACAGAAAACCAAAACAAATATAAGGTGCCAAGATTATCACCAGCAACATCCCAGAACTCAAATATGAGGAATAAGTCCGTTTCCAGGGTCACAGAGAAGTGAAAAACTCTGAGGAGATGGTAAGAGAATCGAATGTCCATATCTGCTACACCCCCCCACCCCACTGTGGCCCAATTCATGGTTTCTACACTGGAAAAAGTGAGATGGAGGTAAACAACCAGCTTCCCCACAATCCTGCGTTCCCTGGCAGAAGGCCTGCCTATGCTTTAACCCATGGGAAGTATCGCGAGTACCCAAAGGGCAACGCATCCCTGAGAACAGCCAGAGACAAAGAGGGGAGGTGGGACTACCATCCCCAGCCCTGGAACCTCTGCTTTGTAACTCAGCCGGGGACACCAAATCAGAGTGTCTGTTCAGTAAAATGTATTGGTTATTATTTTCACTCAATAAAATAATCAACAAATTAGTACCTATTACTAATAAAATTTTAAAGTGATCCAACATGCTCTCAGTGTGGACATTAACAGGTGAAATCTAAAGAGGTGGCATGAATTAATGACTGGCTATGGAAAAGTTCATTCAAGTCTCATTATTTTGAGGCATGGGTTGTAATTTTCCTCTATGATAGATGTGCCAAATAAATGCAAAATTGCAAAGAGTAAGACAGTGTGGACACACTCACTGATTTATTCACGTAACAGCTTTTCCTTAGCTTCGTCAGAAATTCATTTAAGTGTCTGAAGAACCCAGTGAGATTGGTTTCCTAGCACATATTACTTTGTTCCAGGCACAGAATTTCTATAATATTTTATAAGTCTGCCAATTGCATAAGTATATTTAAAACCTTGAATGAGCTCTCTCTTTGCCAACTACCAGTTTTGAAGGAAATTCTTATATGTAAGGGGAAAAGGGACGTAAGATTTAGAGGAATTAGTTAAGATTATTAACTCCATTTGAGATATTAAATCACATGTAACATTGTGAAAGCTCAGATAATAAGTGCTAAAAGTTTAGGCTCTGCAATACATTGCTCTCTTTGTCTAAGTAGAAATGTGTTATTGAACAGGATCCAGTCACCGTCCCTCAATGGTGATGCTACTGACATCTGAGGCAGGACACTTCTCCACTGCAGGACTGGCCTGAGCACTGCAGATGCCTGTTCACTAAATGGAAACTTCACCCTCAAGTTACTGTGACAACCAAACCATTTCTGCTCTCCGTCTCATGTGTACTATGAATCTATGCACTCCGATGCACTACTGCTATGTGGATTATGTGGGCACTCTGGCCATGGGCTTCACTCTCTTTCCAGCTCTCTGCAGATGTATCCAGTGCCAATGGGAGGCCAACAAAGGCCTTCATTAGCACTGACAACATCCTGAAAACTTGCAGAATTACAAAACCATCAGCTTTCCTAGTAAAAAGAGCTCTCAACATCGAGTGGTCCAAGCTCTCCTATGTATTTCTTAAATCTGTCCTCTCATCTCCATCCACCTTCCCTCTGCCTTTATTCAAGTGCTCCTTATCTTCTCTCCCCTCTTTACTGTCAGAGCCTCCTAAAAGGTTGGCCTGCTTCCAATCACCCTCCATTTCAGTTCTAAAATGAAAATCTGATGCTGCTTAAAACTTTTCAGTGCCTCACTGTCACCATGAGACCCTTAGCAATTCCTCCCTGCATGTGCACAGGCCCCTTCTGAGTGGACCCCTGGGTCGTGCTCTCCAGCCTCACATCTCCCTGCTCTCCACCTTGCAGTCCGGGCTCCAGCAATGCAGACCCCCCTCCAGGACTGCTCTCCCGACCTCCCTGTCTTTGTTTATGTTCCTTTCTCATAAGGAACAGGAAATGCTGCCCAATTTCCTCCCCACCTGTGCTCTGCTTATCTGGCCAAGCCATTCCCAACCTTTCCATCTCAGAAAGCCTCCCCACACCCTGGGCTCTGAGAGGTGGCTCTTATTGTGTGCAAACAGCACCCTGGGCTTCATCCTAATACTCCCACTGCATAATAATAATACAGGTACCTGTCTACTTCACTAGAGTGTGAGTTTCCTAAGGGAGAATTATGTCCTAGTTATCTTTTTATCTGCAATGAAAGACGGAGTGAACAAACGAATGGTCAATCAACTTGCGTTTAACAGATAATGAAACCGAGGCTAGACTCTACATATAACTCATTGGCAGGAAAGTTGGGACTCAAACTCTGATCATGTTCTATCGGAGAAGGATTAGAAGTATCATCCTTGGATTTAAAAAACCTTGAATTAAAAAGTGCTAGCTAGAGTAATCGACAAGAGAAAGAAATAAAGGCATCCAGATTGGAAAGAAAGAAGTCAAATTATCCTTGTTTGTAGGTGATATGATCTTACATTTGGAAAAACCTATAGGCTCCACAAAAAGACCATTAGGACTGATAAGCAAATTCAGTAAAATTACAAAATACAAAATCAACATACAAAAATCAGTAACATAAAAATCAGTAACATTTCTACGTGCCAACAGTGAACAATCTGAAAAAGAAATCAAGAAAGTTATCCCATTTACAATAGCTACCGATAAAATAAGATACCTAGGAATAAACTTAACCAAAGCAGTGAAAGATCTCTACAATGAAAACTATAAAACATTGATGAAAGAAATTGAAGCAGACACAAAGTAATGGAAAGATATTTCATGTTCATGATTAGAACAATCAATATTGTTAAAATGTCCATACTACCCAAAGCAATCTACAGATTCAATGCTATCCCTATCAAAATACCAAAGACATTCTTCATAGAAAGAGAAAAAATAACTCTAAAATTTATATGGAACCACAAAAGACCCAGAATAGCCAAAGCTATCCTGAGTAAAAAGAACAAAACTGTTGGAATCACATTACCTGACTTCAAATTATACTATAGAGTTATAGTAACCAAAACAGCATGGTACTAGCATAAAAACAGACACCTAGACAAAAGGAAGAGAATAGAGAACCCAAAAATAAATCCATGCATCTACAGTGAACTCATTTTCAACAAAGGTACCAAGAACAGACACTGGAGAAGGGACAGTCTCTTCAATAAATGGTGCTGGGAAAACTGGATATCCATATGCAGAAGAATGAAACTAGACCCCTATTTCTCACCATATAGAAAAATCAAATCAAAATGGATTAAAGACTTAAGTCTAAGAACCCAAACTATGCAACTACTAAAAGAAAACATTGGGGAAACTCTCCAGGATATTGGACTGGGCAAAGCCTTCTTGTGTAATATCCCACAAGCACAGGTAAGCAAAGCAAAAATGGACAAACGGGATTCCATTGAGTTAAAAAGCTTCTGCACAGTAAAGAAAACGACCAACAACATGAAGAGATAAGCCATGGAATGGGAGAAAATATCTGCAAACTATCCATTTGACAAGGGACTAATAACCAGACTACATAAGGAACTCAAACAACTCTATGGGAAAAAAATCTAATAATCTGATTAAAAATGGGCAAAAGACCTGAATAGACATTTCTTAAAAGAAGACATATAAATGGCAAACAGGTATATGAAAAGGTCCTCAACATGACTGGCTATCAGAGAAATGCCAACCAAAACTGCAGTGAAATATCATATCACCCCAGTTAAAATGGCTTTTATCCAAAAGACTGGTAATAACGAATGTTGGCGAGGATGTGGAGAAAAGGGTACTTTTGTACAGTGTTGGTGGGAATGTAAGTTAGTACAGCCACTATGGAGAACAGTTTGGAGGTTCCTCAGAAAACTAAAAACAAAACTACCATATGATCCAGTAATCCCACTTCTAGGTATATACCCAAAAGAAAGAAAATCAGTATATCAAAGATACACCTGCACTGCCATGTTTATTGCAGCACTATTCACAATAGCCAAGATTTGAAAACTACCTAAGTGTCCATCAACAGATGAATGGATAAAGAAAATGTGCTACATACACACAATGGAGTACTATTCAGCCACATAAAAGAATGAGATCCAACCACGTGCAACAACATGGAGGGCACTGGAGGTCATTATATTAAATGAAATAAGCCAAGCACAGAAAGACAAACATCACGTGTTCTCACTTATTTGTAAGAGCTAAAAATTAAAACAATAGAATTCATAGAGATAGAGAATAGAAGGATGGTTACCAGAGGCTGGAAATGGTAATGGGGTGAGGGTAGGGGGGGAAGTGGGTATGGTTAATGGGTACACAAATATACTTAGATAGAATGAATAAGATCTAGTATTTAATAACACTAATAATAGGGTGACTTTAATAGGGTGACTACAGTTAACAATAATTTATTGTACATTTTAAAATAACCAAAAGAGTATAATTGGAATGTTTGTAACAGAAAGAAATGATAAATGCTTGAGGGCATAGATATCCCCGTTACCCAGATATTATTATTATCCATTGTATGCCTGTATCAAAATATCTCATGTACTCCATAAATATATATATATATACCTACTATATACCCATAAAAATAAAAAATAGAAATAAAAAAACAAACCCAGAATAGTATGTGTGTAATGAAAAAGACAACATTTGTTAACAGTGGTATTAATCACACACTGCAGAAAAAATGGCATGAATCAATCAAGGTTGTGATTTATATGCAGTAAGAACATGGAAAGCAGAATAATTAAATTTAAACTTTTCTCATCAGCTTTTTGAAGAGTCTATTTCTAGAAATAGGTGCATTTATCTGAAATGAAAACTACCTAGGAGAGGTTGAACTTCAAACCCGGTGGGTTTCCAGCTGCCATATATATATATTCCTCCTAGTGAGGAGGATATAGGTATAAACATAAATATATGTCAAATTTAAATAACTACATATATTCCTTGTAAGGTAAATTCCCAAAGTTTGAATAAGAGTTACCTTAGCTCAGAGGTTCTCAAATTTCTGTGTACAAAAGAGTCACCTGAATTCTTGTTAAAAATGGAGATTTTGGGGCCTCAGCCCCTGGGTTTCTAATTCAGTTGGGCTGTGATAGAGTCTGAGAAACTGAATTTTTAAGATTGTGGTGAAATTCACATTACATAAGATTAGCCATTTTAAAGTATCCAATTCAGTGACATTTAGAACATTCACAATGTTGTGCAGCCATCACCTTGAAAACTGCATTTTTAACAAATGCTCCACTGCCGCAGGTGGTCCCCAGACAGCGCATGGAGAATAACTATGCTAAGATGATGGGTAGAGGTGAAATGAAAAGCCTCATGGATTTCTCTCAGCTTATAACAGAAATTTTTAAAAGTTAGCTTTATCAAACATCACAATCTAAAAATTATGCCTTTGCCTTTACCGATCACCAAATATAATCTGACACCAGGAAGCTAGATTATTTTCATGGTTTTCTGTACTAATGGACTCAACATTTATTGATTTGAATGCAACCAGTATTCTTATCCTTATAAAGAAGTGCAGGGCTAAGTGAAGTGAGAGAAGTGGGAAAAAATGAATCACTGCTCTGTGATTAGTTAGTCCAGGTCCTTGAGTTATAATTACATTATTATAGCACATTATTAATTCCAACTTCAGGAAATGAAATTGTCAATAAACACAGAAGTCTCTGGAGAAAGAAAGGCAAATTAGGTTTCTCCTTATATTCAAACCCTCATCTAAATGTCAGTAAAACTAATTATTCTGGTAAGGCTTAATACAGGCTGGGCGTGGTGGCTCATGACTGTAATCTGAGCACTCTGAGAGGCTGAGGTGGGTGGATTGCCTGAGGTCAGGAGTTCGAGATCAGTCTGGCCAACATGGCGAAACCCTGTCTCTACTGAAAATACAAAAATTAGCCAGGCGTGGTGGTACACGCCTGTAATCCCAGCTATTTGGGAGGCTGGGGCAGGAGAATCACTTGAACCCGGGAGGCAGTGATTGCAGCAAGCCAAGATCACGCTACTGTACTCCAGGCTGGGTGACAGAGCGAGACTCCATCTCAAAAAAAAAAACAAAACAAACAAAAAAAAGAGTTAATATAAATATACAATGGCTACATTAAGATGTTGAGGTCAATCACTGTTTTCAGGGCTGCAGAATCGGTTTTCCTAGTTTTAACTCATGACCTAGTTACTCAAGAGTTGGCTCTAACTTTAACTCATTTTACTCCAGCTCAGATTCCTGTGCAGGTTCCTGGAATTTAGCAACTACAAAGATCAGCCATGGTGACAAGCATCCAGATTAAAATGGTATCTTCCTAACAGCCACTAGTGCTGCTTCCCTGAACTACAACTACTGTGTTGTTGCGAAAACAACAAACAGAACAAGATGAAACCCCATCACAACATAAGAAACCAAGATGGACAGACAGCTTATAATGCCAGAATCTTGGAGACATGTCCATAAACTACAAGACCAGAGAAGCTGGGCTGAGGAAACAAGAACTGGCCCACCCTGCTTTGCTTCATGACACACAGCCCTCCACCTAGCTTAAGAGAGGCAGGAAGACAGCCTGAGAAGGGATGGCACTAATTTAAGCAGAGAGAATTATTACCTCCTCTACTTCTATGTGCTTAGAGATCACAACTCCCAGAAGACAATAGGCAGGAAAAGAGAAGGTCTGGCAGTGCTGGCACAGTGTATCTTGAGGAATGTCCCCAAAAATAAAGCCCTGAAAATGTGGAGATAGGAAGAGTCTGGGGTTCTTTTAGCCTGTCAAAGAATTAGAGCACCAAAAGAGAAGAAACTGTAACTAGGTGGGTCAGGTTCAATAGAGTAGAACACTTAATGCCTATATGCCACCAGGAAATCTGTGAGATGTATGCATCAACCTGACCTCAAGCTGCAGACCTGAGAAGGAATCATCCAGAAAACAGTGATCAGAGGCCACAAGATGGCCACACATTCTGTGTGTGCAGATCCTTCACCACTATACTCCGAGGAATAACATCTAGCTGGCAATGACTTCCTATAAAAATAAAGATCTTAGAAAAGTTCTATTCAGAAAGGTTCAGGAAAAGGATGGGTCCTGTGAACACAAGCGTAGAAATGCAGTACAATAGGATGAAATAAATGGAAAAGAAAATGAGATGCAAAAAGACAACTGATTAGGGTAATTGGGTTTTGACCTCAAGTATATCTGGGTTTGAATTCTGGCTTTTTCAGTTGTTAGCTGTGTGGCTTTGGGCTAATAGCTTAATTTCTTTAAGCAGCTCACACTGATAATCCTAGCACTTTGGGAGTCTGAGGTGGGAGGATCACTTGAGCCCTGGAGTTTGAGACCAGTCTGGGCAACATAGCAAGACCCTATCTTTATTTTTTGATTTTATTTTTTAAAAATAAGTTTTGATTTCTTCATTGGTAAACGGGATCAAGAAACCGTTTACTATCTCACAGGGTTACATTGAGGTTTAATGCTTATTAAATAGTCATCACTACTATACTAACAAGCTTGGAAGAAAAGGGTACTGATTGAAACAGAGACAGCAACGCAAAAAAAACTAAAAATACAATCAACAATAATCTATGTCAGAGATATTAAGGTATAGGATTAAAATTGCAAAAGTGTCTAAACTGGTAACGCAGAAGAGCTCCAAAGGCTGAGAAAAAGGACAAAAAAAATGAAAAGGATGAGAGAAAAGCTGAATCAGGGATTCAACACAATAATTAAAGATATTTTTGAGACATAAATCAAGTAGAACAAAAGCAATAAGCTAAAATATGAACAAGGAAAGCCTCCTGGAGTGAATAATCATCTCAGCATGCAGTTCCAGGGCTCACTATATTTCAGGCAAAATTAATTTCAAAGCATTTTAAAGACACACACCTAGATATAATTTAGCAAAAAATGTAAACTATGGAAATAATTTTTTAAATGCCTCCACAAAAGCCCTCAGGGACCAGCTAAACAGAAAGATCTTTCCAACATTCTATAAACTATTCCAGAGCATAGAAAAAGATGGAAAAACTAACCACATTATTTTATGAAGTGAGTACAACCAAGACAACAAAACCTGACACAAAAAAGAAACCACTAACTCTACTTCCACTTCTGAATTGACGCAAAAATCCTAAATGAAACCCTAGCAAACTGAATTCGTCAGTATAATAAAAATACATACGCACGGTCAAGTTGCATTTAACCTAACAAAGCAAAGATGGTCCAAGATTAAGATTTCTATTAATACAGCATCAAAATATAAGACAATCCTATTTTAAAGTGATCCTCATTTTCACAGTGAGAAGCTCCAAATGTTATTACCACCAGCTTGAATAAATATAGATGTTTACGAAATAGTCAACTATCTGTTTGAAACTACAATTATACATACACATTTGCAATCATATAATAAAGGAAATATTTATCTTAAAATATTTTTCCATTCTCAAATATCATGAAAAAAATTGTATTCCACCTCTTCCCATGCACTCTTCTTTCTTTCTTTCTTTCTTTCTTTCTTTTTTTTGAAACAAGGTCTCGCTCTGTTACCCAGGCTGGAGTACAGTGGCACGATCTCAGGTCACTGCAGCCTAAACCTCCTGGGCTCAAGCAATCCTCCTGCCTCAGCCCCTCCAGTAGCTGGGACTACAGGCACATGTCACCACACCTGGCTAATTTTTGTATTTTTTGTAGAGACAGGGTTTCACCATGTTTCCCAGGCTGGTGTTGAACTCCTGAACTCAAGTGACCTGCCTGCCTCGGCCTCCCAAAGTGCTGGGATCACAAGCATGAGACACCAGACCCAGCCTCCCATGCATTCTTGATGGGAACGTTATCACAAGAGCCACTTAGAGATATTTAATACAGTCTTCCAGAACTAGCATCTTCACTTCTGTCTGAGCACACTGAAGCCCACAGACAACACATTAATCCACATATACTTTCACTTTAGAAAATCATTTGTCCTGAAATTGTCTAATTGTGATATCTAGAACAAAGACTTGTTTTATAAACTTATGACTTCCAATTCTTGCAACAATGAGGTCATTTCCCAGGAATAATTTTGCTACATCAGTGTTAAATGTCCTAGCATCTTTTTTTTAAATTGATTCTTTCTAGTGACTTCTCTAGGCATTCAAAACCAGCACTGATCAAAATGCTATACCAGGATATTCAAAATACATTAAATTGAGAATGACTCCCAGAATCTGAGAGATCTTGTAAGGGTTGAAATATGTCTCCCTTTTTTTTTCTGAAGGGTAAGTTTTGAGAGAAAAACAAATTTTAACCTTTTTCACAGCAGGACATACTTAGAAAATTATAGTATTTAGATAGCACCCACGCAAGTGAACAAGGCTGCTCAGGGGAGATGCTATTCTGGCCCTGCCCAGGCTCCTCAGTAGATCAGTATTGCAGCACACCATATGGAAAGCTCTGCTATATCATGAGGTCCTATGAGAACACTGAGATCATCATCTGGGAGGCAGGATACTGCAGTGGAGCCAGGCTCTGCTTGGCTGCGTGACCTGGGGCAAGTTACTCATGCCCTTTATGCTTCAGTTCTCACATCTGCAAGATGGGACAATAATAGTTCTCAGAGAATCTGTTATCATGAGGATTCACTGAACTAATTCGCATGAAACACTTAGAACTGCATCCCACACATAGTAACTGCTCAACAAATGCCACATTCCATAACTATGATTGAAAGCAAAACAAAACAACTCGTGAAAAAACAAAACCACAAAAGTATGAGTAGAATACCAAGATGAATTCCTCAATATGTCACCTCACCCCTACATGGTCATGTTACAGTAAAACTCACCAGATGACAAGCCCTGACCTCGCACTTGGAGTTTCCAATCAAATTGTTAGATTTCAGCCAAGAATCTCTAGGGATTTGAGAAAACCAAACCACTCTCATTAAAGACAGACTATAACAAAGATATAAACAAACTGAAAAAGAGAACTCAAAAGGAAGAGAGATAATGTTGGCAATATCAGCAAACTTTAAAAAAATGTATATACATACATATATACACACACACATAATACACACTTAAGAGTAATGGTTAAGAGCACAGGCCTTGGGGAAACAAGTTTTGACATCTATAAATTAAAAACAGAACTTTACAAAAAAGGAATTATCAGAAAACACAAAAGAGTTGCTGGTAATTAACAGACATGGCAGTTAAAATAAATTCAATAGGAAGCTTACAAAACATAAGATTTCCCAAATATCAGAAAAAAAATAAAGAAAACAGGAGAGGGGAAAAAAAACTAAGAAAAATTAGAGGACTGACCTAGTGACCAAATAATAGGAGTTCTGTACAGAAAAAATAGGGGAAGGTGGGATGGAGCGCCACACAATTCCAGAATAAATCATACAAGAAAATTCCCCATAACAAAAGGATCTGCATTTTCAGATTGAAAGTGCTCTCTGAGTACTCAGCATGATGAATAAATGACGATCTACACCCAAAGCACATCACCGTGAAATTTTAGAAAACCGTCTCTAATGAGAGGGGGAAGTGGCATATGTAACAGATTAGGAAACAGAATGGCATCGCCATAATGAAAATGATTTTCAAAAGTAATCTCTGAGATTATGAGTTTTATTTCTCCCTTTTCTAATTTGTCTATAATAACATATATAACTTTTACTGTCAGAAAAAAAAAATTTTTTTTGAGACAGAGTCTCGCTCTGTCGCCCAGGCTAGAGTGCAGTGGCACAGTTTCGGCTCACTGCAACCTCTGCCTCCTGGGTTCAAGCAGTTCTCCTGTCTCAGCCTCCCAAGTAGCTGGGACTATACGCACTCGCCACCATGCCCGGCTAATTTTTGTATTTTTAGTAGAGACGGGGTTTCACCATATTGATCAGGCTGGTCTCGAACTCCTGATCTCAGTTGATCCACCCACCTCGGTCTCCCAAAGTGCTGGGATTACAGGCACGAGCCACCGTGCCCGGCCCCAAAAACAATTTTAATACAAAAAAAATCTAAACTTGGAGACACTTGCATAGATTTAAATGGCTCCATTATTTATCTGTCTTCATAATGTCACAACCTGTCTCTTTGCAGTGATATAGAGACCCTTCTAGTTGGCGGGAGTTGTGACCATAGAAGATGTCTGGGTTGTAGAGAGAGCTGGGAACAAGCCACTCTAGGGATTCACTACCCAGCAGTCCTGTATATGAGTGATGTCCACTCACACTTACTCAGTTAGTGAACATGTGTTTTCAAGCCACAGTCCCAGAATATTGTGATATCTGAGGGAACGGGGGAAGTGCATCATTCTTCTTCCTTAGATACATCTTTCCATCCACAATTATCATGTCTCCACTATTGCAGTTTGCATTTATTTTAATAAGGCAATGCTAACCGCTCCAATTTGTCTTCATTCCACTTATCGAATACCATGTCCTAGGCTTTGCCAAGAGATGATTTTCCTATTGACAGACTTACCTGTAGAAAAGATGAACACCGTGTTGTTCCAGAGCCCACTGCTTTTTAAAGCTGCAGTGACATTTCCTACTGCTTCATCCATAAGGGACACCATTCCTGCATAGTGATGCCTGTTCTTGTCTTGGATAAAGTCGTATGGCTTTAAATATTCCTCAGGGACCTGAAGGGGCTCATGCACAGACTGGAGAGCAAGGTAGAGGAACAGAGGCTGGAAAGAAAGTTTGTGCAAACCAGTTAAGAGGATATGGAAGCATTAAATATAAAAGGATAAAACAGTTCAGATTTATGCATTAATAAAAATAATATCAAGACAACCTACAGAATGCATTGAAAGTATTTGTGAATCACATGTATAATAGGGGACTCATCTCCAGAATATATAAATAACGCTTACAACTCAACGATAAAAGACAACTCAACTACAAAATGGGCAAAGAATCTGAATAGCAATTTCTCCAAAGAGGATATACAAAACGCAATAAACAGATGTAAAGACAGTCAACATCATCAGTCATTATCAAGATGCAAATTAAAACCACAATGAGGTAACACTTCACATTTGCTAGGATGGTGATAATTCAAAAATGGAAAAGAACAAGTATTGGTGAGGATATGGAGAAATTGGAACTGTCACTCATTACTAGCAGGAATGTAAAATGACACACATAGCCACTTTGAAGAAACATTTTGGCAGTTTCTGAAATTGTAAAACATAGAGTTACCATATGACCCAGCATTTCCATTCCTAGAGAAATCAAAGCACACATCCACCCAAAAACTTGCATGAATGTTCATTGCAACATTATTCATAACAGCCAAAGAGTAGAAACAACCCAAACATCTATCAATTGATGAATGGATAAACAAAATATGGTATATTTTCAGCAACATATGGCAATAAATGAAATAAAGTATTGATACATACTACAACGTAGATAAACCTTGAAAACATTATACTAAGTGAAATGAGTCAATTGTAAAAGCCCTCATATTATATAATTTCATTTATATGAAATTCCAGAAATATAGGCAAATCTATAGAGACAGAGAGTGGTTGCCTGGGGCTGTAGGAAATTGTCAGGGAGAGGAATGGTGAGTGATTGCTAACAGGTACAAGGTTTGTTTTTAGGGGATTTAGAAAATGTTTTAAACTTAGATTGTGGTATGGTTGCATAACTCTGAAAATTTACTATTGAACTGTATACTTTAAATGAGTGAATTTTATGGTATACAAATTTTGTCTCAATAAAGATATTAAAAAATATAACAAAAGACATAAGACAAAAAATTGAAAATAAAAGCCAGAGTCCCAGAACAGCCTCAATGGACCTAATCCAAACAAATAATCGTATCAGTAATGGCAACCACATACTAAATGTTGTCTACACACTAGACAGTATGAGAATAATTTACATATTCTATCCCATTCAGTGAGACCACCCTATGTTATAGCAATTTTACAGATGAGTTAACTGAGGCTTAGAAAGGTTATATGTGTGACTTGTCCAACTCCACATTAATTGAAGAGCAATTTCCTATTGGAAAACCCACTATTACGATATGGATGTGTACCAACAGATGTCTTAGCTTTTTGCTTTAGCTGAAAATAAGCCCTCATCTTTTAGAAGAGGTTTAGTATTTTTAAACTATATTTTATGAGAAAAAAACTGAACACCATGCCTTGTTAGTCTTTGATGTAGGACCAAACATAAGACCAGTTTAATTCCTGAAACTAAGAAGTATGACACACTGATTCTATTTTACCACTTACATCAATTTGCAACATTTAACATTAGTGGCATACCAGGTCAGCTTCTCCTTTTTAATGAGCCTTTCTGAAGGCATTCTCTTCATAGAGCTCCTACAGAATTCTTTAATGAGTTAAAATCCTCAAAGAGACAACTAGTTTAACCCAAAAATAAACATATAATTCTGTTAAAGTATTTTAGGCATTTAAATCTCATCAATGAATGAAAATGGTTAGAAACAGACTTTGGTGGGGGGGCTCCTCGTATTTCATTCTTCATTGTTGACAAGTTGTTTTAAATTTTATATTACACATCCTTGTAATGCAGAAAGGAGTATCCATACATAGAGCTCAAATAGACCCCCCAAAAGTTTATTTATTGTTCAGGTCTTTGGAACTCAGAAATACGTTTTCTCTAAACTCAAAAAGTTAAAAATAGCTGCTAAATGTCAAAGTCATTGCTTTAAAACCTATTAAACTAAGGAGGCAGGTGATGGAATGAAAATGATGATAATGTAGAACCCGTACTTCCATTATTTCCATGGGAAAACATTCCAAATTCCCACTCCAAAAGTCTATTCTATAACCTCTGACACCATTTCAGTTCTGCCTCTGCTTCCCCTCGACACACATAGACCTTCTACTCCAGTTGCATGGTCATGCTGAAGCGTCTATGTTTGTGTAAACCATGGTGCAGGACATTCCAACAGATGCCCTGCCTGGGGGTGATGAAGGTCCCGGCTGCGATGTCTGGAGGGAAGAATGTGCAGGTGCATCGCTGACCTGACGGTGCAGTATGGGTCTGCTCTGGGTACTGCTATCTGGGTCTTCAGCACTAGACTGAGCCAACTCCAGCCACCAGCCAAGGTCCAGATGGGGATAGGATTAAAAATCGGAAGGCTACAACAATTTGCAGCCCACGTAAAGTTTTAAAAAATCAGGAAATATCACATTGATCTGTTTTTACATAAAAAAAATTTTTTGGAAAAATCAGAATTTCTGACTACTCTTTGTCCACACTCCATCTGGTAACAAAAGGCTGGAGTATGAGAAACAGGGGCCCCATTTCCCTCAAGTGCTATCCAATTTTCTAGTTTCCCACTGTTCTACATAAACTGCTTCACTTCTTTAGGTTAGCAGCCTGGCCCTTGCAAACACGAGATTTTGTGACTCTGGACTCTTAACAGTGGCAGGGGGCAGGAGATACAGTGGGGAGAGAGGGGGCCCACAGCTTAAGGAGAAGATGTTCTTATCCAGGTCATTAGCAGCAACATGGCAACCATCTGGTGAAGAAGAGCAAGGAGAAAGAGGGCAGGTGATTCCCAGCCAGCAATTGATTACTAAAGGCAATGGCTGGGAAGGGGGACAGGGGAGTTCTTGAAACAATGACAAGGGAAAAAAAGATTTTGGGACCATTATAAAAGGTTCTTATAAACATTCAGTATGGAAATCATTCTACTCACTTTGTTAAATATGGCGAAAAATAATCTGAAAATCTTTCTTGTAATTATTCCTTAGTAGCTAAAGACATTACCATCACTTTTATAAAAGAATATAAATTTTCAGGACCCTCTCAATTATGCCAAGGGGAAAATTAAGTCCTGGAGACTGTGTCATGTAGCATGTTTGCAACTTATGTTTCTTAGATCATAGAGTAACTCTCTTCCTTATTGTTCTTGTTCTGTAAATGACTAGGAAAGACCAGAGACCAGGACTCCTCCCCTTCTTATTGAAGAGCTTTGCTATAGATTAACCACCTCCTTTATTGTCTTGTACCTAACTCAGACCAGATGACCCAAAAAACACCATGACTGTTACATCTTCAGTGTGGAATGTTAAACATACCTTTCCCAAAAGAAAACCACCACCTTGACTAATCAGATCATTGTAACTATGCATTAAGCCTTGTACAGAAAGATGTTGAAATTATCTTAAGCTCCCCTAAACTTTGTCTATGTAAGTGATATGGTTTGGCTGTGTCCCCACCCAAATCTCATCTTTAATTGTAGTTCCCATAATCCCCATGTGTCAGGGGAGGGACCCAGTGGGAGTTAATTGAATCATGGGGGTGGTTACCCCCATACTGTTCTCATGATAGTGAATAAGTTCTCACAAGGTCTGCTGGTTTTATAAGGCGCTTTTCCCCCTTTGCTTGGCACTTCTCTCTCCTGCTGCCATGTGAAGAAGGACTTGTTTGCTTCCCCTTCCACCACTATTGTAAGTTTCCTGAGGCCTCCCCAGCCATGTGGAACTGTGAGTCAATTAAACCTCTTTCCTTTATAAATTACCCAGTCTCAGGCAGTTATTTTTTTTTTTCTTGCAAAAACCCTCAGCTCACTGGAGGGCCAGTGGAACTCAGGCAGTTCTTTATAACAGCGTGAGAATGGACTAATACAGTAAGAAATCCCAAACTTCTACACTTTGAAACATGGACTTCCATTCTTTGGAATCTGTGCTTCCCAAGAGGCCATTCTTAAACTCTGTACTTGAATAAACTCTCTTTAAACTAGATTCTGATCTTTTTGATTATTTTAAGTTGACACTCTTGAGGGGTTAAAAATAAGAAACTATACCAGTCCATATCGGTAATATAGCCCATTTCAAGAGGTCAGGACTGATGTACATTTTAGATATTTCCATCCCATACTACAAACAATAAAGTTTCAACACTCAGAAGGTGAACTTTATTCATGAAATATTATAACTCATTCCCCAACAGTGGTAAATGTGAAACATTTCTATACTATTTTTAAATTGAAAAAAAGAGAAAGAGTAGTGTTTTTAATACTATATGGTAGCCCAGTGGAAAGAATTAACTAGGACTCCAAGGTTCTCCAATCACAGTGAGGACCCCACCTGCAGCCACTGGTCCTGGGACCCTGCCTGTGAACAGCTGTGGTCAATTTCCCCACTCCTGCCAACCAGAGTTCGGCTCACTGTCAGCCTAAAGCCAGCAGCTGCCATCACTGGAGCCTGATCTCTCCCCTGCTTTTTCTTAGGTCCAGATCCCTGTTCTGATCAACTGTCACAGTTGCTGCCTTTGCACCAACCCTACTTATAATCCTTTCCAGTGTCTTAGGAATGTGAAATGAAATCCTAGGCATGAAATCATTACTAAATATCTAAGTGTTACATAAAAGCAAGACATTATCACCTAAAGCTATTAGCATATTCATGTTTGAGATATTGGGGGTTCTTTTCCCTTTCTTATTTATGCCATATGGTTCCTAAGATATATACTGTAAATATCCTCACCATGCTAAGAAAACTTATTTCAGTGAGGAAGAAAGTCTTTTCATTTCTTTAGCGTATTTTCCTAATTTAAAGTATAAATGAAAAAAAAGCATATGATAGGTTTTGAAATTGTTTTTCTTTGACTTCTAAATCAAGACATTTCTTTTCCAAATTGCGTCATGGAAAAGTAAGAGTCTTCCACCAGAAATTAACATTTTCTTTAAGAAGCTTCTAGTAGATCAGGTGTATAAAATAACATTTGCTTCCATTCTGCAAAGTGCTGAGGTGGGGGTGTTTTTTGTTTGTTTGTTTGTTTTTCTGTAGACGGAGTCTCGCTCTGTCACCCAGGCTGGAGTTCAGTGGCACGAGCTTGGCTCACTGCAACTCTGCCTCCCGGGTTCAAGCGATTCTCCTGCCTCAGCCTCCTGAGTAGCTGGGATTACAGGTGCGTGCCACCAGGCCTGGCTAATTTTTGTATTTTTAGTAGAGATGGGGTTTAACCATGTTGGTCAGGCTGGTCTCGAACTCCTGACCTCATGATCCACCCACCTTGGCCTCCCAAAGTGCTGGGATTACAGGTGTGAGCCAGTGTGCCCGGCTGAGGGGGGGCTGTTTTTAAAAGAAAGATATTTTATGAATATGTTACTTTCAGTCTGTAGTGTCACTAGTATGGGGAATTATCCTGCTGAAAAAGAGAAAGGATGTTCCTTCTTAACACATGTGAAATGGTAATTAGTAGTACCTTCCTGAGTCCAGCATCAGCAACTGTGTTTCAGTTATGAACTGCCTCCAAATGCTTTTTTCCTCTTAAGTGCTTTTTAAAACAGGCACAAATTTAAGCTAGCCCATGGATTCTTCATGTGCCTTTCTTTAATGATTTTTATCTTAGAACAAGTTCCTTATGCTACAGTCTATATATAGTACCTGAGAAATTAGCCCAGAATTAGATTCAACATCAGGATAAAATCGTGCAAAGTGTGGCTCCTCAAACTGGTGAGTTGCATCATTTTATACAGAATTGAAAATGTAAACATGTATTAGCTGTCTTAAACATTCTTGGGTTACAGCTTGACTATTGATTATTTCATTCACTTATGTCTATGACTGAAACTTTCCTTTGAGGATACTGGGGATGCTGGATATTGCTATAGCATGTTTCAGACACGATAGGAAAATGACCATCCTCTCATCTGGCAATTTCCAAACAGTTACCTATGAACAGCGGCTATGCTAATAACACTCCTTCCATGGCTAGCAAGCTCTTAGGGCTTCTTATTGTCCTCAGTTCCGCGCTTTCCCCACCACCCTAGTTAAGGGAGCCCACCCACAAAGATCTATTATTTCACTCCAGTTGCTTCCTCTTATCTGCTTAATGTTATGGAACCCTGTGAGAGAATATTCTATTGTTCTTTACTAGGAATGAATTTGTATTGTGGGCAGATTACAGTTGTTGCACGGATTAAGGTATGGCAGATTGTGAACCTGTAATAGGTAGTTGGCTTCTGCTTGCCTCTGCGTATTTGAGAGGAATGCCCTGAATGACTCATCCGAGAATGGCTCTCACTGCCCCAGGTGTCAGTGATGACTGCACATTAGAATCACTGGTAGGAGCCCGGGAGGAGGAATAATGAAACACCAGTGATTGGGTCCCACCTCAGACCAATGAATCACAATATTTGGCATCAGTATGTCTTATAAGTTTCCCAGATGATTCTAATATATGGTCAGGACTGAAATCATTAAGGTGAATCATGAGCTGGGACTCAGAATCTCTGGTCTTGGATATTATCTGTGAACTAGGGCGGCTGATTAAGTACATGAGGTCTGGAGTCAGAGAGCATGAGTTTAAATTCTGATTCTGACTCTCAATAGCTCTGTGACCTTGAAAAAGTTGCTTAACTTCTCTAAGCCAGTTTGCTTATGTGTAAAATGGTGGCTCCCTCAAAGAATAATACACAGTTCTCTTAAGACTTTACTTTGTTAAGGTGCATCCATAAAATGTCAAATATATAGAAGAAAACTAAGGATTTAAGCCAATTACCTAGCAACTATTTTTCCAATTATCTGAATATTTGTTTAGATTTAGATTTAAAATCTGTGTATTTCCACATATTTGAGAGAATGTTCCCATTTGTTCGTGTTCCACAGAAAGCATGGTTGCTTCAAGATATCAGCATAGGAGAGTGATAGCCAAAAGTGGGACACAGCTGAAGACAGACACCTCTATCTGTGTTTTCACTTCTACATGTGCTCGATTTTTTTTTTTTTTTTTTTGGAGACAGAGTCTTGCTCTGTCGCCCAGGCTGGAGTGCAGTGGCGCGATCTCGGCTCACTGCAAGCTCCGCCTCCCGGGTTCACGCCATTCTCCTGCCTCCGCCTCCTGAGTAGCTGGGACTACAGGCGCCCGCCACTGCACCCGGCTAATTTTTTTTGTATTTTTAGTAGAGACAGGGTTTCGATTATTTTTTAATGAATGTCAGGAGTTGTATAACATTTGATAGTGTAAATATAATTTGAAGTTCGAGATAAAGCTGTCTTCTGAAAGATTTTACCTTAGCTTGCGGAAGTCAAATAAGGATGCCAGCAATCTGGCATTTAAATCATTCCGGGAAGATTTCCAATACTGAGTTCAAATAGGCAGAAACTGGAAAGGGAATCAGCAGCCACATACCAAGTCCAAACAGGTATGTAAACCAGAATCCACACGGTGATCTTCTTATAGTTTAGATATTTGACCCTCCTCCAAACTTCATGTTTAAATTTGATCCCCAGTGGGAGCCTAATGGCAGGTGTCTGGGTCATGGAGGTGGATCCCTCACGAATGGCTTCATGCCATCTTTGCAGTTATGACTCAGTTCTCACTGTATTAGTTCCTGAGAGGGCTGGTTGCTAGAAAGAGCCTGGCATCTCTCTCTCTCTCCTCTCCTGCCATGTGATCTGCACACGCCAGCTCAACTTCACCTTCCATTATGAGTGGAAGCTTCCTGAAGCCCTCACCCGGAAGCAAATGCTGGTGCCATGCTTCTCGTAGAGTCTGCAGCACCACGAGCCAAATAAACCTCTTTTCTTTATAAATTACCCAGCCTCAGCTATTCCTTTATAGCAACACAAACAGACTAAGACAGACCTGCACCAAGGACCTTCAGGCATTGTCAAAGAGGCAAAGTGCAGGAAATTGGAAGAATCAGGGAGCACTGCATATTCTATAATTTGTTGTGTCAGGGTCCCACTAAAGTATTATTTTTATGGGTGTTCTTAATGAAGCCATATTTTGAGCCCAGTGTCTGACAATACAAATATTTGTTCCCATTTCAAAAGCATTTATAAACTAAATCCAGAGAACTTAGCTTAAACTTTACCTCATGAAGTTTACTCAACAAAATAATCATAATAATAAGATTATTCATGTTTTACACAAAAGCATCAGTATAGTAAATGTGAAAAATAAGCTCATTGGTATACCAGGTATATGGATTAGAAGACCCAATATTGTTAAGACATCCATTCTCCCCAAGTTGTTCTATAGATTCAAATATAAATCCAAGCAGACACTTTGGAGAGGGGGAGCTGGCATATAGAAATTGACTAGATGATTCTAAAATTACCATGGAAATGCAAAAGATCTAGAATAGCAAAATATGCTTGTAGGGAGGAAGTACAAGGTTAGAGGACCTGCCCTGATCCCAAAATTTATGGATCCCTTAACCAAAAGTTTGTCTTCATAAAGCCTCACCTATACCTAAGCCAATCATTTTTTAAGTCATTTTATTAATTACTCACAGCACATGCACATAATATACCAAAATTTTAAAACTATATTTCTATTGAAATACTACCAACATAGTATTCCTCAAAGTGTGATCTGGGGACCACTCTTAAGAATCACCTTTTAAGAGTTTCTCTACAATGCTGATGTACGGGTTTCTCCCATGCCTAATAAATCACACCCTAGAGGTGGGCTCCAGGAATTTTCATTTTTAACAAGCTTCCCAGGCTGATTCTGGGATACTGTATAATTTGAAAAGGACTTCCCTAGAATTTATTAGATTTTTCCCTAAACAACAATGGCCTTTTCCTACATTTGTCCGAAAAGACATTAGTGTAACAAGATTTTGCTATCAGTAAATAGAAGCAAAACTTACCTTCTCTGGTGGATGGTTAGTTATGAGGGCTATAGCCCTTTTGGTGAATATGTTTGTTGAATACATATTTTTATATCCTGTTGCAACTTCTTCGCCATCTCGAAAATCAAGAGCACATCGTGTGACATTCAGAGCGTCAATTAATGTACAGCGCTCATGGGAATAATAATCTTCACTACCCAGGAGATATCCTGCAAGAATGGAAGACGAAAATAGTCAGCATAGCATAAAACTTGTTAAACAAACTAATGTTTGAGCATTTAATTGCCTAACGCAATTGATTACCCATGACGAGGCTAATCAAATGACAAGGCTAATCAGCACCATTTCTCAACATGTCTATATCTGGTGGCAGAAGGCATTAAAACATTACTGCATAAAAACTCAAATCTATTCCTCATTCGCCTGTAGAATATAGGTGCTATCATGTAACACTAACAGTTTTTTTTTTAATCAGAGTTGAAATTCAGTAAGGGTGATAAAATCTTAATCCTTCAAAGCTATATAATGGTAAAAATAATGTACAGTTAATGTGACTTGTTACAGGTTTTTATTCTAAGGTGATCACATAAATGAGTGCAAGATTCAAATAATGTTTGTTGTTACTGATGTTACGAGACTGGCTTCAAGGTTATTTACAGAAGAGGTTCTGGGAAGAGTCATCTTTAGTCAGATGCTGACACCCACTGGTGAAAGATACAAACCTTTCCTAATAGAGGATCTCTAGACGTAACAGAGCCAACAGATCAAACTAAAGTGAGCACTGAAATAAGACTTTTCTACCTAAAATGATCTCAATTGCAACCCAGATTTAAATGGTATCAACGGCCTATCCCATAATTTAGACTTCACATGGAAGAAAATGTGTTTTCTCAAATAATAGTTGTTTCTGCAAATGTTCCATCTTTTCTATATTTTAAAATATTATATTTCTATATTTTAAAGTATTAAAATAAGCTGTGCTACATATGATTCCACTTGTATTAAATGCCCATAACATGTAAATCTCTAGATACAGAAAGTAGATTAGTGGCTGCCTAAGGCTGGAGAGACTAGGGGGAAATGGGGAGTGACTGCTGAGGTGGATGGGTTTCTTTTTTGGGGGTGATAAAAATGTTCTACAATTGGATTGCCATGATAGTGGCACAACCTTCTGAATTTATTAAAAATCATTGAATTGTACATTTTAATTGGGTGAATTGTATGATATGTGAATTATACTTTGATAAAGTTATTAAAAAGAAATATGATTTGCTAGACTCTTAGCTATCTCCTGACATATACTGCTTATTAACCTTAAAATGAGGATGATAAAGTTGACCTAGTTCTTTCTTCAGTCCTGAACTTTCCCTATAATGAAAATTAAGAGCTTTACATAGTTTATATAATAAATCAATTCATTTTAAATTAAATTCTCCTTTTCTATGACCCAATAAATTCAAGATCTTGAATACAATTAATACTTTGGTCTTAAAATAACTTTTATATGGCAATCTTTTCTCCTATGTATAAAATGGAAAACGAAATACAAAGTACTTGTTAATTAATGTGTAACAGAGAAAGAAACGTATCCATAAAAATAATTTCAGCCCTTACATGGGTGATTAGAATGTCAGAACATTGGACGTCTATTTAAGGTTTTTAATAACTACTGGGCATTAAAGCTTGAGGAAGTCACTTCAGGTTCTTTAACTGTAAATGTGAGCTGCTTTCTATCAGTTGGCAGAATATAGGACAGATACACTTGATTAGCAAAGGCATGAACTACAAATATTTAAAAGATAATAGAGACAGGAGAATTCCAGAAATAAAACTATTAACATACTTGGCAAAACTAATACCAAGGAACCATGTGACAATCACATGAAGCTTTTCATCATAACAGTGATTCACAAATTTGAACTTCAATACTGAGCCTAAAGATGATGGCAGCCTATGCTTTTGGGGGAAAAAAATAGAAAATGCTTCTTGAACAACCAAATCTTCTCTGATGCTTTATGTACCAGCTGCATTGAGATATAATTCACATACCACACAAGTCACTCATTTAAAGTGTAAAAGACATTGGTTTCTAGTGTATTCACAGGGTTGTGCAACTATCCCACCATCACCTGATTTTTAGCAAAACAGCTGAGATGTAACAGTGAGATGTGTGGTCATCAAAACCTTCTTGGCTGCAAGTCTCCCTTCAAATGAATTTGGGGTGTGTGTTCATCTAAATCCAGGTTAGGCTTATTAATTGTCATAAAAGGATATCATTTCTACCTTCTGTCCAGCTGAATTTTTAAGTACCTAACTTGGTTTTAATAAAAAATTCAAAATCTCTACAGTCCATCCTCTTCCCAGAGTATAGATATTGACCCATCTTTTAGCAAAGGCCTGATTGAAAAATTTCTAAGGATGTACAGGATGTTTGTTCCTCTAGAATTTCCAAGATGACAAAGTGATCTTACATCAAGTCTAATTTTTAACAGCTATTTGAGGTACTGAGAATACATCCAGATCCATTTAAAAAAAAAAAAAAAAAAAGCTAAGATTGAGTAGTGAGGTCTGCTGGTGGACCTGGATGAGAGTGGGGCACACACACCCTCCCGTCTGACATCCTTGCATCTTGATTTTAACCCTGAATCCAATGAAGCATTACAGAGCCATGTGCTTCAGCTGCATTGTTTTGGCCCCCATATAATTACTTTTACTGAATTGCACTTTGGTGCTCTGGCCCTAGCTTAAACAGAAGAAAATACCTCAAAACATCTACAAGAAAACCGCCTAACTTATTATTAAAATGACATTTTTAAGGATGTTGTCCACACCTTCTCCTTCTCCCAAAGGAGAAATTTCTGTCAGGCCTAAGAGCCAGAAAATGCCTTTGCTTTTCCTGAACATCTGGTTTCCATTTATCTTGTAAATAATGTAACTCTTATAGTCTTTTCCTTTCTTTCTCCCTCTTCGGACAAATAAATTTCAAATCTCGGGCCGGGCGCGGTGGCTCACACCTGTAATCCCAGCACTTTGGGAGGCCAAGACGGGTGGGTCACGAGGTCAGGAGTTCGAGACCAGCCTGACCAACATGGTGAAACCCTATCTCTACTAAAAATATAAAAATTAGCTGGGCGTGGTGGCATGCACCTGTAATCCCAGCTACTCAGGAGGCTGAGGCAGGAGAACTGCTTGAACCCGGGAGGCAGAGGTTGCAGTGAGCCAAGATCGTGCCACCGCACTCCAGCCTGGGCGACAGAGCGAGACTCCGTACAAAAAAAAAAAAAAAAAAGAAATTTCAAATATCGGAGTTGAATATGAAGCCAGCCTAGAGCCATGCAACTTTTCTGTAATTTGATGCCATTAACCTATTCCATCTTTTTCTACTCATCCTGATTATTTAATCCTGTTCAAACTTTCTATGTTCAATATGTGTTCCTTTTTGGCTATGGAGGGTTGTAAATAAATAAACAGATGGGAGGTAGGTAGGTAGCTAAATAGCTAAACAGATAGCTCACTATAAAAAGAACTTGAAAAAAGATATATAGCTGCTGGCAAGATACACAGGTTATTAATTAAGGCACAGGTTATTACAGGTTTAAAGAGGGCATATCTTAAAACAAACTCTAGGTTTCACATTTAGTTTCATAGGGCTATCAAGTTTATAAAATACTTATATATTATTTCTTATTATCCTTCTTATTACCATTTGTTATTTGGCCTCCTCATTTTCCTTTACTTTTTAAAACCTATCTTCCCCAACTTTGTGATTGCAAAAACAGATTTCACAGATGGAAGGATGCCAATGAAAGAGTCTTCCCCCACCCCCTTCAAAAAAAAAGAAAAAATTGTGAATACATTCCACAAGGAGAAAAAAACACACCAAACTTTTGTGAAGGAAATATTCGTTTTTTATTTTATTATTATTATTATTATTAAGACAGAGTCTTGTTCTGTTGCCCAGGCTAGAGTGCAGTGGCGTGATCTCGGCTCACTGCAAGCTCCGCCTCCTGGGTTCATGCCCATTCTCCTGCCTCAGCCTCCTGAGTAGCTGGGACTATCGGCAAGTGCCACCATGCCCGGTTAATTTTTTTGTATTTTTAGTAGACACAGGGTTTCACCGTGTTAGCCAGGATGGTCTCAATCTCCTGACCTCATGATCCGCCCACCTCAGCCTCCCAAAGTGCTGGGATTACAGGCATGAGCCACCGCGCCCGGCCTGGAAATATTCTTACATTAGGTTTTGCCTGAAACCAAAAATAAAAATCAATCCATATCCCTTTTTGGTAATAAGGCTGTCTGAGAGTACAGCGGTCTCCAACGTGGACAGTAAACACTTGCAAGGCCCTAAGGTGGCATTTAGAACTCCGACAAAGGTAATGGGCTTGCCCACCATAAGGTCAGCACAGAGCCCTGTTTACAGAGGTAACATTAGAAAGCAGCCCTATTGCAGTGCCGACTGATTCACTCTGTGTTCAAATTTCCAGTTATTTCATTTGATTGCACTTGGGTGTGTTTTATGAGATGGCTGCAGTTAGTCTGAGTTGTTAAAGAAACGTGCATTTCCATTACCAAAGTAGGTATCAAACCCTCGGCGGGTTGGAAGGCATTCTTTCCGGTACATTCCCAGGTGCCATTTTCCGACCATATGGGTAGTATAACCTGCTTCTTTTAGGAGCTGGGGCAGGAGTTTTTCATCCAGAGGAACACAGCTGGGCTGACAGGGCCAGATTATTTGGTGTTGTAAACCTGTACGGATCTTACAGAGATAAACATAAAATTACAGATTAATGACATTGAAATATTGTGAACAAGCAGATAAAATGGCCTTCTACCTTACTGATCATATCTGTTGACTTGGATGTTTAACTCTATCCCTGTACTGGCTTGAGGATATTTCTGAAATGCAGAATTCTCTTATTCGAATGAAGTAGTGGACATAAACAGGATTTGAAAGGCAAATAAAACCATTCCAACAAACAGATATTTTCAACATTTATCAAGGCACTATGTTAGAAACCATTAACTTGTTACTTCTTGCCTCAAAAAAAGTAGCAATAATATGTGGTGTGACTCTATCAAGAAAAAAGTGTTCCAATTTTGGGCACACAAGAAGTTGGTGTTTGATTAGAAGACACTTCTTTAGTCTTCGAAAACTTAGTGATTTTTTTACAAGTGGTTTTGGTTTTGTTTTTGTTTTGAGATGGAGTTTCTCTCTTGTTGCCCAGGCTGGAGTGCAATGGCGCGATCTCGGCTCACTGCAACCTCCGCCTCCTAGGTTCAAGCGATTCTCCTGCCTCAGCCTCCCAAGTAGCTGGGATTACAGGCACCCACCACCACCCCCAACTAATTTATTTGTATTTTTAGTAGAGATGGGGTTTCACCATGTTGGCCAGGCTGGTCTCGAACCCCTGACGTCAGGTGATCTGCCCGCCTTGGCCTCCCAATGTGTTGTGATTACAGGCATGAGCCACCATGCCTGGCTGCGTTATTTAACAGTATAATAAAACGATTATTTGCATTTTTTATTCTACTTTATGTAAATCATAATCTCAAAAGACAGTGTTCAACTTTTTCTTATAAAAAGCGGCCATCTGACTGCTGCTTGGGAGTGGCTCACACGAGTATTCCAGGGCATAAGGTCCATAACTAAACTTTAAGCAATGATCACTTGTTAACTTTTGGCGTAATATTGAATTGAATACCCACAATTATATGAAAAGCATGTTAAAATAGCCCTCCCTTTTCCAACTACACGTGGGACCAGATTTTTCTTCTACAACTTTTACCAAAAATAATATATCATAATAGGTTAACTGCAGGAGCAGATACAACAACCTACCAAACTTCTATTAGTAGAAAAGATGTACAAAAAATATAAAACAATGCCATTCTTCTCACTTAACTATTTGGTTTTGAAAAATAGAGCTTTTTCATAAGTTATTTATGTTAATATAGTGGGCTTATTACTATTTTTCATTGAATAAAAATAATTTATAATTTGTTTTAACTTATGGCAAATTTTGAATGGTAACAACCCACTTAAATCTATGCTCCCTGGGGTCCTCAATAATTTTTAAGCAAGTACAAAGATCCTAAGACCAAAAAGTTTGAGAACTGATACTCTAATGTCCAATAGTGATCATTGCCATGAGGAAAAGTAAAGAAAGAGAGGTAGACAGTGACAGAGGTGGCACTTGCGATAGAGCGGCAAAAGAAACTTCTCTGGGCCAGGTGGGGTGGCTTATCCCTGTAATCCCAACACTTTGGGAGGCTAAGGCAGGAGGATAGCTTGACTCCAGGAATTCCAGACCAGCCTGGGCAACATGCCATGATCTCATCTCTACTAAAAATAAAAATAAAAATACTTAGCAGGGCATGGTGGCCTGTGCCTGTAGTCCCAGCTACTGAGGAGACTGAGGTGGGAGGATCACTTGAGCCTGGGAGGTCGAGGCTACAGTGAGCAGTGATCATACCACTGCGCTGCACTCCAGCCTGGGCAACAGAGCAAGACCCTGTCTCAAAAAAAGAAAGAAAGAAAGAAACCTTTTCTGAAGAGGAGATAACTGAGCAGTGACCAGAATAAAGTGAGGCAGTGCGACTTGGAGAAATCCGGAGTAGGAGCAATCCAGACCTAAGGAATAAAAACTTCAAAGGCCTTGAGACCTGAGCTTACTAGACAAGTTCAAAAGGCCCGCCCAGAACCCAGTGTGGCCCTGTCACAGCTCTTGTGCTGGTGGGTGCCACTGTAGCCCCTGCTGCGGCATGACAGGGTATCCCTCCTTGTCTACCCAGTCCCACCCTTCCCTAAAACTTGACACCTCCTCCCTCCTTGTCCTGGCTTAGCCAGGGAGGTGCTCTTCTTTGTAGGAAGTGGGACTGGGGTCTCAAATTCAACTCTGCACCAGACACCAGCCTTCCCCAGCACTGGAAGCTCTTGATTTATAGAATAAACAGGTTCTGGGGACACTGGAGGTAAGAGTGCCAGTTCTCAACCCAGGCCATGGCTGGTCCCTTCATCAGCTATAAGGTGGAGAGCAAGAAATTTGTTGCCAACAAATGATTTTTTATAAGTGTTTGTGAGTATTTTATTTGCCTTACAATTTGAAGCAGAATAGCATAAGGCTCAGAGGATTAAATCCCATCCTAGCTTTATCACTTATGAGCTTTGTAACCCTTGGCAGTAACTTCATTCAGTAACTCACTAACTTCAATAACGTTAGTAAGTTAGGAATTGCACCTGCTATTGCTTTACTGCATGATCTCTTTCCACATCCTCCTAAAAGAACCACATGGAATATCTTGTGTTAATTTAAAGTGGGTTTATCTTGAGGATGATGGTTAAGTTCACTATCTTGATGTGGTGATGGTTTCACAGGTATACACCTATCAAAGCTTATCAAATTGTATACTTGAAGTGTGTACAGTTTGTTGTATGTCAGTCATAACTCAATAAAACTGTTTAAAAATAAAAGTTTAAGTTTTCTACTGAGATTGTTATGCCTCTCCTAGAAATAATTAGACACCTACCTACATTGGGATATGTGTCAGATACCTCCATTTGCCCTTCACATCCATGCTGCCTTCTCAGTCCTGCTCTCTGCCCTAGGAGGCTGACTTATGAGGATCAAGTCAAAGGACACTTGTCTTCTGATTTCTGATTGGGCTTAGCCAATGGGGAGTCCTGGCAGGAGTGAGAGGGAAAGAGGAGAGTGCATGGCCTCACTTGACAAGCTGCTTAGCCTGGCTACACGAGTCTCTCTACCGAAGGTCATTCTGGAAGCAGACTTCTTTCTCTATCTGCCTCTCTCCTTCCAGGTTCTGGTAACTGGCCCTTCCTTTCTTCTCTTCTGGTCTAGGAGTAGTAACAGCTCTACTGGATTACTACACTATCCCTAGCATTTTGCCCCACACATTCATACCTTTTAAAATAGTCCCTTTGTAAATAAACCCTCCCTAATTTGAATGTGCCACCTCCTTCCAGCTGGGACCCTGAATGATAAGGATGTTGTAATATCCAGGCTGGGAAAAGGAAGCATTCCTCTTAGCACATGTGCACGCGTGAGTACACACACACACACACACACCCCAAATCAAATAAGTATTCTTTCCATGGTTAACTCTGGAAGCTTACTGAAGAGAAAATTGACCCTACGACTCAAAAACTTCATAGCATATAGTATGCTAATTGGCAACCAGGCAGGATAAGTAAAGATAATATTTTATGGAATCCAAAAACCCCAGTGGAGATAAATGCTCTGTGAAAATTTCCTTAAATGGAAAGCTCATCCATCACATGCAGAGAATTAACTCTGATTGCTAGAAAGCACTGCCAAGAGATGTTGTGCGATTTGGTTTTCCTAAGCCACGGGCACCAAGCCAGGTGGTCAGCTGAAGCCTGCCTCCATTATTGGCAATCCTATGGAGCAGGGAATCTGTTCTTTTCAGTTCCTGAGAATTTATTTGACAGAGCATTTTTATGGCATTATTGGGAAGCAGAAACCAAACCCTGGATGACATCCAAAAACATGTTTTCGGTCTGTTCAAACACTATCTGAAGGAAGGAAGCTGTAATGTGTAGAGAAGCAGTAAACAGGCAAATGTCAAACTGGTTCCAACCCAGCACTTTAGCACAGAACTATAGAGCCACGCCATGCTGCATGGGGCAGGAAGGCAACCGGGCACCAGTAGGAATCAAAAGAAAAAAATAAGAGTGCCCTGATAAACACAACAGAATATAAAACAATTTCATTCTAACAATCATCTGTAATGTCCAAAGAAGTGTGTGTGAATGGAGAAGGTTCTACATGTAATATACTAAAGTCCAAGGGGTTACCTCCCTCTAGCACGTGTGGCTGTCTCCTCTTCATTAAACCAAATCTTCTCTCAAAAAACGACTTCTCCTAAGATTTTACTTGACCATAAAAAATCCTCTCCACAAAGGCAGAAGGTCTGCAAATCCAGTGGAGGACCTGGCTTGTTCTAAGCTCTTTCTGTGACATAACTGAGAGATCCTTGTTTACATATTGGTTGCACGTAACAATTTATTTGGTCCAGTGTGTTATTCTGTCTTCTGCACACCTAGGAGATCCTTGCAGTATAGTCTCATGAGCTTAAAAGAGAAAAACCAATCTCTTGCTGGGGGAGAGGAAGATGGCAGCTCCCACATCAGAATCTCTTTCAATTCCCCTTTCAGAGGTCCAGACAGTCAATCGATTAGTTATCTATATGGGAGTTCAGAGCACAATATTTCAGCTACACTCAAACTCTCCCAAGAGCGAAGCAAACCACTGCTGCACAGAAGGCGATAGATGCTCTTTCTCTCCTCACCTCAACAGTGTTGAGATAATATCCCGTTGAACAGAAGGGAGGTTCTGTCCAGTCAGTCTGGTCTGAGCAAAATGAACTCATATCCTCATGTGCCCACATATGTGTGCAATACCTTCTGCTGCAGTACTTAAAAATTCAGAAAATGGGCCACTCTACCCCACCACCTTATACACCAGAGAGCCTACCGGGAAGCTTCATGATCAGAACGCAATCACAGAACATGCTGGTGGCAAAGCAGGAGTTCAGAATTTCTAGCCTGTGCCTCGGATAGTACACGGCAGGTTTTAACCATGGTCAAGTAACACTTGTGCCACCTTAGGGTTTATTCCTGGAGATGCCCAAAGAACAAACAGATAGTGGAAAATCTGCTCCCTCCCCACAGAAGCCATCTAAAAAGCAGTCAGCTGCCCATGCTGCTGAAGCCAAGAGCTACAGATACGCATTATGTGTGCTAGGGGCCTGGCTTTGCCATCTGGCTTGGCCCTTCAGGACTCAGGCTGCAGAAATGGCCCATGTCACTGACAGTTTTAAGAGTCTATTTATTTTGGTGTTGATTAGTAAAGAGTGCAAATCTCTGATTAAACCCACAAAGGGATATTGTTTGTAAAAAAGAATAAACAAGTCAGAAAGGGTTTCAGTGCCTCCCTCTGTTTAAATTATAATTCCAAAGAAAGCCCAAATGGAAAAGGAAGGAAAATATGAAGAAAGCTGAGGGAAAGGAATCTCTCAAAAGGTGATATGATTAAGGAAACGCAAACAAAAGATAATGACCAGAGAGCAACAGCTTACGCTCAAAGTGATTCCTGAAATGACAAACCTCGTAAATCAAGCAACCAGAAAATCCTCTAACTCAATTGGTCATATTCCACTTAGCTCCAAACTTATTTCCTTATTTCCTCATTTGCAATTTCCTGGCACGTAAAAGATATAAAATCTGGAATGGTTTCTTTAAAATAGCTGCAATGTTTGCGGAATAAGGCCTCCGCACTCCCCTTCCCTCCTGGGAAAATGACTCTTGGATTTGGCTAGGCTTAGGAAGGACACCGGGCTTTAGCAAACCCATGAAATTCACCCCAGGGCTCTGCTGTGCTTTAGTGAGGCCATCTTGCTTGTCCCTATGGAGCTAATGCATCCTTTGTTTCTCCCCCTAAAGGAGCACAGGAATAAAGACACTGTTTTCTCTTAGGAGGCAACCATGGTCTCAGGGCTACATGGTTCTCTGACAGCTCCCTCCTCCTGTGCCTTTGCCAGGGGATTCTAGGAGCGCCCACCTTGAGACATGCATCTTTCCCCAATTCCTGCACCCTGTACACATTTCTTCCAGCTCTGCACTCTAATGTACCCCACTTCTGAACCTTAAAGTCCAGGGAGAGGTGACCACTGGCTGGAGTCCACTGAGAGGCCAGCAGATGAGGAGCAGGCAGGACAGTGAGGGCAAGGAGGACAAGAAGCAGGAAAGGGAGGGCATGCTCAGGCAGAGCGCCTGCACCACCATGCCCTCTTCTGCCTGCAACATGCATCTTTCTTGCTCACCTTCTTGAAGCAAACTTGAAGCAAAAGTCAAAAATTACCCACGATGCTCCAGCACAGCCTCCTTCCTTTATTTCCTGTCAAAGGTTCCGCCTCAGGGGTGAGTGAAAAGCCGTGAAAATGTCTTGTCCATTTATCAGTGCGATTAAGAAAAATGTGGTTCAGATCCCTTAAGAATGAAACCTTGGAGTCATCTGTCATTGCTTCTATTCTGTGCCAAGGTTTATGGAGTTCTGGTGGAGTGGCCCCCTTGGTACCCAAGGTAAGGACATTCCCAGTTGAGGACCAGAGTTACTTTTCTTAACTTTTTTCCCAGAGTAGTGTTTTTCTTTAAGGCCTATCACTTTCTTACTCTTTAATCTTTTCAATTTCTTAAAAAAGAAGTAAAGGGATTAGAAATGACATGGCAATTTGAAGCAGTTTAATTAAGATGGTGAGCTCTTTCAGGAACTGCGTAAAAGTGCTTCTCACATTCGATCATTTAATTGTCCAACACTGAGTGCTTCTTTAGCCCAGAGACAAACAAGGTAATCTAATGGAGAAGTCAGACCTCAGAACCACTTATCACAATTAAAACGTGTACTAGGAATAACAAAGGTATAATGAATATTTTGTATTGAATAAAGTCAATTTGTAAGAACATGGAAAATTAGTAATATTAAGTTTTCTATTTGAACTAAATGCTGTACACAAATTCTATTAGAAAAGCTAGAGAATTTTTAAATTAATATTTTTAATCTTGAGGTTTTAAACAAGGGGAAAATAAATATAAAATCTATTTTCTCATATGCATAACATGCCTTCAAGCAATATCAAGACACCAATAAACAGGAGCTGCCAATGGGAAGGAAGGTGGGAAGATGGGATGAAAAGATCCTCATCTATATATTTATATTTTTTACATCTTTTATATCTGAAGCTTTTGAATGTATTTCCTGGAGACTATTTTAAAAACAGGTTACTTTTTTTTTTTTTTTTGAGACAGAGTCTCACTCTGTCACCTGGACTGGAGTGTAGTGGCACCATCCTGGCTCACTGCAAACTCTGCCTCCCCAGGCTCAAGCAATTTCCTGCCATCTACCTCCTGCTCCCCGGTCTCAACCTCAGCCTCCTGTGTAGCTGGGACTACAGGCACTTGCCACCACACTTGGTTAATTTTTTAACTTTTTAAAGAGATGGAGTTTCACTGAGGCTGGTCTCGAACTCCTGGACTCCAGTGATCCACCCACCTCAGCCTCCCAAATTGTTGGGATTACAGGCATGAGCCACAGCGCCCAGCCAAGCTTATTTCTTTTAAAGAAAAAGAGAGAATATGTACAATTAATTCTAATTGGAATTACATGTATCCAAAGAATGCCACATGGCACTTGACTGTATTTCCTTAAAATATATCCATTTAGAACACTGTTAGATTAGAAATGTTTTTTAGTGTATAACAGCCTCAATGTAACCTTACTATAAAAACTGACACAAAAAAGTTCAAGTTTTAACACTTTTTAATGGGTGGGCAGCATTAAACCCAGGGAGACCCAGCTTGCCTCCTCTAGCTCTTGGCCTGCCTCTGGCACCCTCATTCGCTCAGCTACCATCTCATTCTTACAACAAGCTCGTTCCAGCCTCAAGGGCTTTGCTTCTGTTGCTCCTTCCTCCACGTTAAACTTTGCTAGGATGTGTGCATGGCTGACTCCCTTCATTCAGGCCTCTGCTCATACTACCTCCTTGAAGACACCTTCCTGAGTCAAGATCACTTGACCTACTTTATTTTCTTCTCCACATGTATTATCATGCTATTTAAATTCACCTTACTTAATTATTTGTATTTCTTTCTTTTTTTTTCCCCCCGAGATGGAGTCTTGCTCTGTTGCCCAGGCTGGAGTGCAGTGGCGCAATCTCGGCTCACTACCATCTCCGCCTCCGGGGTTCAAGCAATTCTCCTTCCTCAGCCTCCCGAGTAGCTGGGATTACAGGTGCGCACCACCACACCTGGCTAATCTTTGTATTTTTAGTAGAGACAGGGTTTCACCATGTTGGCCAGGCTGGTCTCGAACTCCTGACCTCAGGTGATCCGCCTGCCTCGGCCTCCCAAAGTGCTGGGATTACAGACATGAGCCACCACGCCTGGCCTGTTTGTATTTATTTCATTTCCCTCTTGGTTACTCCTTCTCCTTACCTCACCCCCTTCAGATTATAAGCACCAAGAGATTCCCAGAGTACAGTGGTGTAACTTGCTGCTCAGTAAACATTTGTTGAATGAAAGAATGAATGAATATATCACACTTAATGGTGATCGACTGAAAGCTTCCCCTCTAAGATTGGAAACAAGACAAGTATGTCCACTCAGGCCACTTCTACTCAATATTGCACTGGAGGTCCTATCCAGGGTAATTAGGCAAGAAAATGAAGTAAAAGGTTTCTAGATTAGAAAGGAGGAAGTAAAACTTCTTCTACTTGCAGATGACATGATCTTGCACTAAAAAACTCTAAAGATTACACGCACACATACACAATTAGAACTAATAAGTTCATTAAGGTTGCAAAATGATCAATGTACATATATCAGTTGCATTTCTATGCAACAGCAATGAACTACTGAAAATAAAATTAAGAAAGGAAGTCCATTTACAATACCACTGAAAATAGTAAAACAGGAAAAAATTTAACCAAAGTGCAATGCTTACTAAAAATTATAAAACATTGTTGAAAGAAATTAAAGAAGACCTAAATAGGCTGGATGTGGTGGCTCGCGTCTATAATCCCAACACCTTGGGAGGCCAAGGCAGGTGGATCATTTGAGGTCAGGAGTTCAAGACCAGCCTGGCCAACATGGTGAAACCCCATCTGCATTAAAAATACAAAAATTAGGTGGGCATGGTGGTGGGTGCCTATAGTCCCAGCTACTCAGGAGGCTGAGGCAGGAGAATTGCTTGAACCCACGAGGAAGAGGTTATAGTGAGCCAACACTGTGCTCCAGCCTGGGCAACAGAGCAGAGCGAGACTCTGTCTCAAAAAAAAAAAAAAAAAAAAAAAAAAGCCCTCTAAATAAACAGAAAGACATCTCATATTCTTAAATTGTAAGAGTTATATTGTTGAGGTAGTAATACTCGCCAAATGGTTTTACAGATCACTGAAATCTCTATCAACATTCCACTTCCCTTTTTTTTTTTTTTAATAGAAATGGACAAGTTGATCCTAAAATTTATGTGGAAATGCAAGGGGGTGAGAATAGCCAAACTATCTTGAAAAAGAATAACAAAATTGGAAGACTCACATTTTCTAATTCTGAAACCTTTGTAGTACAAAGCTACAGTAATCAAGACAGTGAGGCACTGGCATAAGGATAGGCATATAGATCAATGGAATAGAATTGTTAAGTCATACATCTATGGTGAATTGAGTCTTGACAATGGTGCAAAGGGTGCAACGAGGAAAGAATACCCTTCTCAACAAATGGCACTGAAATATTTGGACACCTACATGCATCCACATACCTCAAATCGTACATAAAAATGAACTCAAAATGGATCAAAGACCTAAATGTAAAAACTGAAACTATAAAGTACTTAGAAAACGTAGAGGTAAATCTTCATAATCTTGGATTAGAAAATGGTTTCTTAGACATGGTACCAACAATATGAGCAACCAAAGAAAAATAGGTAAGTTGTACACAAAAATTTGTAACTTTTGTTTACCTCAAAGGACACTATCAGAAAGGTAAAAAGCAATCCACAGAATGGGAGAAAATATTTGCAAATAATCTATCTGATAAGGGTTTATTTAATAGTATCCAGAATACATAAAGAACGCTTACAACTCAAGAATGAGAAGATAAATAACCCAATTTTAAAATAGGCAAAGGATCTGAGTAGACATTTCTCCAAAGAAGACATACAAATGATCAATAAGACCTGAAGAGATGTTCAACATCATTAGTCATTAGGGAAATGAAAATCAAAACTACAATTAAATACTACTTCCTACTCACTAGGATGACTTGAAGGCTATAATCAAAAAGACAGATAATGACAAGTGTTGGCAAGGATGTGGAGACACTAAAACCCACATACATTGCTAGTGGAAATATAACATGGTATAGCTGCTGTGGAAAACAATTTCCAGTTCCTCAAAGAGTTAAATGTAGAGTTGCCACGTGATACTAAGACAGCCAGGTGGGAGGAGGTCCCTGGCAAAACTCCAGCCAGACCGTGCACTGGGGTGGAGCCACGGAGGTTTGCGTCTGGCCTCTCCTCTTCCTATGGCACCTGGGATTCAAATGGGTAATGAGGGAAGCACTGTAGGAGGGACTCTGACCTTTCAGCGGGTCCCCGTTTCCCCCTTTTCTCCTTTTCACCCAATAAAACCCTGCTTTACTCACCCTTCAAGCTGTCTGCGAGCCTGAATTTTCATGGCCGTGGGACAGACAAGGACCTCATCGTTAGCTGAACTAAGGAGAAGTCCTGCAACAATATGGTGTTTCACTCCTAGGTATTAACCCAAAAGAACTGAAAAAATATGCTCATACAAAAACTTGTACATGGATGTTCACAGCAGCATTATTCATAATAGCCAAAAAGTGCAAACAACCTAATGTCCATCAATTGATGAATGTATAAACAAAATGTGGCATGTCCATACAATGGAATATTATTGAGCCATAAAAGGGAACAATACATGCTGCAACATAGATGAAAGGACATCTATTGTATTCCATTTATATGAAATGTCCAAAATAGGTAAAGCCACATAGATAATAAGAAGATTGGTGGTTTCCAAGGGCTGGTGGAATGAGGAAATGAAGAGTGACTGCTAATGGTTGAGTGGTTTCTTTCCGAGGTGATGAAAATATTGGTTGCACAACCTTGTGAATATACAAAAAACCATTGAATTAGATACTTTAAAATGGTAAATTATATAGGATGTGAACTATAACTTAATATTGCCAGTGGGAATGTAAATTGGTACAATCTCTTAAGATGCAATTTTGCAATATTTATCAAAATTACAAATGCATTTACCCTTAAACCCAGAAAATTCCATTTCTAGGAACTTATTCTTCATATATGTTCCAATATGTACAAAATGGCATATGTACAAAGTATTCACTTCACCATTCTTTGATATATCAAAAGGCTGGAAACAACCTACATGTTCATCAGTATGTAACTGGCTAAATAAACTACAATGTATCCATTTAACAAAATATTATGCAGCCCTAAAAGCTGTGAGGATAATCTTTAGTCAACAAAATGGAATGATTTTAAATGTTAAGTAAAAACAAACAAACAAAATAGGAGCTGCAGATGAGTGTGAAGAGTATGTTACCATTCATACAGAAAAAAGAGAGAAATGATATATATAAATATATATTTCAGAGCATTGTCTACAAAGATGGGAACTGGATGTCTAAAGAAGTGTGTGTGTGTGTGTGTGTGTGTGTGTGTGTGTGTGTGTAGATTTTCACTGTAAGCCCTTTTGCAGCTTTTAAGTTTTTAAGCCATGTGAATGTATTTTCTATTTTAAAAATAAAATACAGATTTTTTTGAAAGATTTCACAACTACAACTAATGAATGAATGAGTCATAGGGCTGTGGGAAGGCCCCTAGCCTGAGTGTAGAGAGACCTGAATTTCTAGTTCTTGAATTTACCAGTAACTACTTACCCCATCTGCTAATTAGTCTCCTCCATTGCCTCCAACCTGTACCCAGTCCCTACACATTTTTCACCATAGCATGCACGTTTAAAATAGTTCATTTGTGAGGGCTCTGAACAATTAAATGTCTCAATATAAAAGGCTGAATTCAGGTTCCCGATTAAATAAGTTCCTAGCAGCAGAACAAGTAGTACACGCAATTTGTAAGACATCTTGTGTTGGGCAAGATTAATCTTTCTACCAGTAGATGGGGTTAGTATGATAGGTATGATAATGTGCATTTGCCAAGTTAGAAACTCGCCCTAATGGACACAAAAGCCTTAGAGTTAAATTAATTTAGAGCTAGTCAAAGTCTAGAGTTCAGCCCAACTCCTCTGTTTCACAGATGTGGAAATGATGGCCAGCGAGGTCACAGTCTGACGCAGCCAAGACTGAAACCTACATCTCAGTTCCTGACCAGTCCTCTTTACTCAATACATAATTTCTTAAACCAAAAAAACTAAAACTCAGGATTTCGTGAGAATATAAAGTCCAGTCAGTCTAGGCTTGTTTATCCACTTGTGCTTTTCTTTTCTAAAGTTAAATAACTATGAGAAAGGGGTCTGTAAATATTAACTTAAAGCATGACTGCCAAGTTCATAGATATGACTCTTAACAACTTCCTTCAAGTAACTCATTTTGAAACAGTCAAAAAATTCCTTCATTTTATTGTCTACAATTAGATGCATAACATGACTCAGAAATAAAATCTATTTTTATTTTACACGGAATATAGGCCATTCCTAACTCAGAAATATGATGTGTTGATTCTTTACATTGAGATGTTTAGGAATGACCCAAATGTCCAAAGGTAATACAGGGATTATTCAGTATGTATGAAGCAGCCCTTGGGATGTTATTTTTAATAATTTTGAGTAGGCAATATGGCTTAGTGGTTATAAGCATCAACCCTAGGGTCACGCGGCCTGGGTCAAATCCTGGCCCAACATTTACTAGCCCTGCAACCTTGGGCAAGTTTCTTAACCTATTCCAGCATCAGTTTCCTTGTTATAGAACAGAGATGATAGAGTTGTTGTGAGAATCAAATGAGTTAACACTTGTAAGTGCTCAGAACAATACCAGCATATAGTATCTGAGGAAGACTCCTGAGCCTTCCCAGAAATTTCTACTTCATTAAAAGTGGACACTTGCTCACCCTGGGTAATATCTATTTGGGTCTCATGAACTCTAACAGAATAAAGTGGGTGAGAAAAGTGGAGAAAAAAAATGGGGAAGCAAGGATGTTTTAGAATCAGCTACACTGAGAGGTCTCTAAACCTTTCAGAGTGCCCAGCTTCTCTACTCATCCTTTACTTCATAACCATGGGGTACTCTAAATACTAAAGTTTGTTCTCCAAGACTGCATGTTGGTGACTGGTGGGGGAGGATGTTAGGGGACAAAAGCAACTGATTGCAGGAATGGGTTTTTTGTTTTATTTTGGTTTTGAGATGGAGTCTTGCTCTGTTGCCCAGGCTGGAGTGCAGTGGTGCAATCTCGGCTCACTGCAACCTCTGCCTCCCGAGTTCAAGCGATTCTCCTGCCTCAGTCTCCCGAGTAGCTGGGACTATAGGCACATACCACCACACCTGGCTAATTTTTGTAGTTTTAGTAGAGACAGGGTTTCGCCATGTTGGTCAGGCTGGTCTCGAACTTCTGACCTCAGGTGATCCACCTGCCTCAGCCTTCCAAAGTGCTGGGATTACAGGCGTGAGTCACCGTTCCCGGCCCAGGAATGGGTTTCTGAAGTTGGTATTTGCTTTCCTGTCCAAGTCTTTTGGAAGGGAGGAACTTGGAGAAATGAATGGCCCTTCCATTCTTTTGCAATTTTAGTTCTCTTACTTCAGGGCAAATGCAGAACCCTTTGGGGCAAACCTCACCTTTCCCTTCTTCTTTACTGGCACATCCCTTTACTCCCACAAAGTGTCCAGGGTGAGATTTGCACAATGTAGGGGATTCCTGATTACACGTAGCAGCCAAGGTCAGAACCGCCAAAAGTACTCAGGTGGATGGTGAAGGGAAGCATCCTTTACTCCCATTTCTAATCTTGGCTACAGCTATTTCTCACCCTTAGCAATACCCAATCTTTCCTCTTTATAAAAGCCTTCAGACCACTGCGCAAAGCTTTATCACAAGTAAGCCCTCCTTTCCCTTGATCTTAGGACCACGTGAGGCTAAGGTTGATCTGAAAGGTTATGCGAACACATACTTGCAAAGGCAACGTTCAAATATATATCCCCTGTCAGTAGCACAGTAAGCTCAAAATATTTTTGTTGCGTAAACAGCATATGTACTCTGTGGAGGCAAGCAGGTGGTATCCAACAGTACCCATTTACTATATTTAATATGGTCATAATAACTTCAGGGTCTTAGAAATATGACAATCGTACTCAGATTGAAGAGAAAAAAGGCCAATTTCCTAAGCCCGAGACGACCAGTGGATGCAGGAAAAGCGCAACAGACACTGCCTTGACCACTTTCTAGCTGTGCGATTCTTATGCCAACGAGCCTATACAGGCTTCTTGCCTCGTCTGTAAAAGGAGGTAAAGACAACTACCTCATGTGCTATTTCAATAATTCACTTTAAAAACAACAAAATGCTATGCAACTGTTCTTGCTATTCTTAGCCTTCTAACATCTATGCACGCTCTACATTTATATTTCCTTCGTTAACTGCGGAGCCGTTCCTAAAGGGAAGCTTTTAAAGAGAAAATGAAGATGCTCAGAAGAATTCAACACAAGGTTACATGTGAAAGGAATGTCAGCAGCCTAAGAAAAATCAACCTAGCATCAGGTTTCATTCCAGGGGTGCTGAGAACCTGGAAAAAATAATCTTTGGTGGGACACTCCTAACCCGTGACCGCTGGGTTCCCAGGGGCCAGGGTCGCACCCACGGAGAGCACCCCTTCATTTTACCTCCCCCCCGTCTTTGCTGCCAGCCCGCGCCCTCCCAAGCCTCCCACCTCAGGACCGCTCCGCCTGCGGGCCGCGGCGCCCAGCACCCGGCATTCCCATAAACCCCTTCGCCCGGAGCTTCAGAAAACGAAAGACAAAGCCACCCGCCCAACCCGGCGGCAGGGGCGCGGGTCCGCGGGGCGCCGGAGCCGGGCATGCGCAGAGGCCGCGGCGGGCTGCCGGCCTGGAGGAGCGAGGTCGGGACGAGAAGTCGCCGGGGCCCATAACCGGGTCCGGAGACCGAGACTCGCCTGCTAGCGCCCGCGGCCTCAAGGGCCGGGTAGGAGCGGGAGGGCGCAGGCGAAAGGCGGGACGGAGGCGGCGCGGGCGGCGGGGGCGCAGCGTACCTGGTAGCGGCCAGTGAGCAGCTGGCTCCGCGACGGCGTGCACAGCGGCTGTGTGTAGTAGTTGTCCAGGAGCACTCCGCCGGCCGCCAGTGCGTCCAGGTGCGGCGTGCGGATGCGGGAACCGTGGAAGCCCACGTCGTTCCAGCCCAGGTCGTCTGCCAGCACGAACACCAGGTGGGGCGGCCGGCTGGCCCCGGCGCCCGAGCCCGGCGGCGCCAACAGCAGCAGCAGCAGCAGCTGGAGGACGACGGGGAAGAGCGGCCGCCGAGGTCCGGGGCCTCGGGGCAGGCTCGCCGCGCCGCGCGGACCCATCCTTGGCCGCCCGCGGTCCCCAGCGCCTGTGGCGCCACCAGCCCCGTGTACCGCTGATAGAATGAGGAACTGGGCTGCCGGGGCCTGCTCCGCCCCGGCGCGGGACGGCACCCCCAGCGGGCCGTGGGCTTGCGAGGCCGGGCGCTCGGCCCCCGCCGCCTCCCACCCGGGCCCCCGGCCGCTGTGGCGGAGGAGGAGCTAGAGACGAACCCGCGGGCGCCCGCTGCCCGGCTTCTTGGAAACTGAGCTGACGCTTGGAGGGCACCAAGGCCTGTTATCTTCCCCGGCAATGAAATTTGCACCATGGTTTCCTAAAAAAAAAAAAAGCTGTGTTCTTTAATAACGCTTCACAATTTACAAAGCGTCTTCACAGCCCGCGTCTCCTGTAAAGCCTGCAACAACTCTGGCAGCTAGACATTATAATTAGTGCCAGTTTTTCATAAGAAAAAAGCTTATAAATGGTTAAACCTCTGACTCAGATCCTGAACCATGGTGTCTAGCTAGCAAGTCATTTCTAGCACAGGAGCCCAGCCTGTGGCAGGTGGGAGGACGGTGAAAAGCCTTTCACATTCATTTATGCGTAGTGTACACCCACGAAGCCACTTCCTCGCCACTAGCAAACAGGAGGCCAAACACACAGTCTGATTGCACGGTGCCCTTTGGAAGGTGCAGTTACTTTCAAGTTGCCCTGGGAGGATTTGGAGTGTTGTGTGGTCATTGAATAATAGTTCATTCGCTTGTCCGGATATGACCCCACTCAGAGCTGGCTCCTCCACTAAGCAGTGACCCTAAGAAGCACACAGTATCTAGTTAGCCTGAAATATCTGTGAATGGAAGGAAAAAATCCTTTAGTCACGTGCTTATTGAATTGGGAAGTTAGCCGTATGACCAGTAGATTCCCGTTGCCATTCAGACTTTCTGTCTACTCTCTGTCTGGACATATTATAGCTGTTAACAGGTGTAGGGGAAAATTTTTGCATTGCCTAGAGAACATACCCTTCCAGGTTGAGTCTGATTCCGTGGAAGTTATTTACAACTTTATAAGTTATAGATAAATAACAATGGAAAATAATTCTTATTTATGTATACACAAATGAACTTCATCCAGCGGAGTAACAATCCTTCCCCTCCACGACTACTACCAAGGAAAACAGTTTCACCTCTGCTTGCACATTTCAGTATTCCTGATCTGTTCTTTGGATTGTCCTTTGAATTGGTTTTAACACCTTGCCAATTTCCTTATTAATGAGTTAAATAAAATCATGTATTCACTTTTATATTTGTATGAGGGTCATGATTTTACCTTTTTTTCCCCAAGAATCCTTTAACACATGAAATGTTTGCCTCTTACATACTTAACACTTTTTTTCTTTGCATGAAGTAGATTAGTTTATGTTATATGCACTTTAATCTCTAGTAGAATCAATGAAATTTAGCAGAAAAAAGTGAAAATTTTAGCATTAGTTAAATTCAAAGAATAACTTTGAAGAACTGTTTGACTCATTATGTCAAGGATTGAACTTTTCATTTAAACACCCTGTAGAAGACCTTGAAGGACTGAGAATTTCCGCTGTGGTTTTGTGTGTCTTTCTCCCCCATAATTCTTCCTCCCTAGTCTCCTTGATAAAAATCAAGAAGAAATATTTGATGGGTGCTAATCTGCAGGAACAATTCCTCCTTTAACCAACTTCTCCTGAAACTAGCTAAACTTGCACAGATTCTTACATCCTATGTTTTTTAAATAAAAGCATATGTTAATAATGCTCTGGAAATGTGCAAATAAAAGAGTTAATTCTATTTTCCATCTATGTTTTGAACACATAATGTGCAGTACGAGCTAGTTATTTTACAAAATCTCTCAATTGGAGTTTGATGTTTCTTCACGATTAGATAGAGGTTGTGGATTTGTGCAAGAATACCACAAAAAGTGATGTGGTATGTTTTTCGGTGCTTCCTATTAAGAGGCACGTGATGCTGAATTGCTTTCTTATGGGATAACTTTGTTAGGGTAAACATTTCTTCATTGTAAGGTTAATATTTTCTTTTTGTAATTAATAAATATTTTATGGAGAGATAATTTGAGAATATGTAAATATCCTGTTATGCCTCACACACATTATTTTGCTTAGCAATTTTAGTATCTTGCTTCTTGTTTCAATTAGTTATAATTAGGATGGCTACCAAATGCTGATTTTCTAATTCCTTCATTTCCTCTGTATTTATGAGTTGCCTTTCTACTGTAAGGAAGAACTTTCCCTTCTCATTTATTTATTTCACTACGAACTCGTGAATTCTTGTTTTAATCAATATGCTATAATCCTTTACTGTAGTTATTTCAATGCTCAAATTTTCTCTGTTTTGGCCAGTGGGAGCCCCTACAATCTGGCTTATATCCTTTTGGCATGTCCTCTTGAATCTTTGAGCATGTCCACACATTTTGATACAATGAGATTTTCTAGCCTCAGCTTGCACTTTTCCTCTCCCAATCCTGGAATTAGACATTTCTCCAAGGAACCTTGACTCTTTTTTTTTTTTAGACAGAGTCTCACCCTGTCACCCAGGCTGGAGTGGAGTGGCACAATCTCAGCTCACTACAATCTCGGCCTCCAGGGTTTAAGAGATTCTCCTGCCTCAGCCTCCCGAATAGCTGGGACTACAGACACATGCCACCTCGTCTGGCTAATTTTTGTATTTTTAGTAGAGACGGGGTTTCACCATGTTGGCAAGGATGCTCTCGAACTCCTGACCTCAGGTGATTCACCCCTGTCGGCCTCCCAAAGTGCTGGGATTACAGGTGTGAGCCACCACGCCTGGCCAGAACCCTGATTCTTTTTAGGGATGACATTTAGAAACCAATCTCTGTGTTTTAGATGTGCTCATTGTTACTGGGCTGTCATCACCTCTAGGATGTCTCTCAAGACAAAGATATGAACTATATACACACACACTCACACATACACATAGAAGTGTTTATATGTACACCACACCCACATACTGTATCTAAACATATGTATAAAACCATCGAGAACTACGCGAAGATTGCAGAAGCCTCAGTAGCAGATGCGATCAACTGGAAGAAAGGGTATCGCTGATGGAAGATGAAATGAATGAAATGAAGAGAGAAGGGAAGTTTAGAGAAAAAAGAATAAAAAGAAATGAACAAAGCCTCCAAGAAATTTGGGACTATGTGAAAAGACCAAACCTACGTCTGATTGGTGTACCTGAAAATGATGGGGAGAATGGAACCAAGTTGGAAAACACTCTGCAAGATATTATCCAGGAGAACTTCCCCAATCTAGCAAGGCAGGCCAGCATTCAGATTCAGGAAATACAGAGAACGCCACAAAGATACTCCTCGAGAAGGGCAACTCCAAGACACATAATTGTCAGATTCACCAGAGTTGAAATGAAGGAAAAAATGTTAAGGGCAGCCAGAGAGAAAGGTCGGGTTACCCACAAAGGGAAGCCCATCAGATTAACAGCTGATCTCTCAGCAGAAACTCTACAAGCCAGAAGAGAGTGGGGGCCGATATTCAACATTCTTAAAGAAAAGAATTTTCAACCCAGAATTTGCTATCCCGCCAAACTAAGCTTCATAAGTGAAGGAGAAATAAAATACTTTACAGACAAGCAAACGCTGAGTGATTTTGTCACCACCAGGCCTGCCCTAAAAGAGCTCCTGAAGGAAGCACTAAACATGGAAAGGAACAACCGGTACCAGCCACTGCAAAAACATGCCAAATTGTAAAGACCATCGAGGCTAGGAAGAAACTATAGCAACTAACGAGCAAAATAACCAACTAACATCATAATGACAGGATCAGATTCACACATAACAATATTAACGTTAAATGTAAATGGGCTAATTGCTCCAATCAAAAGACACAGACTGGCAAATTGGATAAGGAGTCAAGACCCATCAGTGTGCTGTATTCAGGAAACCCATCTCACGTGCAGAGACACACATAGACTCAAAATAAAGGGATGGAGGAAGATCTATCAAGCAACTGGAAAACAAAAAAAAGGCAGGGGTTGCAATCCTAGTCTCTGATAAAATAGACTTTAAACCAACAAAGATCAAAAGAGACAAAGAAGGCCATTACATAATGGTAAAGGGATCAATTCAACAAGAAGAGCTAACTATCCTAAATATATATGCACCCAACACAGGAGCACCCAGATTCATAAAGCAAGTCCTCAGTGACCTACAAAGGGACTTAAACTCCCACACAATAATAATGGGAGATTTTAACACCCCACTGTCAGCATTAGACAGATCAACGAGACAGAAAGTTAACAAGGATATCCAGGAATTGAACTCAGCTCTACATAAAGTGGACCTAATAGACATCTACAGAACTCTCCACCCCAAGTCAACAGAATATACATTTTTTTCAGCACCACACCACACCTATTCCAAAATTGACCACATAGTTGGAAGTAAAGCTCTCCTCAGCAAATGTAAAAGAACAGAAATTATAACAAACTGTCTCTCAGACCACAGTGCAATCAAACTAGAACTCAGGATTAAGAAACTCACTCAAAACCACTCAACTACATGGAAACTGAACAACCTGCTCCTGAATGACTATTGGGTACATAATGAAATGAAGGCAGAAATAAAGATGTTCTTTGAAACCAACGAGAACAAAGACACAACATACCAGAATCTCTGGGACACATTCAAAGCAGTGTGTAGAGGGAAATTTATAGCACTAAATGCCCACAAGAGAAAGCAGGAAAGATCCAAAATTGACACCCTAACATCACAATTAAAAGAACTAGAAAAGCAAGAGCAAACACATTCAAAAGCTAGCAGAAGGCTAGAAATAACTAAAATCAGAGCAGAACTGAAGGAAATAGAGACACAAAAAACCCTTCAAAAAATTAATGAATCCAGGAGCTGGTTTTTTGAAAAGATCAACAAAATTGATGGACCGCTAGCAAGACTAATAAAGAAGAAAAGAGAGAAGAATCAAATAGATGCAATAAAAAACGAAAAAGGGGATATCACCACCGATCCCACAGAAATACAATCTACCATCAGAGAATACTACAAACACCTCTATGCAAATAAACTAGAAAATCTAGAAGAAATGGATAAATTCCTCGACAAATACACCCTCCCAAGACTAAACCAGGAAGAAGTTGAATCTCTGAATAGACCAATAACAGGTTCTGAAATTGTGGCAATAATCAATAGCTTACCAACCAAAAAGAGTCCAGGACCTGATGGATTCACAGCTGAATTCTACCAGAGGTACAAGGAGGAACTGGTACCATTCCTTCTGAAAGTATTCCAATCAATAGAAAAAGAGGGAATCCTCCCTAACACATTTTATGAAGCCAGCATCATCCTGATACCAAAACCTGGCAGAGACATAACCAAAAAAGAGAATTTCAGACCAATATCCTTGATGAACATTGATGCAAAAATCCTCAATAAAATACTGGCAAACCGAATCCAGCAGCACATCAAAAAGCTTATCCACCATGATCAAGTGGGCTTCATCCCTGGGATGCAAGGCTGGTTCAACATACGCAAATCAATAAATGTAATCCAGCATATAAACAGAACCAAAGACAAAAACCACATGATTATCTCAATAGATGCAGAAAAGGCCTTTGACAAAATTCAACAACACTTCATGCTAAAAACTCTCAATAAATTAGGTATTGATGGGACGTATCTCAAAATAATAAGAGCTATCTATGACAAACCCACAGCCAATATCATACTGAATGGGCAAAAACTGGAAGCATTCCCTCTGAAAACTGGCACAAGACAGGGATGCCCTCTCTCACCGCTCCTATTCAACATAGTGCTGGAAGTTCTGGCCAGAGCAATCAGGCAGGAGAAGGAAATAAAGGGTATTCAACTAGGAAAAGAGGAAGTCAAATTGTCCCTGTTTGCAGATGACATGATTGTATATCTAGAAAACCCCATTGTCTCAGCCCAAAATCTCCTTAAGCTGATTAGCAACTTCAGCAAAGTCTCAAGATACAAAATTAATGTACAAAAATCACAAGCATTCTTGTACACCAATAACAGACAAACAGAGAGCCAAATCATGAGTGAACTCCCATTCACAATTGCTTCAAAGAGAATAAAATACCTAGGAATCCAACTTACAAGGGATGTGAAGGACCTCTTCAAGGAGAACTACAAACCACTGCTCAATGAAATCAAAGAGGATACAAACAAATGGAAGAACATTCCATGCTCATGGGTTGGAAGAATCAATATCGTGAAAATGGCCATACTGCCCAAGGTCATTTATAGATTCAATGCCATCCCCATCAAGCTACCAATGACTTTCTTCACAGAATTGGAAAAAACTACTTTGAAGTTCATATGGAACCAAAAAAGAGCCCGCATCGCCAAGTCAATCCTAAGCCAAAAGAACAAAGCTGGAGGCATCACGCTACCTGACTTTAAACTATACTACAAGGCTACAGTAACCAAAACAGCATGGTACTGGTACCACAACAGAGACATAGATCAATGGAACAGAACAGAGCCCTCAGAAATGACGCCGCATAGCTACAACTATCTGATCTTTGACAAACCTGACAAAAACAAGAAATGGGGAAAGGATTCCCTATTTAATAAATGGTGCTGGGAAAACTGGCTAGCCATATGTAGAAAGCTGAAACTGGATCCCTTCCTTACACCTTATACAAAAATTAATTCAAGATGGATTAAAGACTTATATGTTAGACCTAAAACCATTAAAATCCTACAAGAAAACCTAGGCAATACCATTCAGGACATAGGCGTGGGCAAGGACTTCATGTCTAAAACACCAAAAGCAATGGCAACAAAAGCCAAAATCGACAAATGGGATCTCATTAAACTAAAGAGCTTCTGCACAGCAAAAGAAACTATCATCAGAGTGAACAGGCAACCTACAGAATGGGAGAAAATTTTTGCAACCTACTCATCTGACAAAGGGCTAATATCCAGAATCTACAATGAACTCAAACAAATTTACAAGAAAAAAACAAACAACCCCATCAAAAAGTGGGCAGAGGACATGAACAGACACTTCTCAAAAGAAGACATTTATGCAGCCAAAAAACACATGAAGAAATGCTCATCATCACTGGCCATCAGAGAAATGCAAATCAAAACCACAGTGAGATACCATCTCACACCAGTTAGAATGGCCATCATTAAAAAATCAGGAAACAATAGGTGCTGGAGAGGATGTGGAGAAATAGGAACACTTTTACACTGTTGGTGGGACTGTAAACTAGTTCAACCATTGTGGAAGTCAGTGTGGCGATTCCTCAGGGATCTCGAACTAGAAATACCATTTGACCCAGCCATCCCATTACTGGGTATATACCCAAAGGACTATAAATCATGCTGCTATAAAGACACATGCACACGTATGTTTATTGCGGCACTATTCACAATAGCAAAGAGTTGGAACCAACCCAAATGTCCAACAACGATAGACTGGATTAAGAAAATGTGGCACATATACACCATGGAATACTATGCAGCCATAAAAAATGATGAGTTCGTGTCCTTTGTAGGGACATGGATGAAACTGGAAAACATCATTCTCAGTAAACTATCGCAAGGACAAAAAACCAAACACCGCATGTTCTCACTCATAGGTGGGAATTGAACAATGAGAACTCATGGACACAGGAAGGGGGACATCACACTCCGGGGACTGTTGTGGGGTGGGGGGAGGGGGGAGGGACAGCATTAGGAGATACACCTAATGCTAAATGACGAGTTAATGGGTGCAGGAAATCAACATGGCACATGGATACATATGTAACAAACCTGCACATTGTGCACATGTACCCTAAAACCCTAAAGTATAATAAAAAAAAAAATAAATAAATAAATAAAACCATGAGTTTATAATGAATACCTCTAACTCTATTTCCCCTCATTTCTATATGTGTATGGGTTGTACCAGTTTTCATCACTAGCAACTGAGTAGTATATTGAAAACAGTTTGGCAATTTCTTAAAAAACAAGACCTATTCTTATCCTACAATCCAGCAGTCACCCTCCTTGGTATCACTCTGAAGGAGGTGAAAACTTACATCTACACAAGAACCTGCACACATGTTTACAAAGCAGCTTTATTCATAGTTTTGAAAACTTGGAAGCAATGAAGATATCCTTCAGTAGGTGAAAGGATAAACAGTAGTACATCCAGACAATGGAATAGTATTCAACAATAAAAAAATAGGAGCTATCAAGCCATGAAAAGACATGATGGAAGTTTAAATGCATATTATGAAGTGAAAGAAGCCAATCTGAAATAGCTACATACCGTATAATTCCAGCTGTATGACATTTTGAAAAAGGCAAAACTATGGAGACAGTAAACAAGATCAGTGGTTGCTGAGTTTGGGAAGTGGGGATAAGTAGATGTAGCATGGAGGATTTTTTAGGGCAGCAATCTCCAACCTTTTTGGCACCAGGAACTGGTTTTGTGGAAGAAAGTTTTTCCACCGACCGGGCAGCAGGGGTGTGGGGATGGTTTCAGGATGATTCAAGCACATTACATTTATTGTGCACTTTATTTCTATTATTATTACATTATAATATATAATGAAATAATTATACAACTCACCATAATGTAGAATCAGTGGGAGCTCTGAGTTTGTTTTCCTGCAACTAGATAGTCCCATCTGAGGCTGATGGGAGACAGTGACAGATCGTCAAGCATCAGATTCTCATAAGGAGCCCGCAGCCTAGATCCCTCACACGTGCAGTTCACGATAGGGTTTGTGCTCCTACGAGAATCTAATGCCGCCGCTGACCTGGCAGGAGGCAGAGCTCAGGTGATAATGCAAGTGTTGGGGAGCAGCTGCAAGTGTAGATGAAGCTCCAGTCGCTCACCCACTGCTCACCTCCTGCTGTGCCGCCCAGTTCCTAACAGGCCACGGACAGTACCATCCATGGCCTGGGGGTTGGAGACCCCTGCTTTAGAGCAGTGACACTACTCTTTATGATACCACAATGGTGGGTACATGTCATTATACATTCATCCAAACCCATAGAATGTACAACACCAAGAATAAACCCAAAAGTAGATTGAACTTTACATGATTATGCTGTGTCAATGTAGGTTCATCAGCTGTACAGATGTACCACTCTGGTGGGGGATGTTGATAATGGGGGATGTAAGCATGTGTGGGTACAAGGGTTATATGGGAAATCTCTGTACCTTCTTCTCAATTTTGCTGTGACTCTAAAACTGCTCTAAAATAACTAAGTGTTTTTTTTAGAAGTACTATACTTTTTTTTCTAATCTGATACAAGAAATGATATATCAGTATAGTATTTTGGTTTTGCTTTTCTCTTATGAATAAAATTGAACATTTTTTCATGTGATGAAGGGCCCTTTTAATGTCACTTTTGTGAATTGTCTGTGTTGTTTTCAATTGGTTTTTTGGTCTTTTCCCATTCAATTTTAAGAATTCTTTATATATTACACAGGTTACCCCTTTAATTGTGGTATTTATCACAAATATTTTCTTCCAGTTTGTCAGCTGTCAAATTGGTGTTTTTAACATGGAAAAGTTATTTTTCTTCTTTTTTCTTTTTTTTTTTTTTTCTGAGACAGAGTCTCGCTCTGTCGCCCAGGCTGGAGTGCAGTGGCACGATCTCAGCTCACTGCAAGCTCTGCCTCCCGGGTTCATGCCATTCTCCTGCCTCAGCCTCCCAAGTGGCTGGGACTACAGGCGCCCGCCACCACGCCCGGCTAATTTTTTGTATTTTTAGTAGAGACGGGGTTTCACCGTGTTAGCCAGGATGGTCTTGATCTCCTGACCTCATGATCTGCCCACCTCGGCCTCCCAAAGTGCTGGGATTAGGAAAATTTTTTTAATATTAGACAAATTTATCAATATTTTCTATGATTACATCTGGATTCTGAGTCACAGTTAAACTATCCTTATACCAAAGTTAAACTAAAATTTGCCCATTTTTTCTACTAGTAATTGTATAGTTGCATTTTTACATTTAGATCCCTGATCCATGGGCATTTATTTTGTGTACAATGTGGAATATGGATCTCCTTTTCTTTTTCCAAATGGCTGGCCAGTTGTCTCAGCACCATTCATACGGAATTTCATTTTTGTCCCAATGATATGAGATGCCAATTTTAGCATATGCTTAATTTCCACATATACTTGGCTCTATTTCTAGGTTTCCAGTTAGTTATATTCTACTTGCCTGTCTGTTTACTCAAAGCACCAGACTGTCTCAGATTTAGAGGCTTTATAGTATGTTTTCATGTATGGTAGGGCTAATGACTCTTCATAGCTTTTCACTTTCAGTGTTTTCCTGGCTGTTCCTACATGTTTTCTTCCTTTTTCTTACTTTCTCTCTCTTTTTTTTTTTTTTTTCTGACAGTATCCCCTTCTGTTGCCCAGGCTGGAGTGCAGTGGTACAATCATGGCTCAGTGTAGCCTCGACCTCCTGGGCTCAAGTGATCCTTTTGCCTCAGCCTGCCGAGGAGCTGGGGACTACAGGTGTGAGCCACCGCACTCAGCTAATTTTTAAAACTTTTCTGTAGAGACGGGGTCTCACTATGTTGCCCAGGCTGGTCATGAAGTCCTGAGCACAAGTGATCTTCCTGCTCTGGCCTCCCAAAGTACTGGGATCACAGGTGTGAGCCACCACACCTGGCCCCAAAGTCTTTATAATATTCAGTCGTCATATCTAAGAATAAGGAATGCCTTTCCATTTAAGGTCTATTTTTGCACATTTTAGAAGTGTTTTCCTCATATCAGTTTTGCACTTTTCTTAAACTTATTTCTAAATATTTTTATCTTCTCTTTTGCTATTGAAATGGTGCTTTCTCTACCATTATAACTTTTAACTGGCTATTATTTGTGGACATGAAGGCTACTGTATCTACCAATTTGCATCTTACCAATTACTGAACTCTTTTATTGTTTGAGTTGGTTTAATCATTAGTTTCTTTTAGGGTTTTCCCAGTACATAGTCATATCAGTAAAAACTATTCCAGTCAGTTAAAAGGTGCAAAAATTGGGACAGAAATAAAAGCAGCTCCCAATTCAGAAGTGAGATAAAAGCTCATTGTTTGGCATGTGGGGTGCCTGGAACTCTGAACATATTTTTTACATAGAAATAATATACATAATCACCTGGCTTGCATTCTAACCCTCACAAAACCTATTTAACCCATAGTGAAAATCTCTTATAACTCCTAAAGTCAGTAAGAAAAAGACCAACAAACCAATTTTTAAATGGGTAAAGTATAGGAACATAATTGTTAGCAGAAGAGGAAATACAAGTGGCCATTAAATATATGAACAGATGCTCAATCTCACTCAAAAAGAGAAATTCAAATGGAAACATCAATAATATACCAGTGATAACTCAATGCTTTGGGGAGAGTGTAAAGAAACAAGCCCTCTTATACATTCATCAAAGAAATGAAATTTGGCATAACCTCTAAGGGGAACAACTTTGCATATTTATCAAAATGCACGTACACTTTCATTCAGCAATCCCAGTTCTAGGAATTTATCCTATAGAGATACTCAGTATGAGAAATATACAACAAGATATTCACTTTAGCCTTATTTGTAATAGAAAAAGGCCAATAATAGGGTCTGGTTAAATTAATTATGGAATACTAAGCAATCATTAAAAAGGATGATATGGATAATCTCCAATATACTGTTAATTTCTAAAAGTTAGGCAAAGGACACTATGGTTGGTATGCTCTCGTTTGCTTAAACACAGATGTGTATATATATGCATATATATAGATATATATAGAGAGAGGTGCATGCATGTTTATAGAGTATTTCAAGAATGTACAGAAGAAATAATAACATTGATTGTCTCTGGATAGACTGGTTAACTGGGGACAGGGATGGGAACGAGAATAACTTTTCACCATATACCCTTTTATATCTTCTAAATGTTAAACTGTGCATATATCATCTATTTCAAATAATAATAATAATAATGTAATAACATAGTTTACATTTCAACAAAAAGTAAAGTTCATTATAATTGAGAACAGAGGACCAAGAATAAGTCTTCCCCAGTGAACACCTTTGTAAAGCCTGCAGGCCACGCACTAAGAGAATCATATAGATGCTAAGGCCGTGCCTCTTGATTTCTGCAGTTTGCAAGGTTTTTGGCTTGTGCTGACTGGTTATAAGTTACATTCAGAAGTCATGATTCCTGCATCTTGGTGCTTCTCCTATTTTTGTTGCAAAGTCTTTGAATATGATAAACATGACATACAAAGACTAAACAATTTTAAATGCGTTATCTCTAAATGATTAACCGTTGGGGTAGAGTAACAAGAGCTTCCTTGCTGGAGAGATGAACGTGGTAAGAGGTCTTTCTTCAGAGAGAAAACTTGAAGTTCACTAACTACATGTGGCAAATTGTGGTTAGTGTTACTTATTGCTTCATTACCACCCTGAACTGTCCAGAAGGAGATAGACTTGAACATCAGAAAGAAGACTAAACTTTGTTAATTTAGGTGCCAGCTATTAAATATTTTTATGATCTATTTTGTTTTAGAAACAGATAGGAATGGATTTATTACTACCTTATCTAAGTGAGGAGCAGAGAGTCTTCTTAAAGGCCCTTAAGATCATAACTTATAGAGGTGTTTTTGAGGTCCTTTTATCCTTCTTTTAGCTAACAAATATAAGTTATTCATTAGTGTTAACTACTGTCAATGCATTAAGAACCATCAGGATTCTAAGCATATAGAAAGGTAATTCTCTAGCCGGGTGCGGTGGCTCACACCTGTAATCCCATCACTTTGGGAAGCCAAGGCAGGTGGATCACCTGAGGTCAGGAGTTTGAGACCAGCCTGACCAACATAGTGAAACCCCGTCCATACTAAAAAAACAAAAATTAGCCGGGCATGGCGGCACTCACCTGTAATCCCAGCTACTTGGGAGGCTGAGGCAGGAGAATTACTTGAACCTGGGAGGTGGAGGTTGCAGTGAGGCAAGACTGCGCCACTGCACTCCAGCCTGGGTGACAGAGCGAGACCATCTCAAAAAAAGAAAAAAAAAAAAGGGGTAAAAGAAAAAAATTGTGTGTAAGAAGCATCTTCAATTTATTGTTGGTTTTGTTCTTGAGTTAGTGTATGTGTGTGTGAGCATTGGGAAGAAAAGGGTCAGAGAAAAAAAGAAAAAGATTTATTTTAGTTCTGAGATTCTCCAAATTTATGAAATTGATAGTCTGGATAAGAACCACTATGGCCAATTCAAACTGAAACTCCCTTGACCTCTTCATCCCACCCATTGCTTACCACCTCCTACTTCCTTAAAACTAACTAGAGAGAGAAGACCGTGCAAAATAGAGCCATTCTTATAAAAATATTCCAGCATAGCACTTTTTTGTGCATAAGACAATTGCACGAAAGAGTACATAGGTCAAGGAATCATCACAAAGTAACTACCATGTAACCACCAGTCAGATCAAGAAACAGGATGTTGGACTTTTATCTTATTGCTTTTTTCCTTTCTTTACCTTTCATACAGCCTGAGCCTTAGAGTTGGCACAGTACTCAAAATATACTACTGAATTGCATCTGTTTTTTCTGTATAGGACATTTTACATTGAATACCCATTTCTTTTTCTAATTTTTTTAACAGAGACAGGGGTTTCACTCTGTTGTCCAGGCTGTGGTCTCAGACTCCTGAGCTCAAGCAATCCATCCGCCTCAGCCTCCCAAAATGCTGGGATTACAGGTGTGAGCTACCATGCCCAGCCCATTGTATATCCATTTCTTAAGCATCGGCTGTAAGCCAATTCCTTCTAACCATGCATAAGTATCTAAAACCAATGTAAGCACTTGTATTAAAAAAATTAAAATAGTCATATCGTATGACAAAAAAAGGATGATATGGAATAATCTCCATTAATATACCATTAATTTCTAAAACTTAGGCAAAGGAGGTAAGTCTGAATGAGTCTAGCAGTTAAGAACTTTCAAAATGAATGCATGTAGCTGAGTCTATGAGTGTTGGAGGCCTATTGGTATAGCTGGGAGTTCTCCAAATTAACTTACTTGTAGAATACAATGTTTGCTAAAGCATAGGCAATTAAAATGTGCTAATTTAAAGCCAGTTTAATCATTTACATGTATATATGAGATTAAAATTGGGGGAGGGGAGGACTTGGTAGGGTAAATAAAAAAGAACTGAAATACTTAATGATGTCATCAAGCCTACCACCAGACTTCTTGTTACATGAATTCATAAAATAAATAATTGCTTAAATTACTGTTGATAGGATTTTTTTTTTACTTGCAGCTAAATGCTTTCTGATGTCCATTATAACCTGTCTTATTAGCAAACTGCTCCTGGATGGTAAGATCACATGTTCCCTGTCTCTTACCCTTACCTCTTATTCATTTTTCAATACAGTCTGGTTTGTGCCTTCACTGGTATCCTGAAATTGTTCATCCCGGTAGCACCCATGACCACTCTGCTTCACCAGAGGGATGGTTTTCAGCCTTTAGTCTTATTTGACATCTTTTTATCTTCTGATACTGTTAGCCATCCCCTCCTTCTCAAAATGTTCTCTCCCCTTGGCCTTCATGACATTATGATTTGTAATTAAACATCTCCCTGTTTTTTTTAGTTAAATGCTTGATCTCTCTGCTCTATAAACTTCATGAAGGCAGGGCCATGTCTGTCTTGTTCATCACTGCTCTTTCAGTGCCTGGCCTATAGTAAGTACTCCACAAACATGTGTAGACTAATGAATACTAAGAAAAGCAATTACTCATAGAACTTAAAATACAGGAGAGGCATTAGTAGATGTTATGTAGACTGTGCTTGGTTAGTGGCAGACCTGGGAAAAGCAGGTCTTGTGATTTTTTAGCCCAGCAGCTTTTGTATCACCACCCCACCACCTCTGTGCTTCATGGCATGCTAATATTTCCAAAATCTTTTCCTGGAGAAAATACAATTAAATAATGTATTACCCTTTTATCATTCATAATGCAGCTTTCCATACATGTTATGGTTTGAATTTTTCCCTACAACTTCATTTGTTGGAGCCTTCATTCCTCAATGTGGCACTGTTGGGAGGTGGGGCCTAGTGAGAGGTATCTGGGTCATGGCCTTTCTCATTATTACCTTTCTCTCAGGAACGGGTTAGCTATTGCAGGATTTCAGCCCCCTTTTCTCTCTCACAAGCATGCCCTCTCACCTCTTCTGCTTTTCTGCCATGCTATGAAGCAGCACAAGGCCCTCATCAGATGCAACCACCAGGTCTTGAACTTCCCAGCCTCTAGAACCATGAGCTAAATAAACCTCTTTCTTTTATAAATTATCCACACAGGCATTTTGTTATAGCAACAGAAAACAAACTAAATACACTACTACTATTCTAATTCATTAGTGGCAGGGGGATAAATAAAAATAGGATGATAATTTATATTTTTATATGAAGATTCATCAGAAGAAGGATATAATTAATTTGATATTTGGTGCTCTGCTTTCCTGGGACTTTGGCTAAAGAATGCTGTTTGCGTAGCCAAAACTTTCTTCCTTTCACAACTGCTGTGTTTCCTGATAATATCAACCTTTCCTTTTGTTCTAGTAAAATATGCACAAAATCTTCTCAGTAAAATTCCAGAATCTCCTCAGTAAAATTCCAGAATCTCATCTGTCTATTTAATGTTCCACATGGTATACTTTAAAATTTTTTTTTTCTGTTATCCTTCCTTATCAGTAGAAAAGAAGAAAGACACAGATTAGTTAGGATGTGAACATTAGCAACATAACACCACCCATTAATGTTTTGATAATGTGTTGACTAGAAACTGTTTTTGCAATTCCAAAAAGCTTTCCTCACTTAAGGGAAGAAGTGCCTATCATTCATCATCACATTCTTGAGAATGTTTTTCTGAGCTGTAGATATGGACTTCTGCACATCACCAGACTGTTTTCAAGTATGCTGGCTGTTTGCTGCTCATGGCTGACGCTAACCCTGGACCCATTCCTCTGAGGCCTCTCTCCATGTGTGTTCCACTTTTCAGAAGCTAGTGGTTTTAGTTGGACCCTTTTAAGTCAAGTTCTCACCCAAGAACTGGCCAGCAAACCATCAGGAGCTGAGAGCTTTGGGAACTGGTCTTTCATTCTCTCTCAATGTCTCCCTCCTTATCAGGAGCTCTCATTGCCCCCTTGGCTTTATGGCTTCTACTTCTATCCATCTTTTCGCTTCAGCTTTTAGTACGAACCAGTTTTTCCTCTGATAGTTCACAATCCAAATTCTCATGGAAGAAATCTGGTTAACTCATCTCAATTTTCCATGGCCAAGTTGTGTTGAAGGCCGTGAATTGGCTGATGCCAACCCCGGTGCTGAGGCTAGGATGACTGGCTGAGTATGAGTAGGGGTGCTGGGGTAAACTACAAAACCTAATAGCATCTAACATACAACAAAAGAGAGAATGAGGGCAACTTCTTAAGGAAATCAGAGTAGACTTCTTTTATATTGTGGGTAGGATTTCTTTAAAACTTTAACATTCATCTGAATGGTCTATTCTTTTATTCATTAGTTTTAGTGCTATATTAACTATATGATATGAATTTAATGTTATACTTTCATTATTGCTTCTTGATAATATAGTATCCAAAAAAGAGTCTAGACCTATTTCACAGAGGAGGAACCCAGAGATGGTATGTAACTATCCTAAAGTCATGGGGTTATAGAAAGGCAGAGAATGAGAAGCAGATATCCCAATTCCCAGTCAAAAAAGCGGATATCCCAAATTCCCAGCACTAACATGAACTTGATTAAAGAACCGAGATAATATTCCCAATAATTAGGAAATTAGTTTGTTACCAAAGGGATTTCCTTCTTTTCTCATCTAAGAGGATATGCCAAAGAGAAATGAACATGTGAAGAGTTCTAATATGTAACTACTGTTATAAAACATTTAAAATGTAAAACTGGCACCTTTTCAAAACTTACACGTTAAGAAATCATTTTAAAGTTTATTCAAATGACAGAATCTTATCATGCTTCACATTCAGTTTTTTTAATACTTAAGAAAACGTCTATAAATGTGTAACGAATGTATGTATGTATAAATTAATTATAAATCATAAACCACCCTTTACAAAAAAAATTGATTTATTCCATCAACTACACCCCAATAATTTCAAAAAGTGTATCAAAGAATTATTTCTAAATTGATTTTTTTCTTGCTGTACGTAGCGCTAAGGACAACCTGTCAGCTCTCAAGCTTTTGTTTGACCTGCTTTGTCAAATGCTTTGTGAAATGATATTCAGAACAGCACCATGTGATGTCAACTTGCATTAATTCTTTCCCAAAGAGAGGTGTTCAGTATTCAAACTGTGTTTATACTGGCACAATCTATTTATGTGTCAGCTTCATTTCTGAAAGTTTACAACTACCTCTTCCTTTGGAAGACTCTGTTCTTTCTTGCAATTTCTCTTCTAAAACAACCTTTGGAAGGACAATAATAATGTCCTATAAAGCTCCTTTCAGGGAAGTCATTAAGAAAATGATAAATATTTCACATAATTGAATTAAAATGTTGGCTATATGTCAATGTTAAGTTTTACTATTTTCATCACAGATAGATCATGAAAAATTAAAACTTTCATTTATTCATCTAAGGAAAGATTTCTCAATGAAGTCAATCCATAAACAATATTGTACATGTTTTTATGTAAAAGATAATTTATTAATTTGTTTTCAGCTGTCAAGAACCGAATGCGTTTGTTACTAAAATTATAAAATGTCCTTTAATTAGGTTATAGTAATGATTATATATATTAGCAAACACCTAAATGTTTTGCCGACTGGGTAATGTGGGGTAATAAAAAAAATTCATTTCAAATTTCTTCATTTAAAAGAACAATGTAAATCATTTATCTATTATTCTGTCTTGCTTAGAAAACACTTAACAGAAAGGTTTCATTAAGATTCTAAGTCTAGACTTTGATGATTTTGAAATGAATTCCTGGTTTCCTCTATTCCCCTGGGAGCCAATTATAATAATTTCAAGGACAGTCATTAGCAACTCTAATTCAGTTGACTGCTAAAGGTCTTTTTTCAAATTTTGTCCTTTCCACCTTTTTTCTGAAGCCGGTTTCTGGTTGGTTCGGTCAATACCAAAGGTTCTTGTATGATGACTGCTGGGTAATTTTTGCCTAATAGTTCAACTTCCACTTGCTGTCCCACTTCACTTAGTTCTACAGGGACATATGCGAAAGCCAGACTCTTCTGGATGCTGTAGCTATAGCTTCCAGATGTCGTGTTGCCAACCACCTGTAAAACAAGACCCAACAGTCCTCAGCGTCTCGGTCACAGCTCTGTGCTCCTCATCTCTGGGTGAAAAAAAAACTAAAATACGGATTCAACTTACAAAATGGAAGTTTTATGAAATGCTGTCTGGGGGGACAACGCCAGAGACACAGGAGGAAAACTTCACATTTTGAGAAGATGAATGAAAGTTTACAAATTATGAAAAGTAATTATCAAGGTACACATCTGTATTACTCTGAAATTTCTCATTTTCAAAATAGTAATACTTAGTTTAGGCCAGGAGTGGTGGCTCGTGCCTGTAATCCCAGCACTTGGGGAGGCTGAGGCGGGTGGATCATTTGAGGAGTTCGAGACCAGCCTGGCCAAAATGGTGAAACCCCGTCTCTACTAAAAATACAAAAATTAGCTGGGCGTGATGGCGGGCACCTATACTCTCAGCTACTCAGAAGGCTGAAGCATGAGAATTGCTTGAACCCGGGAGGCGGAGGTTGCAGTGAGCTGAGATCTGGCCACTGCACTCCAGCCTAGATGACAGAGTGAGACTGTCTCGAAAAAACAGTCTATATAACAAGCTTGATTAAAAGATAAGAAGGCTATTGGAAATCAGGTCTAAAGGAAAGAATGAAAAAGAAGGGAAAGCAGAAAATACAGAAAACTGTCGTCAAAACATTACATGGAACAAAAATAAAAGGAAGACGACAAAAGTAAAACATGATATATAGCCCTGCTCCAAATGGCTTCTCCTGGCCACACAACACTGCACTAATCCTTAAAGTCCTACCGTCTGGCACAGTGGACTGCTTATACCTGGAGCTCAAGACATTCACGGACGGAAATCAGCCTGGTGATCATTCAGCTGCCTCAGCAAAGAGCACATTACAATCAACAATCTTACTATAGCACTTCTAGTATTTTAGATGCTAACATGTTCATGACTTTAATTGCAGACTCCTATCTCTGTAGTCCCAGTTTTTAATTCTCTCTTTGAAACCCCAAATCAGAAGCTCTCCATATGATTTCTCTCTCTTTTTTTTTTTTTTGAGACAGAGTCTCTCTCTGTCACCCAGGCTGGAGCGCAGTGGCTCCACCTCAGCTCACTGCAAGCTCCGCCTCCCAGGTTCATGCCATTCTCCTGCCTCAGCCTCCCGAGTGGCTGGGACTACAGGCACCCACCACCATGCCCAGCTAATTTTTTTGTATTTTTTTAGTACAGGCGGGGTTTCACCATGATAGCCAGGATGGTCTCGATCTCCTGACCTCGTGATCAGCCTGCCTCGGCCTCCCAAAGTGCTACGATTACAGGCGTGAGCCACCACGCCCGCTGCTCTCCATATGATTTCTAAACTTACTGTGAAAACTGATTGACCGTGAAAAAAGAAAACTTTTTGACTGTGAAAAATAAAATGTGAATACATTCATTAGTAAAAGTTTATCTCTGGCTGATTATTAACTGCCAAGGTATAACACATGCTTTAAAATTGCTTTTCTCCTTTAGATCATAGTTCAGTGATACAGGCAGGGATTAGGGTCAGAGAGGTTAGAATTTTAATCATTGCTTTTTTTTTTCTGGTGTGGAATAAGACTACTGTCACTCCATATTTATTGCTTTATATTATGAGAATTAAACAAAGAAGCAGAGACTAGAAAATCACTTTTGGAAATTTCACAATCACCAATTTGCAACAGAAATTGAGGCATAATATTTATGCTAACAAATATGTTGGAAGAATTGTCACCTCAGCCCATAACTGCAAGTGGATACTCCTGGATTTTCACTTAATCCATTACTCAGTGATGAACATTTTTTGTTTTTTTCCAAAGCCTTAGATGATTTTCAGGTGAATGTGTGTTGTTCTTCTCCACTAGTATGTTTCTGGCACAGTTATGTTTACAGTCATCTGGTCCTACAGAATCCCTCCATACCAGCGTGATACCACCACCATGATATTCCTCACATTTAAACTCTCCATGAGATGAAGAAGATGCCCACCAGCTGCTCTTTCCCCATCATCCTCACAATCCTGTAAGAAGGTCTGTTTATTCTCACAATATACTCTGTAGGCATAGATGCTGTGGGTGGTACTAGCTATTTTCTTATTCTCACACAAGTTGGAAAGAACCATTTTCACCTGTTTGGGACAAACTACTGGATCAAAGTCTGCCTGAAAAGTACTTATTTGGTCTGTAACAGAAATGCCATGATCAATCGGAGATAATTCTCTTTGATTTTCACTGATATCAAAATCTGGTGCTTTCACCGAACTTTCTGGCTGACATGCAAAAATGAGATCATCTTCACATTCAACATCTTCCTCTTCAGTTTCTTTCTTTACCTCTGGGCCTGGTTCTGTCATCTGAGGTTTTTGTATTGGAACATCTCTTATTTTCTCCACTCACAGGTAAAGAATACTTTCACCAATATTCTGTCATTTTCTCATTAAATATTTTGGGAGGAAAAGAAACTTATCCTGGATCCCAGGGACACAAAGCAGGTACTCTCACTGAACCAAATGGGGTGGCCACATATATATTTCCTCAAGGCTATTCAATAAATGGACAAGTTCTTGCCCTTTAAGCCAATGAGCATCCAACTGATAGACAGGTGGAGCTGTACCTGGGTTCTCATTTGGTAGCATCACTTGCAAGCAAAGTGTCCATTTGGGGTCATTTATATCGTTGCTAATTCTAATACAAAATATTTTGGCACAGTCATCAATGACACACCATTCCTCACCATCAATGGCTGCCATTGCTTCAATTTCCTCATCCTGCCTTTGGTTACTCCCTGTGTCCCCCTCAGCCATGTAGCCCTGGGAGCAGCTCTGTTGCCCCAGCTGGAGTGCAGAGGTGCAATCTTGGCTGTCTGCAACATCCACCTTCCGCGTTCAAGCTATTCTCTTGCCTCAGCCTCCTGAGTAGCTGGGACTACAGGTGTACACCACCATGCCCGGCTAATTTTTGTATTTTTAGTAGAGACGGGATTTCACCATGTTGGCCAGGCTGGTCTCGAACTCCTGAACTCAAGTGATCTGCCCGCCTTGGCCTCGCAAAGTGCTGGGATTACAGGTATGAGCTACCATGCCTGGCTTAATCATTGCTTTTTGAAAGACTTTCTTGATAACCTTGTTTTCATTTCCCCATCTGTAAGAAAGAGATTTGGGTTTGGAGCCCTGGAAGAGTTAACCTGGTTTGCTTGAGCATCTTCAGAAAACAGGAAGAGACCTAGGCCAGTCTCAGGGTGTGAACCCCTGACTCACTGGGTCAAAAGTCCACAATCCTCAGCCCTTCTCATCTCCCTAACATCCCAGCAGTGATTTGTCTTGCAGTCATTCTGCATTAGTAACCTAAAAAAATAGAGTCCTTATTTATGAGTGCTATTTTTAAAATTTGCTTTGCTTTCTGCTAGAATTTACTTTCATTTCTATTTGAATTTCTCTCTAATCCAGGGGTTAGAAGCCCAGGGTATTTCAGAAGTCTGGCTTTTCCTTTTACCTTATTACTAAATCTCCAGGGAAATGTTTTCCCTTGCATAAATTTTAAATAGTTCTACCTAAAATCTTCCAGGTTCAATTAGATCCATTCTGTCTTTTAGTTCAGTGAACTGTGAGAACTATCTGTCCCCACCCTCTGCCTGGCAAATTCTCATTCTTTGTTAAAACAAACATTGACCTTCTTTTTACCAATGTGAATAATTCTCATTTATTTTTAGCCTTTTCTCATTTCTCTCTCAAATTATGAGAAGTCTCTATCTGACTTCCAGAAGATAACATGGCAAATGGCCTTTGAAGGAAGTTAACATAATTTAAGTTTGATGTTCTATTGTGTTTTTCTTTGACTGTCCTTGTATGTTTTAGTTTACAAATAATAATTTTAAAAAACCTTCTAAGCTCTCCAAACCTCTCCACAAACCTCTTTTTCAAAACTTCCTTCCAAGCTAAGCATCTTTTAATAACTGAGCCACCCAATATAAAGAAAGTCTTTCTCATGACCATCTTTATGCCTTGATTTAAAAAAAATTAAACCTCATTTAAGGTTATAATCCCTTTCTCCAGCACTGCCCAGCTCCTAGTTGGACTTGACCTTTCCCCAAGGCACTAAAGACCATCTGACATGCAATATACTTTGTTTATTTTGTCCATCGTCTATCTCTCCCTCCTCTGGAATGTAAACTCCATGAGGTCAGAGATTCTTGTGTTTTGTTCACTGCTATATCCCCAGTGCCTAGAATATCGCTGGCATATAGTAGACACACACACACACACACACACACACACACACAAAAGTCAATAAACGAATATATTTGTACTCTATCTCCAGCATTGGAAATGCTTGCGAGAATAAAATACTAAATACCAAAAGCAACACAAGTCAAGACAAAGTCTGAAAAGAAAAAGCAAAAATTATTTCATATCAGTCCAGAGTAAAGAGGATCCAAGGAGGGCCTCTGAAAAAGGATCAAAAAGAAGACTATTTGCATGTAAAATGATGACCTTACTAAGCATCAAAGAGCAGGCAAACTCATATTAGGAAATCTAAGAGATAGAATCCTATAATTGGATTAGCAGCTTTATAAGCAGACGGCAAGGAAAGGTGAACAATATAGCATGTAAATGCAGTACATGCATAGGACAAAGGAAAAAACCTTTAGATTAGACCTTGGGTTTTCAGGGTTTTAAAACTAATTTTGGTATCATCATATTTAAGGTGGCTAAAAATCAGTTGATTGTGGATGACGTGGGAATACAGAATAATACAGCATAGTATCTCTTTCATTCCACGCTGAGTAAAACAGAAGTTTGGTGGAAGGGTAAGTGTAGACTGTATTAAGAAGTACTGAGAAAACTGAATGGGAATAGAGTGAAAAATATAAAACAAAGGAAAGATGAGGTAGGAGGAAATGTAGTGACAAGAAGACATTATCTCATCCAATGGCTTCATTTTACAGATGAGAAAACCGAGGCCCAGAGATCAGCTCAGGATCAGGTCAAATAGCTAAGTAACGGCAGAGCTGGTTATAAGTATAAGTTATGTGAATTGTGAGCAAACACGAATTGGAGGAAGAATATATATTGAGAAAAGAGGGCTGAACCAGAGATACAGAACAGAAAGAGAAAGAAGAGACAGGGAGAAAGGTAGGAACAGTTCAAACAGAAGAGCAAACTCAGCCCAATTTAAGAAGGAAGTAGAGGTCGGCCGATCCAGGCTTACAGACAGGCGAAGGCACTTGAGATCTGAGAAAAGTCAGTTGGCTTCACAGGCTCTAATAACATCCACCTGATACTCAGATGCACAAGAATGTGGGTATAGAATTAAATTCTTAAGGCCGGGGGCAGTGGCTTATGCCTGTAATCCCAGCACTTTGGGAGGCCAAGGTGGGTGTATCACCTGGCTGGTGATCAACACCAGCCTGGCCAACATGGAGAAACCCCATCTCTACTAAAAATACAAAAATTAGCCGAGCATGGTGGCATGCACCTGTAAACCCAGCTACTCGGGAGGCCAAGGCAGGAGAATCACTTGAACCTGGGAAGCGGAGGTTGCAGTGAGCTGAGATCGTGCCACTGCACTTCAGCTTGGGCAACAGAGTAAGGCTCTGTCTCTAAATAAATAAATAAAAATAAAATAAATTCTTAAGAAACTGCATGGGGACATCAACAGAGACAGAAAAGAGATCAAATTGAAGTGTTCAACATGTCTTAGAAGAAAGGACTAGAAATTCAAAGCTGGAAACTAGACCTGGGTTGGAGATCAGTTCTATTAATCACTGGCCATGTAACCTCAAGCAAGTTACTTCTGAGCCCCTCAAAGCCTCATCTTTAAAATGGAAATGATCATACATATCTGGCAGGTGTGCTGTAAAGTTAAATGGGAGAGCACATGAAAAATATCTGGTATACAGTAAGAACTCAGTAGATGTTAGTTCTTTGTCAAATTGACCCATGCTTTAGCCCCAAAGGCTGTGATTCAACACCACTGGCTTTGTCCACTTCTAGCACTCTTTGTGTTACTGATGAGATAGAGAAAATGGAAACAAATGTCAAGTAGGCTGCAGTGAATAAGAAAAAAACCCAGACACAGAAACTCTGAGTCTTGGGTAGTGACCAAGCTGACCCTGTTCATTGCGGAACAGCTGTTTAGATGAGCTTTGAAGGCTCCATTCCCTCCCCATAGTCTAAGCTGGGTGTCCCACATATGCCTGCTAACACCAGGAAAAACACACCCATACTCAGTTTCAACAAAATTGACTTTTACAAATAGTAATAAAAAAATGGAGAAAGTAACTGAATGCAGAAAGCTTGGGAGAAAAAATGGAGAAAATAAAGTCCCATTGATACGTTATCTGACTAACTGGTTTTACTGAATACAAATAGAAAGAATAAAAAGTAACATTCCAAAATGAGAAGGTGATTTTACTCTTCCTGAAGAACCAAATGGTTTCCACTTTTCACTTTATTATCTAAGGTTCTACCCTCTATTGTCATGGATGTTTTCATTTGGATTTTTTCCCTGTTAATATGCTAATTGCCTCCTTCTGAAAGATCCATAAAAAGTTAAATCAGAATGCCAAATTTTTTATAAAATCCATCTTTTGCATTTACAGACATGGATGTGGTGAGCAAATAGATCATTTACCCTCTAAATCATACCCTTCTCATGGTCCAGTGTATTTCAAGTCTTTGGGTTTGTTTTCTTTAAACAGAATATATAGAATTTTATGTTTTCAAAAATGAGCAACATTTCATTTTCCTTTCAGTCAATTGTGTTCTGTCTTTTGAATGTCAGCTCAGAAATCAAAAGCGTGTCATCCCTCCAATAAATAATTAATAGCAAAAGGGTTTAAGAGGAAATAGGAACAAGGGGAGTTTCTGTTGCAGAAGATGCCACAGCCCCTGGCAGTGAGGTCCTCAGCACTCACCTTGCCATTGTACCAGATGCTTTCATTTCCCTCTGGATCAACATCATCCGTTGCCAAGGTGAGGCAGACCAGTCTTCGTTTCAGCCCCTTGGCTTTAATCTGTTTCAGTGCTTGCTTTCCTATGAAGTCTGCCGGCTGCAGGAATCCAAGATAATGATGATGAATGAATGCTCAGACACTGTGACAAGGTTAGAGATGCAAGCATTTAAATTTGTCTTTCCTATTTTCTCACCAATTACACATTAAATAAAAATACAGATTGGATCAAATGTCTAGACAAATATTTCTTAGTCCTCAAATGACAGTATCAGCCACCTATCCCTTCAGAATATGTTAGATTTAAGGGTAATAACTTGTGATGACAATTTACCAGAACCAGGCAGAAACCTAGGCAGAAAAACATAAGGCATTGTTGCAATGGTGGATTATGAAAGTGACCCTTGTGTCTAATGGGTCTGGACAGTGGTACGGGCTGTCGGTAAGCAATGTGCAACTCAATTTCTACCTATAGAAAGTCTTTTACCAGAAGAAAATTCACTTTTTTGAAACATGGTGCTAAAACAAACCCAAAATGCAGTATTTTTTTTTCTTTTGCTTCTTCAGAATAATGTCTCTGGAATGTATTTACCTATTGGATTGCATTCATTAGATGATTCTGAAACCATTTATTGAGCCCCTACTATGTGTGAGGCGTAATGCTAGGCCCTGTGTGGCTAACAAAACCAGTTAGGCACAGACATTTTTATCAAAGAGTTTATTCTCTAACACTGTGCTTTTCAACCTTTTTGTTTTTTTTTACTTCCGTGCAACACATGAGAGATGACATTCCTATTCCTAATACACTCCCATGGGCACACTCGGGGCCATTCCCAATGCAATCAATGCAAGGGAACGAGAGCAACATTGTTATAGGGATAACCTTAAGTTCATTCTTATGTGTTTAAAAAAAAAAGTAGGAATCAGGCAAACTGGAAGACTTCGCACTTATTGGTAATACACCTTAATACACCTTACCTGTGAGTAGGACACACAAGTGAGCAATGACTCCTCAGCAGAGACACTTAGCTAATAAGGGAGATAGAATTCTACTCAACCAAATGCCAGGAGACACATGATAAGTGTGATAAACTAGTCAGAGGTGAAGAGAGAGCACTGAGAGTGAGTGCCCTGGAGGGAGGGCTGACATCCGTGGGAGGTTAGTATGAGACTTCTGCATACTCTGCCTAGACAAGCATCTCTTATGTGAGGGAAAGGAAATTTGTGATATATAAATCATATCTATGGTGAATGAGATTTAATCAGAGATCACAATGTGGAAAACAAGATTCTCCAAACAGTTCCCACAGACAGACTACTCTCTGAAAGCAAAGAAAGGAAACAACCAAAAGCTTTCATTTCTTTATTGGCAATCAGAAAGAATATTTCATGCCTAAGATGTCCTCCACCACTAACATTTAGGACTTAACACAGTTCTTTCTGCACTTGAAACATTTAGGACTGAGTGTAATAAATCCCCTTAACCTCCAGAGAAGCAGCAGCAGGAGTCCTCACACACCCTCACCTGAGACACCCCCCGCCCCAGTCCACTCCTTTCCTAGTTTAGAACCTCTAGGATGAACCCACAATGAAATATGATTTCTATGGATAATCCAACTTTAAATTGCTGACCTACACAGGAAGTTAGAGCAAGTTTCCATTAGCCGAGGTTAAAATAATGTGCAAAATGAACATCCAATTCTTTCTCCTTCCCCAGGGTGATACAAATGGTGAGAACCAACTATAAAGCTTTATTATGAAGCCAGATCATGAAAATTTAAAGAAGATTGGAACCCGTGTTATTTAATATAGGACAAATGGGGGCAGGGAGTCACAGGAAGAGCTTGATTCATTTGAATTCATATATAGGATAAATTCATGATAACAAGTCATAACAAACCAAAGTTCACTATAGTTAAAACATGCAGAGTTGACCCTTGAACAATACCACTTTAAGCTGCGGAAGTCCACTTATACGTGGACTTTTTTCAACTAAACACAAATAGAAAATACAGTATTCGTGGGATTTGAAACCCATGTATACGGAGGGGCTGACTTTTTGTATATATATGGGTTGGTGGTTCTTGAGTAAACCCAGATTTTGGTACATGTGGGGGTTCTGGAACCAATCCCCCACATACACAGAGGGATGACTATATCTAAGAAAGAATTCTATAACAGCAACATTTTTTTTTGCTATCTTTTAAAAAGGAGACTTGCAATCATAGAATGATGATGACAATGGGTGCTTTTTAGAGTTCTTGTCTGCGTTGGAATCAATAACTATACTGAAAAAGTTTTATGCCTTATTGTGTGGAGAAGCACTTAAACAATAGTCAGTGACCAAACTGACTTATACGGTGTGATTTATGGAATGCCAGCAGATCTGAAATTATTTCCTCACCTACTGTCATGGAATCTGAATCTTTACCATTAGAGATTCATTTACAGCTTGAAGGTTCTTAATCTTCCTGAGTCCCCTATTAAATAATTTTCTTTCAATTATTTATTCAACTGTTGTTAAGCCCCTGCTGAATATCAGATACTGTGTTAGGCAGGGGGTATTCAGAGCTTCAGAGAACATGATCTTGGGCCCAGTCCTGAAATTATTACATCTCCTCAATGTTTTAACAGGAAACAATGTTTTAACAGGAAAATATTTTTCCTCAATGTTTTAACAGAAAAAAAGAACAATTTGAGATTATTGGAAACATAGCAGAACATGACACATAATAGCATATCAATTAGCAATACAAATTTTGAAATATGACTCATGGTTGGTTCCGTGTGTTCTAGGGTGTAAAAATCACAAAAGTTTTGTAAATCTAAAACAAAGAATATCTAATATGTGGAGGCAGAAATGCAAACAAATAGAAGCTTTGATAGAGGTATGGACACTGGGGGCCTAAGGAAGAAAATGACCCAGTTCCGCTTGGGATGGGAGAGTGGGGATCGGAGCAGCATTCTTTGAGTTGAGTTTTGAAAGATGAGTAGGTTTCATAAAACTGCTGTCTGTACAGCCTTTCCCAAAAGTGTCTGTATTTACATTATAATTTGATCTACACAAAAACACCCCACAGATGCTGGGTTTGGAGTCGAAGAGCAGTGCATTAACTCAGTCAAAGACAAGCAATCAACAAACTGGTTAAGAACCAAGATCTCAGGAGGCCTAGCCCTGTTCATTTCGTCTACTCTGAACAGCCCTAACGGAGCCACTTAAATCAGTATCTGCTACACCTCTGGAGGGGATGTGTTGGAAGCTGGCCATGACCATCTGGGGGTGCTGGATGAGAGCTATTGGGGCAGAGCTAGGCGAGGGTTGAGATGTGCTGGAAAAGGAGACTAACTCTACCTTTGTCAAATTCACAATTTTACCAAAGGCTAAGAAGGAACATCAGGTATTAGCTAACCATGAGGGAAATAGGGAAGGTGGGGGGAGACTGGGCAAAAACTTTCTCTAGAAAAAAAATTAGAGTAAATTCAGTTTAAAAAATAATAAAATATTAATAAGTAACATTTACAATTTCTTATGCCCTTGCTGTGTCACATACTAAAATGATGGCTTCACACTCATGAGCTCATTTAATCCTCATGACAACACTTTAAGATGGATATTTTAATCCCCAGTTTATGAAAGACTAAACTGAGGCTCAGTTACATGACAAGATAAACCTGCACCTTTAGATTTTATCCATATTTTTTTAAATGCCTGTGCCTGGAGTCTCTCATTAGAAAGCACAGATGATATAAATACTCTAAATAAAGAATGTTTCTTTTAAATTTCTTTTAGGTGGCTGGAACCGATTTTGAATGACATTTATTAGAAAATAATATTTGTGTACTATGTAAAAGTATCTGAAAACATTTGGAATGTTAATATTAATGCAATTTGATATCTGTATTTGTATATCCCTAAATTAGGAATTAGGTCTTTTCAGTAATTTCATCCTCAGACATGAAATAAAACATATTCTAACAAAAACAACAACAAAAATCTCATTGAAAGTAAGGAACGTTTACTTTCTTTTCTCTTTTCTTTTTCTTTTTTTTTTTGAGATGGAATCTCTCTCTGTTGCCCAGGCTGGAGTGCAGTGGTCACAATCTTGGCTCACTGCAACCTCCACCTCCTGGGTTCAAGCAACTCTTCTGCCTCAGCCTCCTGAGCAGCTGGGACCAGGCACATACCACCAGGCCTTGCTAATTTTTGTATTTTGGATAGAGATGGGGTTTCACCATGTTGGCCAGGCTGGTCTTAAACTCCTGACCTCAGATAATCCGCTTACCTCAGCCTCCCAAAGTGCTGGGATTACAGGTGTGAGCCACCGCACCCAGCTGGAACACTTACTTTCAGTAAGTGCTATAAGTACAGACAGGAGGCTGCCCCTTCCCATTGGCACAATCCCCCTGTCTCAAACCAACGAGGCTCCTGACTTAGGAAGTGATAGCATTTCATTTTCATTTTACTTGGCTTTGCTCCCAAGATTATAGATTTTACTGTATTATATAATTATTAATTATAAATGAGAGGAAAATGTGTCTGAAGGTTAATGCTGTAATTAAAATAGGTGCTTTCAGGATGACCCAAGAACAGAAATATATTTCTTTAATAACTCATTGCCAAATTAACTATATAAATAGCTATTAATATCTTTGAAAAATGTATAAATTTCTGGAGCACTGAGACTATAGCCTAAAAATAGTCCTGGCCTGCGTTTTTAAAATTTATTAATTTTAAATAGCAATATGAGTTATTAAGACAGCCACCTGTAATATATACTAAATATAATATCTACCTATATGAAAACATTAAGTAGATTTTAAGTGAAGTATAATTACTCATCTCTCATTAGCTCTACTAAAAGAACCATATTACCTAAAAGCACATGTAAACGAAAGAAAGTAAATCAGTATATCTTTTGTTGTGATTCTTAGGGCAACAAAGAGCTCTCAGATATGTAGTTAAAGTCAAATTTGACAGCAGCATGGTAGGCAGGGTCTGATATAGAGAGTCAGGGTAGTGGGCTATAAGACATGGGGAGCGATTATGAAAATACAGTCTTGGACCTTTTATTTTCCATCTATATGGAGTCAAAAACCCATCAGAAAATCCAAAGAAGTCATCAATTTTTTGACTCAAGCAGCTTCTCAACTTAAGCAGCTTCTCTATACAATTGGTGATGATGGAATGCTGTCCCCAGCCCCACTCTGCCACCCTGGGTAGAATTGGGTCATATTCTTCCTTGGGCCCCCACTGTCCATACCTCTATCATAGCTTCTGTTTGTTTGCATTTCTGCCTCCACATATTATTCTTTGTTTCAAATTTATAAAACTTTTGTGATTTTTACACCCTCATGGAAAGTTCTAGAGACATAAGTGAATCCGTGTAACATCCTCTGTCCCAGTAAAGCTTCCTTGGGAATCAGGCACAGCACTGGTTGTGGAATCAGTCTCCTGTGTCTTATGGGCATGGAAGGGCTGCAGAGACTCTGGTCATCAGCTACTGTAAGTGGCAGAGTGGAGATGGAAATCCAGATGACAGGCTCTGCCACTATCCTTCAATACTTTCCTGAAAAGCTTCTCATTTAGAATGGATTTTGGATCATCATTTAAAGCAATCCGGGTGGGAATCCCGTTGCAAAGCCTGTGGCCATCACTCACCTACAGTCTATGTCAATCTGAACTTTCTTCACTCAGTTGTGCAGTACCCTGTGCACCTGTGCTACTGTGTATGCCTCAGGAAACTTATAATAAAGCCATAAACTGGATTCATTTATTTGGGGGAATGAATTCACTTAATATCCCCAACCCCCATAATAGACAAATTACAGCATTATTCATTTCATATTTACAGAATTAGAATCACAGGAGTCTTAAAGCAAGCAGAAAACTTAGTCCAAACTCATTTTCCATATGAGATAACTAAAGCCCTACAAAATTATGGGTCTTGCCAGCAGTGACAAAGTGAGTTAGCACCAAACCTCAAACCCAAGCTTCTCAATTCTTGGTTCCTTTTCCACTATTCAGAGCTTCTTAACATTCCACATAAGTTAACAATAACCACAATTTCAACATCTCCTTGATAGCAAAATGTTAAATTATTAGTTTAGCAACTAAAGTTGGTTATTATTGGCTAGAAAATGAATATTCCCTATGTTAGTCTGCTCTTGCATTGCTATAAAGAAATACCTGAGACTGGGTAATATATAAAGAAAAGAGATTTAATTGGCTCATAGTTCTGCAGGCTGTACAGGAAGCATGATGCTAGCATCTGCTTGGCTTCTGGGGAGGCCTTAGCAAGCTAAGTTAGAATCATGGTGGAAGGCAAAGGGGGAGCAGTACTTCACATGGCCGGAGAAGGAGCAAGAGATAGAGTGCAGAAAGATGTTACTCACTTTTATATGACCAGATCTCATGAGAACTCACTCACTATTGTGAGGACAGTACCAAGGGGGATTGTGCTAAACCAGTCATGAGAAATCTGCCCCCATGATCCAATCACCTCTGATCAGGCCCCACCTCCAACATTGGGGATTACAAATCAACATGAGATTTGGTGGGGAAACAGATACAAACCATATCATTACACCTCTGACCACAAAATCTCACATCCTTCTTATGTTGCAAACTATAATCATGCCTTCCTAGAGTTCCCCAAAGTCTTAGCTCATTTCAGCGTTAACTCAAAAGTCCAAAGTCCAAAGTCTCTTCTGAGACAAGGCTAATCCCTTCTGCCTATGAGCCTGTAAAATCAAAAACAAGTTAGTTACCTCTAAGATACAATGGGGATACAAACACTGGGTAAACATTCCCATTCCAAAAAGGAAACATCAGCCAAAAGAAAGGATCTGTAAGCCCCACAGAAGTCGGAAACCCAGCAGTACAGTCATTAAATCTTAAGGCTCCAAAATAATCTCCTTTGACTCCATATCTCACATCCAGGGCACACTGGTGTGCCCAAAAGCTTTGGGCAGTTACGCTTCTGTGGCTTTGCAGGGTTCAGCTGCTGTAACTGCTCTCATGGGCTGGTGTTGAATACCTGCAGCTTTTGCAGGCTGAGGGTGCAAGCTGCTGGTGGGTCTACCATTCTAGGGTCTAGATGATGGTGGCGCTCTTCTCACAGCTCCACTAGGCAGTGCCCCAGTGGGGACTCTGTGTGGGGACTCCAACCCCACATTTCCCCTCTACACTGTCTTAGGTAGATGTTCTCCATGAGGGCTCCACCCTTGCAGCAGGCTTCTACTTGGACATCCAGGCATTTCCATACTTCCTCTGAAATTTAGGTGGAGGCTCCCAAGCCTCAACTTGTGCACTTTGTGCACCCACAGGCTTAATATCATGTGGAAGCTGCCAAGGCTTATGGCTTACACCCTCTGGAGCAGCAGCCCAAGTTTTACTAGGGCCCATTTGAGTCACAGCTAGAGCTGGAGCAGCTGGGATGCAGGGAGCAGTGTCCCAATGCTGTGTAGGGCAGTGGGGCCTTGGGCCTGACTCACAAAACATTCATTCCTCCTAGGCCCCTGGGCCTGTGATGATAGGGGTTGCTGTGAAGGTCTCTGAAATACCTTTGAGACCTTTTTCCCCAGTGTTTTGGTTATCAGCACTTGGCTCCTTTTTACTTATGCAAATGTCTGCAGCCTACTTGAATTCCTCCCCAGAAAATGGGCTTTTCTTTTCCACTACATGGTCAGGCTGCACATTTTCCAAACTTTTACACTCTGCTTCTCCTTTAAATATAAGTTCCAACTTCAGGTCATTTCTTTGTTCACACACATGAGCACTGGCTGTCAGAAGTAGCCAGGCCACATCTTGAATGCTTTGCTGCTTAGAAATTTCTTCCACTAGGTGTATCTCCTAATGCTATCCCTCCCCCCTCCCCCCATCCCACAACAGTCCCCAGAGTGTGATGTTCCCCTTCCTGTGTCCATGTGTTCTCATTGTTCAATTCCCACCTATGAGTGAGAACATGCGGTGTTTGGTTTTTTGTCCTTGCGATAGTTTACTGAGAATGATGGTTTCCAGTTTCATCCATGTCCGTACAAAGGACATGAACTCATCATTTTTTATGGCTGCATAGTATTCCATGGTGTATATGTGCCACATTTTCTTAATCCAGTCTATCATTGTTGGACATCTGGGTTGGTTCCAAGTCTTTGTTATTGCGAATAGTGCCGCAGTAAACATACATACGCATGTGTCTTTATAGCAGCATGATTTATAGTCCTTTGGGTATATACCCAGTAATGGGATGGCTGGGTCAAATGGTATTTCTAGTTCTAGATCCTTGAGGAATCGCCACACTGACTTCCACAATGGTTGAACTAGTTTACAGCTAAATGACGAGTTAATGGGTGCAGCACACCAACATGGCACATGGATACATATGTAACAAACCTGCACATTGTGCACTTGTACCCTAAAACTTAAAGTATAATAATAATTAAAAAAAAGAAAAAAAAAAGAAATTTCTTCCACTAGATACTCTAAATCATCAGTCTCAGTTTCTAAGATCCATAGATCCTTAGGGCAGGAGAACAATGCAGCCATGTTATTTGCTAAGGCATAACAAAAGTGACCTTTATTCCCATTCTCAGTAAGTTCTTCATTTCCATCTGAGACCTCCTCAGCTTGGCCATCTCTGTCCATATCACTATCAGCATTTAGGTCACAATGATTCACCACATCTCCAGGGAATTTCAAACCTTCTCTCATCTTCCTGTCTTCTTCTGAGCCCTCCACACCCTTCTAACCTCTGCCCATTACCCAGTTCCAAAGCTGCTTCCACATTTTCAGATATCTTTATAGCAATATCCCACTCCTCTGTACCATTTTTCTGTATTAGTTTGTTCTCTCACTGCTATAAAGAAATGCCTGAGACTGGGTAATTTATAAAGAAAATAGATTTAATTGGCTCACAATTCTGTAGACTATACAGGAAGCAAGATGTGGGCGTCTGTTTGGCTGCTGGGGAGGTCTCAGGGAACTTACAATCACAGAGGAAGGCAAAGGGGGAGCTGGCATGTCTTACATGGCAGGAGCAGGAGCAAGAGAGAGGAGGGAGGTGCTACATACTTTTAAACAACTAGATCTCATGAGAACTCACTCACTATTGTGAGGACAGTACCAACGGGGATGGTGCTAAATCATTCATGAGAAACCACCCCCATAATCCAATCACCTCCCACCAGGCTCCATCTCCAACAATGGGGATTACAATTTGATATGAGATTTGGTGCAGACACAGATCCAAATCATATCACTCCCACATACAGGTAGTTTTCATTCTCTGCCCTTAGCAATTTAAAAGAAAGCACTCATATAGCATTTTTCTAACCAAAATTACTGACCAGTTAAAATTCCTTCTCAAAAGTCTTTAATATTACTAGAACAGGAACCCTATTCACTAAAAAAGGGGGATAAAATAGAAACCTGGGAAAATAACTAAAATATAGTTCCTAAGCCAGGCAAGTAATCAAGCTAATTAGCATTCAAATCAAACTAGATTTTCAAAACTAAAGCCCCCATTACACGTCTTTAATATTAAATCTTACTAGATTCGATGCTAAAGAGAACACTTATTTTTCAGTTTTTTAATCTAATGATTCAAAGGAAAACTGTGAAATGGACCTGTGGCTTTATCAGATTTATGTTTAACTGCTTTGGCCAACAACTACAATATAGAGTTTTCATAATAGATTTCATCTCTCTAGAGTAGAGTGAAGAACAATTGCCCATTTGGTATTTTAAGTATAGCACTTAAGCCTAAATGCAAAGTAAATAATAATCAAAGGAAAATTTAAAAGCATGAAGAAATGAGGCCTCAATAGGGACCCAAGATATTCCTTACTGGGATGTTAAAAAAAGAAAAAGGATTTCATGTATAGTTCCTTTTCTCTAAATGACTTATTTAGATTCAAATCAATAAGATGGAAAGGAACTAACACTTAGTGAGGTACCAAATGTTCTTTATCTCATCTAATACTTATGACAAATATATGGAGTGAACATTTTCTTCATTTTACAGATGAGAAAACTGAAATGCTCATAGATCAAGCAATACATCTAGTCAGAATCAGTAAATGGCAGTCACAATTCAAACCCTTCAACAAATATTTACGGAGCCCTCACTAGTGATCAGACACAGGGGTGAGGCTAACGATTCTTGGCCTCTGTCCTCAGAGCATCCACAGTCTAGCTGAGGAGGTGGCCAGGAACATAAGGTGTGGTCAGTACCAGGGCAGAGGCAAATGCAGGGTGCTATAGAAAATGGATTCTCCACTCACCTGCCTCAATGACCACCTATATCTGAAGGGTCCAAAGCCATACTTGCAGAGCCAAGCTCTCCAAACCCACATGCTCAGATGCCTTCTGGGACTCTCTGCTTGGCTACCCCAGAGTCCTCCAACCCAAGTCCTACAAACTTCCCACCCACACCCCTCCACCTGTGTTTCCTAGTTAATCAACAGTTCATTAACATCCTCCTCTCACCCCTTCACATGCAGTCCCTCATGTGATATCCACCCTTCCTTCTAAATAGCACTCATTGCTCTTTCTTCTCCAACCTATGGCCACTGCTTTAGTTGAAGCCTTCACCTTCTCTCCACTGGATTTATTTGATAATTAGAAGAATGATCTCCCAGTCACCAGACGAACTCACTTTTAGTCTGTTTCCCATCACTAGAGTGTCACTCCTTACTCAAAATTCTTGGGTCACTCCCCAGGTTCCCCAGGATACACTCCAAATTCCTTAGCTTGGCACATGAGACCCTTCATAATGAGGGCCCAGGACTTTTCAAGTATCATCTTTTGACATTACTTTCAACAACAAAATATTTACTGGGCATCTGCTATGTGCCAGCCCTGAGCTAGGTGTTGGGGATAAAAATAATAAACAAAACATATGTCGTATTGCCAGCACCTGTACTCAGGAAGCTTGCATTCTGTTCAAAAGAAAAACAGGAAAAATAAACAAAATAATGGCAAGCTCTAAGTGCTGTAAGGAAAATATAGTCGCAAAATTTTTTTTTAAATCCAGTAAAATCCAATGATGTTTTAAAAGGTGATATATCATTACCAAGTGGGTTTTATCCTAAAAATGAAAGGTTGGCATAATGTTCGAAAATTAATAAATGTAATAAACCATATAACAAAGTAAAACAAACAAACAAAATGATTATCTCAGTAGATGTGGAAAATCATTTGCTAAAATCCAATATCTATTCCTGATCTTTTTAAAAAATGTTAACACTAGGAATAGAAGCAAATGTCTTCAACTTGATAAAGAACTTCCAGGTAAGAATATAAGGCAAGCCCATCTTGGCCAACAGGGTGAAACCCCGTCTCTACTAAAAAAAAAATACAAAAAAATTAGCTGGGAGTGGTGGCGCATGCCTGTAGTCCCAGCTACTTGGGAGGCTGAGGCAGGAGAATCGCTTGAACCCAGGAGGCAGAAGTTGCAGTGAGCCAAGATCGCGCCACTGCACTCCAGCCTGGAGACAGAGTGAGACTCTGTCAAAAACAAAAAAAAGAATATAAGGCAAGAAAAAGAAATAAAAGATATCCAAATTAGAAAAGACAAAGAAAAGCTTTATTTTTATACAACATGATTGTCCATGTAGACAATCCGATGGAATCTACAAAAATGCTACTAGAACCACTAAGCAGGTTGAGCAAAGTTCCAAAATATAAGATCAACACATAAGACCAATTGTATTTCTATATTTTCGCAATAAACAACTGAAAATTGAAATTAAAAATACCATCTACAATAGTATCAAAACATGAAATGCTTAAGGATAAATATGTTAAAAGATATGTAAGACCTGTATACTGAAAACGATAAAACACTCCTGAGAGAAATAAAAGATGACCTGAATAAATGGAGAGATAGACCTTGTTCATGAATTGGAATACTTGAATTGACCTGTAGATAAAATGCAATTCCAATAAAGTCTAGAGGGTTTTTTGGTACACATTGACAAGCTGATTCTAAAGTTAATGAAATTCAAAGGAACCAGAAAAGCCAAAACAGCTTTAAAAAAAGAGAACAAAGTTGCAGGGCTATCACAACCTTATTTGAGCAACAGTAATCAAGACACTGTAGTATTGGCATTTGGAAAGATAAATAGATATACAGAATACAACTGAGTCCAGAAATAGACCTACAAACAAATGGGCAAAGATATAAACATACTGACAAAGATATAAAGGCAATGAAATTCAGAATATATAGTCTTTTCAACAAATGGTGCGGAAAGCAATTGGTCATCCAAGTACAAATAAATAAAACTTCAGTCCATACCTCATACCAGATACAAGATCAACTAAAAATGGATCATAGACCTAAATGTAAAAAGTAAAATAATAAAACTTCTAGAAGAAAACATAGCAGGAAATCTTTATGACTTTGGATTAAGCGAAGATTTCCTAGATATGAACCAAAAGCATGATTCATAAAAGAACAATTGATAAGAACTTTAGGGTGGAGCCAAGATGGCCGAATAGGAACAGCTCCGGTCTCCAGCTCCCAGCCCCAGCGACACAGAAGACGGGTGATTTCTGCATTTCTGCTTGAGGTACCGGTTTCATCTCACTAGGGAGTGCCTAACAGTGGGTGCAGGACAGTCGGTGAAGCGCACTGTGCGCGAGCCGAAGCAGGGCGAGGCATTGCCTCACTCGGGAAGCGCAAGGGGTCAGGGAGTTCCCTTTCCTAGTCAAAGAAAGGGGAAACAGACGGCACCTGGAATATCGGGTCAGTCCCACCCCAATACTGCGCTTTTCCAACGGGCCTGGAAAACGGCACACTAGGAGATTGTGTCCCGCACCTGGCTTGGAGGGTCCTGTGCCCACTGAGTCTCGCTGATTGCTAGCACAGCAGTCTGAGATCAAGCTGCAAGGCGGCAGCCAGGCTGGGGGAGGGGCGCCCGCCATTCCCCAGGCTTGCTTAGGTAAACAAAGCAGCCAGGAAGCTCGAACTGGGTGGAGCCCACCACAGCTCAAGGAGGCCTGCCTGCCTCTGTAGGCTCCACCTCTGGGGGCAGGGCACAGACAAACAAAAACTCAGCAAGAACCTCCACAGACTTAAAGGTCCCTGTCTGACTGACAGCTTTGAAGAGAGTAGTGGTTCTCCCAGCACGCAGCTGGAGATCTGAGAACGGACAGACTGCCTCCTAAAGTGGGTCCCTCACCCCTGAGCAGCCTAACTGGGAGGCACCCCCCCAGTAGGGACAGACTGACACCTCATTCAACCGGGTACCCCTCTGAGACAAAACTTTCAGACGAACTATCAGACAGCTGAATTTGTGGTCTCATGAAAATCCGCTGTTCTGCAGCCACCGCTGCTGACACCCAGCCAAACAGGGTCTGGAGTGGACCTCTAGTAAACTCCAACAGACCTGCAGCTGAGGGTCCTGTCTGGTAGAAGGAAAACTAACAAACAGAAAGGACATCCACACCAAAAACTCATCTGTACATCACCATCATCAAAGACAAAAAGTAGATAAAACCACAAAGATGGGGAAAAAACAGAGCAGAAAAACTGGAAACTCTAAAAAACAGAGCACCTCTCCTCCTCCAAAGGAACGCAGTTCCTCACCAGCAACGGAACAAAGCTGGATGGAGGATGACTTTGATGAGTTGAGAGAAGAAGGCTTCAGACGATCAAACTACTCTGAGCTACGAGAGGAAATTCAAAACAATAGCAAAGAAGTTAAAAACTTTGAAAAAATATTAGAAGAATGGATAACTAGAATAACCAATGGAGAGAAGGGCTTAAAGGAGCTGATGGAGCTGAAAGCCAAGTTTCGAGAACTACGCGAAGATTGCAGAAGCCTCAGTAGCAGACGCGATCAACTGGAAGAAAGGGTATCGCTGATGGAAGATGAAATGAATGAAATGAAGAGAGAAGGGAAGTTTAGAGAAAAAAGAATAAAAAGAAATGAACAAAGCCTCCAAGAAATTTGGGACTATGTGAAAAGACCAAACCTATGTCTGATTGGTGTACCTGAAAATGATGGGGAGAATGGAACCAAGTTGGAAAACACTCTGCAAGATATTATCCAGGAGAACTTCCCCAATCTAGCAAGGCAGGCCAGCATTCAGATTCAGGAAATACAGAGAACGCCACAAAGATACTCCTCGAGAAGGGCAACTCCAAGACACATAATTGTCAGATTCACCAGAGTTGAAATGAAGGAAAAAATGTTAAGGGCAGCCAGAGAGAAAGGTCGGGTTACCCACAAAGGGAAGCCCATCAGACTAACAGCTGATCTCTCAGCAGAAACTCTACAAGCCAGAAGAGAGTGGGGGCCGATATTCAACATTCTTAAAGAAAAGAATTTTCAACCCAGAATTTGCTATCCCGCCAAACTAAGCTTCATAAGTGAAGGAGAAATAAAATACTTTACAGACAAGCAAATGCTGAGTGATTTTGTCACCACCAGGCCTGCCCTAAAAGAGCTCCTGAAGGAAGCACTAAACATGGAAAGGAACAACCGGTACCAGCCACTGCAAAAACATGCCAAATTGTAAAGACCATCGAGGCTAGGAAGAAACAATAGCAACTAACGAGCAAAATAACCAACTAACATCATAATGACAGGATCAGATTCACACATAACAATATTAACGTTAAATGTAAATGGGCTAAATGCTCCAATCAAAAGACACAGACTGGCAAACTGGATAAGGAGTCAGGACCCATCAGTGTGCTGTATTCAGGAAACCCATCTCACGTGCAGAGACACACATAGACTCAAAATAAAGGGATGGAGGAAGATCTATCAAGCAACTGGAAAACAAAAAAAGGCAGGGGTTGCAATCCTAGTCTCTGATAAAATAGACTTTAAACCAACAAAGATCAAAAGAGACAAAGAAGGCCAATACATAATGGTAAAGGGATCAATTCAACAAGAAGAGCTAACTATCCTAAATATATATGCACCCAACACAGGAGCACCCAGATTCATAAAGCAAGTCCTCAGTGACCTACAAAGGGACTTAAACTCCCACACAATAATAATGGGAGATTTTAACACCCCACTGTCAGCATTAGACAGATCAACGAGACAGAAAGTTAACAAGGATATCCAGGAATTGAACTCAGCTCTACATAAAGTGGACCTAATAGACATCTACAGAACTCTCCACCCCAAGTCAACAGAATAGACATTTTTTTCAGCACCACACCACACCTATTCCAAAATTGACCACATAGTTGGAAGTAAAGCTCTCCTCAGCAAATGTAAAAGAACAGAAATTATAACAAACTGTCTCTCAGACCACAGTGCAATCAAACTAGAACTCAGGATTAAGAAACTCACTCAAAACCGCTCAACTACATGGAAACTGAACAACCTGCTCCTGAATGACTATTGGGTACATAATGAAATGAAGGCAGAAATAAAGATGTTCTTTGAAACCAACGAGAACAAAGACACAACATACCAGAATCTCTGGGACACATTCAAAGCAGTGTGTAGAGGGAAATTTATAGCACTAAATGCCCACAAGAGAAAGCAGGAAAGATCCAAAATTGACACCCTAACATCACAATTAAAAGAACTAGAAAAGCAAGAGCAAACACATTCAAAAGCTAGCAGAAGGCTAGAAATAACTAAAATCAGAGCAGAACTGAAGGAAATAGAGACACAAAAAACCCTTCAAAAAATTAATCAATCCAGGAGCTGGTTTTTTGAAAAGATCAACAAAATTGATGGACCGCTAGCAAGACTAATAAAGAAGAAAAGAGAGAAGAATCAAATAGATGCAATAAAAAACGAAAAAGGGGATATCACCACCGATCCCACAGAAATACAATCTACCATCAGAGAATACTACAAACACCTCTATGCAAATAAACTAGAAAATCTAGAAGAAATTGATAAATTCCTCGACAAATACACCCTCCCAAGACTAAACCAGGAAGAAGTTGAATCTCTGAATAGACCAATAACAGGTTCTGAAATTGTGGCAATAATCAATAGCTTACCAACCAAAAAGAGTCCAGGACCTGATGGATTCACAGCTGAATTCTACCAGAGGTACAAGGAGGAACTGGTACCATTCCTTCTGAAACTATTCCAATCGATAGAAAAAGAGGGAATCCTCCCTAACACATTTTATGAAGCCAGCATCGTCCTGATACCAAAGCCTGGCAGAGACATAACCAAAAAAGAGAATTTCAGACCAATATCCTTGATGAACATTGATGCAAAAATCCTCAATAAAATATTGGCAAACCGAATCCAGCAGCACATCAAAAAGCTTATCCACCATGATCAAGTGGGCTTCATCCCTGGGATGCAAGGCTGGTTCAACACACGCAAATCAATAAATGTAATCCAGCATATAAACAGAACCAAAGACAAAAACCACATGATTATCTCAATAGATGCAGAAAAGGCCTTTGACAAAATTCAACAACCCTTCATGCTAAAAACTCTCAATAAATTAGGTATTGATGGGACGTATCTCAAAATAATAAGAGCTATCTATGACAAACCCACAGCCAATATCATACTGAATGGGCAAAAACTGGAAGCATTCCCTCTGAAAACTGGCACAAGACAGGGATGCCCTCTCTCACCGCTCCTATTCAACATAGTGCTGGAAGTTCTGGCCAGAGCAATCAGGCAGGAGAAGGAAATAAAGGGTATTCAACTAGGAAAAGAGGAAGTCAAATTGTCCCTGTTTGCAGATGACATGATTGTATATCTAGAAAACCCCATTGTCTCAGCCCAAAATCTCCTTAAGCTGATTAGCAACTTCAGCAAAGTCTCAGGATACAAAATTAATGTACAAAAATCACAAGCATTCTTGTACACCAATAACAGACAAACAGAGAGCCAAATCATGAGTGAACTCCCATTCACAATTGCTTCAAAGAGAATAAAATACCTAGGAATCCAACTTACAAGGGATGTGAAGGACCTCTTCAAGGAGAACTACAAACCACTGCTCAATGAAATAAAAGAGGATACAAACAAATGGAAGAACATTCCATGCTCATGGGTTGGAAGAATCAATATCGTGAAAATGGCCATACTGCCCAAGGTCATTTATAGATTCAATGCCATCCCCATCAAGCTACCAATGACTTTCTTCACAGAATTGGAAAAAACTACTTTAAAGTTCATATGGAACCAAAAAAGAGCCCGCATCGCCAAGTCAATCCTAAGCCAAAAGAACAAAGCTGGAGGCATCATGCTACCTGACTTTAAACTATACTACAAGGCTACAGTAACCAAAACAGCGTGGTACTGGTACCACAACAGAGACATAGATCAATGGAACAGAACAGAGCCCTCAGAAATGATGCCGCATAGCTACAACTATCTGATCTTTGACAAACCTGACAAAAACAAGAAATGGGGAAAGGATTCCCTATTTAATAAATGGTGCTGGGAAAACTGGCTAGCCATATGTAGAAAGCTGCAACAGGATCCCTTCCTTACACCTTATACAAAAATTAATTCAAGATGGATTAAAGACTTATATGTTAGACCTAAAACCATTAAAATCCTACAAGAAAACCTAGGCAATACCATTCAGGACATAGGCGTGGGCAAGGACTTCATGTCTAAAACACCAAAAGCAATGGCAACAAAAGCCAAAATCGACAAATGGGATCTCATTAAACTAAAGAGCTTCTGCACAGCAAAAGAAACTATCATCAGAGTGAACAGGCAACCTACAGAATGGGAGAAAATTTTTGCAACCTACTCATCTGACAAAGGGCTAATATCCAGAATCTACAATGAACTCAAACAAATTTACAAGAAAAAAACAAACAACCCCATCAAAAAGTGGGCAGAGGACATGAACAGATACTTCTCAAAAGAAGCCATTTATGCAGCCAAAAAACACATGAGGAAATGCTCATCATCACTGGCCATCAGAGAAATGCAAATCAAAACCACAGTGAGATACCATCTCACACCGGTTAGAATGGCCATCATTAAAAAATCAGGAAACAACAGCTGCTGGAGAGGATGTGGAGAAATAGGAACACTTTTACACTGTTGGTGGGACTGTAAACTAGTTCAACCATTGTGGAAGTCAGTGTGGCGATTCCTCAGGGATCTCGAACTAGAAATACCATTTGACCCAGCCATCCCATTACTGGGTATATACCCAAAGGACTATAAATCATGCTGCTATAAAGACACATGCACACGTATGTTTATTGCGGCACTATTCACAATAGCAAAGAGTTGGAACCAACCCAAATGTCCAACAATGATAGACTGGATTAAGAAAATGTGGCACATATACACCATGGAATACTATGCAGCCATAAAAAATGATGAGTTCGTGTCCTTTGTAGGGACATGGATGAAACTGGAAAACATCATTCTCAGTAAACTATCGCAAGGACAAAAAACCAAACACCGCATGTTCTCACTCATAGGTGGGAATTGAACAATGAGAACTCATGGACACAGGAAGGGGAACATCACACTCCGGGGACTGTTGTGGGGTGGGGGGAGGGGGGAGGGACAGCATTAGGAGATACACCTAATGCTAAATGATGAGTTAATGGGTGCAGGAAATCAACATGGCACATGGATACATATGTAACAAACCTGCACATTGTGCACATGTACCCTAAAACCCTAAAGTATAATAAAAAAAAAATTATGGAAAAAATAAAAAATAAAAAAATAAATAAATAAAAGGAAAGATATGTTGAAAAAAAAAAAAAGAACTTTAAAATTCAAAAATTGAAAATGGCTCTTTGAAAGACAGCATTAGACCATTAGACAAATGAAAAGTCAAGACGTCTGGAAAAAATTTGCAAAGCATGTATCTGATAAAGAATACAGAAAGCACTTTAAAAACTCAATTAAAAAAAACAAACCCTAGGTAAGAGATTTAACCAGACATTTCACAAAAAAAGATATAGAAATGGCAGGTACGCACATCAAAAAATGCCCAACATCATTTGTCATTAAGGAAATAAATTAAAACCATCATTAGACATCACTACATGTCTCTTAGAATAGCTGGAGTTAAAGAGACTGACCATGAAAAGTATTTGACAAGGATGTAGAGGAGCTGGGACTCACATGCTGCTGGTGGGACTGTAAAATATAAAATGGCACACAGCTTGGCAAAACAGTTCCTTACAAAGTTACCACACACTTGCCATTTTATTCAGTCATTTCACTCCTGGGTATTTACCTAAGGGAAAAGAAGGCCTATTTTCATACAAATACTTGTACACAAACGTTCATAGTGCCAGCTGACTTTTGAACTACTCAGTTTTGAACTGCACGGGTCCACTTATATGTGCATTTTTTTCAACCAGGCAGATCAAAAAGACAGTATTTGCAGGATGCAAAACCCAACTTTTTCTATAGGCAGGTTCCACAGACAAACTGCAGGACTTGAAGCAAATTTTGGTACCCTGGGGCAGTCATAGAACCAATCCTCCAGGTATACCAAGAGACTTCTGGAGTTTTATTTGTAATAGCCCTAAACTGGAAACATCCCAAATATTTATCAACGAGTGAGTACATAAACAAATTGTAGTATACCCATACAATGGAATACTACTTTCTATAAAAGGGAATTATTATTATTATTATTATTATTTTGAGGCAGAGCCTTGCTCAGTTGCCCTGGCTGGAGTGCAGTGGCACAAACACGACTCACTGCAGCCTTGACCTCCCAGGCTCAAGCAGTCCTCCTTCCTCAGCCTCTCAAGTAGCTAGGACTACAAGCATACATCACCATGCCCGGCTAATTTTTTGTGGAGACGGAAGTCTCACTATGTTGCCCAGGCTGGTTTCAAACCTGGGTTGAGGTGATCCTTACACCTCCACCTCCCAAAGTACTGGGATTACAGGTATGAGATGCCACTAGGAATGATCTATTAATAAACGCAACAACACAAATGACTCTCAAGTTATGCCGAGGGAAAGAATTAACACCAAAAAAAGCATATACTCTGATTCCATTTTTATAGATTTTGCATTTATTCTAAAAATTGCAAAATAATCTATAGTCTCAGACATAAATTGTTGCCTGGGGGGTAGGTGAGGCTGTGGGGAGGGTGGCGGGTAGGGATCACAAAGGGGCGTGAACACCTTGGGGATGAGGAGTAGGTTTACTATCTTCACTGCAGTGATGGTTTCGCTGCTGTATCATGTACTAAAACTTATCAAGTTGCTTACTTTAAATATGCCAATTATTGCATGTTCAAATACACTGTTAAAATAATAATAAAAATAAAAGCAATCTTAAAAATTACTTCAATTCATTCCTAGACCTGGGTTTCCGTGGATATCCACATTTGAAAGCAGTCAGCTAAACATCACATTTCAGTTCTTAGGGTAGAAACAAAGTACTGTTTCATAACAGAAATTGGATATATATGAAAATAATGATTCAATGGCTTTAGTTTAATGTATCCTGACAGGTGTTTCAGGAATGGTCAGCTACACTTCAGCTAGGTTTTACCTCTTTCCTCTTCCTTTCCTTCTCTGCCCCACCCCCTTTCTCCTCTCCTTCCCCTTATCACTCAGCAATGAAAATGGGTAACGGAGTAAGGATAGCTTAATTCAGATGACACAATTATGTGGCTCATAAAGATAACGTGGCACCAATGTCTTCAACCACTGTGTTGGAGGCATTCCATAGGATTTTAGAACTGCAAAAGTAGCCTTCTTTTACAGATTAAAAATCTCAGGCATTAAAATCAAGTTAAATGGCTTTCCTGGGCCACGCAGCTAGAATTTGGTGACTTAAAAAAAATTCACTTACTATTCAGTTCTAAAAGAAAAAACAAAGATGTGGGGCAGAATACGAACCTGTAGCCTAGCTGGAATAGGCTCTAGATCTGTTAATTTACATCCATTCCACCACAGTTCTTATAGCACCATCCTCTGACCAATCCACCTGTTTTTCTACTTTCCTATATACTTTCAAGACTGAAGTTGGTATAAAGTTAAAAGAACTAAAACAGTGGTTCTCAATATTCACTGCATTAAAAAAAATCACCTGTGGAGCTTTAAAAAGGAACCATGGACCCTACACCTAGAGCAAATCTAACTGATTTGGGGTAGGTCCATGTTCTTAAAAAAACTGCATTGAAACTACCTGGAGGGCTTATTAGACTAGATTGTTGGGCCAAGTGCGGTGACTCATGCCTGTAATCCTAGCACTTTGAGAGGCTGAGGCAGGTGGATCCCCTGAGGTCAGGAGTTCAAGACCAGCCTGGCCAACACGGTGAAACCTCATCTCTATTAAAAATACAAAAATCAACCGGGCATGGTGGCGGGTGCCTGTAATACCAGCTATTGGGGAGGCTGAGGCAAGAGAATTGCTTGAACCTGGGAGGCGAAGGTTGTAGTGAGCCAAAAGTGCACCACTGCACTCCAGCCTGGGCGATAGGGCGAGACTCCGTCTCAATAAAAATAGCTAGCTAGCTAGATAGATAGTTTGGCTCCACCCTGGCAGTTTCTGATTTTGGGGGTCTGGGATGATACCCAACAATTTGAATTTTCTAGCAGGTCCCCAGGTGACAGTGATGCTGCTGGTCTGTGGACCACACCTTCAGAACTACTTGAGTAGTTTTTAGTTCTTTTAGTTCAGGTAATTTTTAGTTCTTCAGGATAATATGTTCAGCCAGTTGAAAATCTTTGGTTGAAAACAGTAATTCTGCATCTCTGGAGAATCACCTGGGGAATTAAAAACAACTGATGCCTGAGTCCCTACAAGAGATTCTTTTTTAATTGATCTTGGCTGTAGCCTGGGCCTTGGGATTTTAAACAGCACAATATTATTTAAAAGAATCATACCCCAGATGATTCTAATCCAGCCAGGGCTAAGTATCACTGAAAATTTTCTGCCTCCTCAATTATTACCATTTACCTCAAATTTCCCAAAGAGAATTGGATACTTTGACCACTATATTAACAGTTTCTTTCTAACTTGTTGTCTATGAACAATGGTTTAATTCCACTTTGATTTTTTCTTTGTTTTTTTAACACTCTGATGTTTTAATAATAGCTAATATCTACTGAATACCTGGGGTGTTGAAGGCTTGGTGCTGAGTGCTTTACCTCTTTACCAGTTTTTTTGGGTTGTTTTGTTTTTGGTTATCGAACAGCTATGCTTTAAATATTTCCTCCGAAAGAGACCCTGCATTTTCTAGAATCAACATTGTCTTATAACTTATGTTTAATAGAGATTACATTTTATTCTGTTTCTACCGGTTAGAAGCTCTAGATGGGGAGAGAGGGGAAGGAGAGAGAAAAAGGGAAAGAGAGGGAGGAGTGAGAAAAAGAGGGAGAAACATATCATAGAAAACAAATTCTTCTGATGTGCTTCAACACATAACGCTTAATACTTGAGTCTCTGTGAATCTTCGTGGAGGTTCTCCAGAAATGGACAAAAATTCAGTATTTCCACAAGGAAAATTCCAAGAATACCTATGACTCCATCCAAAGGCAGCTGATTTTCCTTTTGCTCTTGATTACTACATTTCTTCTGTCTCCAACTAAACAAAGGCCACTGATTTTCCTCCCAAAAGTTACTTCCTTTGGAACATACCAAAAATACCATTGAGAACAATGATATGAGTTGTTTCAGGTGAAGCGTTTTTAGTTAAGAAGATTTTTAAAGTACAGATTCAATTATTTTTACCGCAGCTTTGGTCAAGGCTTCCTGTCAGGGCTCTATGGGGCACTTCCCACAAGATGGCAGTGTTGCATGCGGCTGGGGAGCCCTCCACTTGCGGAAGGGTTATCTTCACAATTATCGCTAAGAACGTATCCCTACAGTTTTAGTTCCTGAAATATCATTTGTTTCCAGGTTCATGAGATCTGAGAGCCATCAGGAGTATATCTTTAACATTTAGATCTATGGTTTAGCAAGGTGTCTAATCAGCAGTACTTAATAAATGTCTACTAGATGAACGGATGAATGAATGATACATGTGTATCAACTTCACATAAGCCAACACCAGGGGAAGGAGGCTGGAATAACTCCAAGACGGAAGGAAGCACGGGCCACTGTGCCGTCTCCCTTTGTGATGAAAGAGTTCTTCAGTACTCCATTGTTCTTTTCCCTATTTTCTTACAGGTTTTGCCAAGAACACGATTCACCCTAATAAGGCCTGATGGCCCATCTGCTCACCCAGCCATTTTCCTCCTTAAAATGGGCAAAGCAGCTATTCTGATCCTATCATAAAATGCAAAATTAGTTACAGCAAAAACATGTGGGGGAAGTGTCTATTAATAAAAGGTAGTCCATACAAATAATATATGTTACCAGAGAAAGAAATTCTTGGACAGTCTTTCAAGTCTGATAAGCCCACTGTGGAAAACGACTTTGTGGGGGAAAAGTGGTGGGTGGGAAAGCTCCACGATGAGGTCAGAGGGACCTAAGCTAAAGCAATGGCCTCCCCCACGACACTTTCCCTCTCTGTGCTTCAGTTTCCTCCGCTTCAGATGGGGGAGGGGAGTACCAGCTGATCCCCAGGGACTCATCTAGCTCTGACACAGTCAGCTTCTACCTTTTCTTCACATTATGGCTTAAACGATCATAGTGTAAATGCCTAAGGGCCAACCAGAGAATTTTATGTTTGCTCTGAAGGGAAAGAAGTAACTGATTTCAAACAATTGTAAAATGCCAGGGTTTTTGCTGTGTTTGTTTTGGTATCAAATATAAATATCTCTCTGTATTAGCTGTTGCTTCTGTTCTCCTATAGCATCGATCTTCCAAAGCAATATAGGCTTACAGTATTTAAAATATTGTATGAAGCTAGTTTGGGTAACATTTTGGTTTTTAGGCACAGGACTTGAATGGTCAAGTTACAAAACTTAGTTTGTAATGTTAATAAGGTTTCCAGGAATCCGTTTCACATTATACACTGCTACGAAACCACCAAAGTTGATCTAATCTATTCACCTGTCTTGGAGATTAGCGAGCATCATTATGAGTAGGTTAATACCAACTAGCCACTTGAATTGACATAATTGAAAAAGACTGGCTCGGTCGGGGCCAGGTCCTTGGGCTACAAGGACATTTACCTTATAAAATCATTAGTTAATTAACTTTGTGACACTTGAGTGAGAAACAATTCAGAAATTATAAAAACATGCCAGAAATCAAAATTAGTATCTGCTAAACAACTAACTACGTTCTGAGATGAGCTTTGGTTATTTGGCCGTATAACTTAACTAACAAATACACAATCCACCTCTGCTAATAATCATAAAAGATTTTTGAAAATCCCATTTCAATACGAAGGGGTTATTTATCTATGCCTTATCCCCAAACAATAATATCTGAACACTAAAGCAAAAGAATCAGTTATCCATCTACCTACTGGTGACCAACAACAGAAATTTAGCACTTTCAAGAGTCAGGCCATTTTTAACCTTATTTGAAACAGCTAAAGTAAGGCTTCTGCTATCAGAGGGAGCAATCTGCTGCTAGGGTCTGCCCAAATTCCAAGCACCTGCTTTCTCTGGTCTGGAGGCAGATGGTACCTCATAAAAATAAAAGCCATGGAGAGAATGTACAGAAAGATATTCCCTTTAAAACCCTTTAGGAGGTTCATTTTCCTAAAATCTCATACTATAAATACACATGTTTTATGTTAATATTATAGCTCAGAATTTGGGAACTGACGCAGGGTCATGAAAAAGGTTTCCTTGGCCTGATTGAGTCATATACATGTATTCACGTATTTCCACATGATGGGAAATCAGTCTTTAGTTTATAACCATCTACAGCAAGACATTTTATTTTTGGAGTTCTAACAAACATCCTAAACAGTAGCCGCTGCTGCCCTTATTCTTCAATACTACCACTCACCACAGCTGTATTAAGTTATTTTATTATAACTCTTAGGCACTGCTCAATGGAGTAACCTCATTTATAGTTGTAAGGCTTGTACAGGTGAGCTTGGCTGTAATAAATTGGCCTCATGATACACTTTTCCACTATAATTATTCAGAGTAATGCTTCTCAAACCTTAGATGCATCAGAATCCCCTGCAGGGGTTGTTAAAACAGATTTGTTGGCCTGACTCCCAGAGATTCTGATTTAGTAGTTCTAGGGTGGGACCTGAGAATTAGCATTTCTAACAAGCTCCCAATGAGGCTGATGCTGTTAGTCTGAAGGCTACATTTTAAGAACCACTGATGTAGGAGTTCCCTTTGGAGTGTCTTATCAGTTATGATTATTTGGGCTTGTATTAGCTTCTCAGTTAATACCCATTTTATGCCGAAAACATTTGAAACGTGTTATTTGCTTATATTCAGATGTTGCAGCTACACACAAGGATGCTTGACAAGCAGATGGACAGATATGCTGAAGTGAGGCTGCTCCACACTGTGAGTATCCAGAAGGATCAATGAATGCAGTATGTTTGATCAGCTAATGTGCAATTTCCCAAGTCACCAGGAGTTACTGTAAAATACACAACATGGCGCACTTCCAACATAAATGTCTACTAGAATCTGACAGATAATCTTCTTCTCCTTACTAATTTTTATCTTAGAATTTAGATTTAGCCCTTAAAGATGCTGGATTCTGCTATCTTAAATCTGCAAGCACACTCCAATAGTTTGAACTAAGCAAATGTTGACAAAAGACTAATATGACACAATTGAGCAATGCTAGTATTTATGTTCACCTTGTTTCTCCTATAATCCATACTTGGTTAAATTTTAAAGAATGGCTGTGTCACCAAATAGCATCGTAATGTTAAGATTTACTTCAAGCACACTTTGGAATGTAAACATACCTTATTTAACTTCACAAAATATTCCAGTCCAGCTTCCAAAGGATTTGTATCACAGTTCATCTAAAAAGGAAACACATTTTAAATCTTAGATGAGTGCAAGTCATTTTGGTAACATCAGTTTCGTATTTGTTTTTAGGAGAAAGAACACTTTTTGATTTTTCAACACTGCTTCTAAAGAAAAGCAAACTACAGACTGGTTTTGAAAACAATTTTTTAATCCAAAATTCAATGTAGCCTTTCAGCAAAACTGGTCATTTGAATATAATAAATATAGAAACTAAAATTCACTGTGTTTCCACAGCTCTCCCATTTTAATAAACATCTGAGGGAGTGCACGTGATGTTTCTTCTAGAAACAAGATTTTCACATGTTTTTCTGCAATAATTTTACATAACTATGTTTTGAAAAGTTATTAAACAATTTACTTATCTTACAATTAACCGAGAATCAGGGTAAGGTGGAGGGAAAGCAGATGGTAGGAAGGTGGCTGATAGAGTTCAGGAGAAGAGAAAGGAATAAGCGGAGTTTGAATCTGTATCTCTTCAAATGTGGCCAAGTCACTGTGATAGCTACCAAGTGAGGGCTAACGCCAATATTTGGTAATAGACCTGAAGTTAATGGTTTTTGTTTCTTTCTTTCTTTGTTTTCTTGTTCTCTTCGCAGTGAGAGAACTAGTCTAAACCCCCTAAAAGTAGTCAAAGTTTTAAAGCAACACAGCACCTGCATAAACCAAATGAAAGTACGCTTGTTTTATATGACATAAAACGTTGCCTCATATTTCTTAATCAATTTGAGCTATTCTAAAATTATTTTTATCTGTTCAAAATTTCAGAATTCCTTCAAAGAAAAAAATAAAAATGAAGCACGGAGGATTGCAGTACGAACACTAGAGGGCGCTCTGGCACTGCTGGGAAATCGGAGGGACGGGAGGAGAAAAGCTCTCCAGAGGAGGTCCCGGGGAGAGGAAATAGAAAATAAAAGGCAGGAGGATGGAGAAATGTCTGACTCCCAAAGGGCTGCTCCTGCTGCTTCATTCCTCGGAGAGTGTGGCGACCGCGCTGTCCTCCGTTTCTGTCCCTGCGCCTAGCCTCGCCTCAGTCCCCAGTTGTAGCTAGCGAATTCCCTAATAGGGGACCCACTTGCTTCTGCGTACTCTAAATGCCCCCGGGTCTCTGCCTGGGCTTTGAAACACACTCTCCCCTCCAATCAAATGCACTTTATTATGTGCTTGGCACTTCCTAGACTCTCTCTACAATCTATGATAATTCTGTAGCATAAAAAATCCATTTTTTAGAAAAGTAAACAAGTTCTGGACGGTTAGGCCAGATAGCTGGTGCGTGGTGGAGGAAAAATTCAAACCCAAGAGTCCCTGCTCTGAGTCCATCTTTTACCACTATCCCTTATCTTACCGTTCAGGCCTAAAACCTCAGTGTCTTCCATAGAAACAACTAGTGAATCTGAAATAGTGAATGGGTCCAGAGATAGCCTGCCATATTGGAAATAAAGGAGGAGAACAGAGTTTAAACCACAGGCTGGCCACTTACTAGGTAATCTGGACCAAGTGGTTCTCTTAGTCTCAGTGTTATTATGTGTAAAATAGAGGTAATGGAGAGTTGAAAAGGAAAATGAAATCATGCATATGAAAATATGTAAATGGTTAAAGCACTATGCAAATAGAAACTCTAAATAACCATTACTAATGGTGGAGGAAGGCTGGACCACCACATTCTTGACCATCAACCCTGCCCCTCAGAAAGGAGTGTTAATTCACCAAAAGGTACAAGATAAGAAGAAAATGAAGACGGGCAAAATGACAGAGGAGGAGAGACTTTGAAAAGTGTTACTCTAATCCCATGAGGCAAGCCGGCTCCCCAAAGTCCAAGACAGATATCTAGGGCTCTCAGCCAACTAGGATGAATTAAGGCAGAATATGTCAGAATTCCACTGAACTTTCACATGAGAAATTAAGGAGAAAAACCTCTTTCCCTAATGAAATAAAGTTATCTAATGATACGTAATTTCTTTTACAGCCAAAACCAATGTTATTGCAGTTCAAACCAGACCTTATATAAAAATGAGATAAATAAACATAAAATGTTAATAAAGATGCTAGCATTTCAAACCTCTAACCCCCAGGCTCTGAAGGCTTTCTCCAGGCGTAAGGCATTCATGGCATAGGTTCCAAAATTGTCGATTCCCTCCTCCTGGCCTGCATTCATGATAGCGTCATACAGCGCCAGAGAATCTTCTCTTCTGTGGTACAGCTCCCAACCCAGCTCACCTGAAATAAACCCACAGGTGCCGCAGCACAGCAAGAACAATGATCACTAGATCTAATGTGCATTAGCTAGAACACATAAAAGCAGGAGAAATTCCACTTATGCAACATAGACATTGTCAGTCTCTAAAAAGACCAGCTCACAAAAAGTTACAAGTACCCCACTGCAAAGAAGCCCACCATATCATAGATGCATTTGTGCCGATCCTGACTCCCATGTAGATGGTGGTATGCAGGACACCTCTTGTCATGACACAGAAAGACTATAATGCAGGAATTAATCTCCACCCTGGACCCCAGCTTTCTAATGAGGTTTGACTGTTTTCCGGGACAATGACGTTAGGTGAATAGTTAGCATGGCACAGTTTATCAAGGCAACGAGTTCAAGGTTTAAACCAACCCCTTGCCCAAAAATCACAAGCTTAAAAATATAGTTAACTAAGAATTATTCAAGTTATCCTCATAGTGAGAAAGCCATAGTCTCTGACTTCTCCCCCTCCCACTTCTTCCCTAGTCATTTCATTCATCAATAGAGCTGTGGGCAAAAATCAAAAGAAATTAAATGTAATCCAAAAAATCCTGCTTATTTTTGTTGTTCTTGTTTTTTTTTTTTTTTTTTTTTGTCTTGTTTTTTTGTTGAGACAGGGTCTCACTATGTTGCCCAGGCTGGTCCTGAACTCCTGGGACAATCAATCCTCCCACTCTGGCCTCCCAAAGTGCTGGGATTACAGGTATGAGCCACTGCATCCAGCCCTGCTCATTTTTTACTCTAGAATTTGCCAAGGTTGGGTGGAAGAAGGGCAGGGAAAAGGAATAGCAGCAGCCCAGAAAAGAGCTATGGTCTTTAATCTCTGTTCTCCTGTTTCCCAAGGTGGAGGGCTCATGGTAAGGTGTTTTTATGGGATACCACAGAATAGGAGCAACATATAATTGAATGAATGCTTGGGCATGCAGTACTCCTGTGAGAGACAAGGAGGTCTAGAAAAACTTAGAAGAGAGCCCAGAGCACCACTGGGGAAACTGAAGAGCATTCATTCATCTCTGTATCAAATACCTATCATGTGCAAGGTTAGGTGCTAGAGGAAGACTTCTCAGTGAACTTAGTCTGGAAGGAAAGATGGATTGTTGGCAATGCTCTAGGAGAGGTACCTGATACATTCAAAATGGTCTCTATGGGAGATTCTATCTCCAGGAGACTATCTTGAATGTTTGCAGATAGAGTTGGCTGGCCTGACTATTTCAGCCAATCCTCTTCCCCACTTTTTTTCTTTTTTTTTTGAGATGGAGTTTCACTCTTGTTGCCCAGGCTGGAGTGCAGTGGTGCCATCTTGGCTCATACAACCTCCGCCTCCCAAGTTCAAGCAATTCTTCTGCCTCAGCCTCCAGAGCAGCTGGGATTACAGGCATGCGCCACCGCGCCCAGCTAATTTTGTATTTTCAGTAGAGATGGGTTTTCCCCATGTTGGTCAGGCTGGTCTCGAACTCCCGACCTCAGGTGATCAGCCTGCCTCAGCCTCCCAAAGTGCTGGGATTACAGGTGTAAGCCACTGCACCCAGCCCCCACTTTTTTTTTTTTTATCTGCCATTCCAGATGGTAGGCAGCTATGGGAGTGGAGCAACAACTAGAAATCTGTGGAACCACTTCCAAGATGAGGAGTGAATAGACAGACTTGACATAAGAGCTGGGCAGAACAAAAATCTTCCTCCAAAGTCACATGGACAAAAGTGAGTGTGACTGTGCACATGCATACACACTCACACATTTCTGGTGACATGACCTTTTAATTTTAAATTTTAAATTTTAAATTGACCTTTTAAATTTCAGAGACTTATTCCAGGTTGTTTTCCAATCTTACCAGTATAAGATATCCTAGTAGCAGTGACAGGAATGCTGGAAACTTTTAAGGACTTGGTTTGAAGAAACTTGAAAACATCATCACTAAGATCTTCAGAGGTCAGTTTCTGAAGGACTTTTCTTGCCTGTGGCCCAGCAACTCCAAGAACTCCAAGCTCATCGGTTATGTTTTTAATTTCAACATCATATCCACCTTTGACTGCTTCTTCTTCAATCCATCTGCATTTCAGTCATGAACATGGTGTTAAATACCGCTTGAATAATGTACTTTGGTAACAAATTATTTTTCTGAAGACATGCTTTGTATCTAGAGTTATCAGAAAATCCCCAGAGTGTCATTTCATGAAATCACACTGATTTTTAAAGTTGAGGAAACCGAGCCCCTGAGATGTTACGTGATTCTCTTTAAATCGCCCGCTTATAAATTTGGGGGGTAATTTTTCACAGTACAGAAGGATCCTTCAATTTAATGAGCTCTGCCGCACAATTATTTTAAATAGTGACACAGCCCTTTTGCATTTAAACTACTGATTCAGCCTTCAAAAATTAATTTAAACCCAAATTTTCTCTAATACCTGTACACAGGAGGCACATTTATGTTGCTAAAGGTTAATAATGTGCCTGCCACAAGACACGTAATTGCTCTGACAATCACAAGGAAAAGACAGAAACTCTAGTTTCAATTTCTATGGCTTGATGAGTTATTGGGACCCAGCTATAGGGCTGGTTTCTAATTTATCGAGCAGTCCTTGAGCTATCTAAGTCTATCACAAAATGTTCATCTGGATTTACACAAAGCTAAGCTATTAAGATGGGCCCAGTACATCTTGGATTGGAGCATATAATTTGCATCACTTTACAACTAAGATGAGAATTTGTCAGAGTAAGACATGTATTAAATAATAATATTCCAAATATTTTTGGAATATTAGACTAAAGACTTTATGGTAGAATGAAGATTCATGTAAAGGCTGGATGTGGCAGGTCAGCAACTTAGATCCAGCTGTGGACCAGAAAGCACAAAGCATCACAAAGGACAAAGATAATTTAGGAAGACAGCTTACAGAAGTGGACCGAATGTGGGCATCAGAATCAAAAACCTCGTGTGAGTAAGTTCCCTTAACCCAAACCTCAGTTTCCTCATCTGATCATGGGAATCATATATACCTTGCAAAATATTAAGAGAATTCATTAAGCTAATGTCTAAAAAAGGTTCTGGCACATTGATGATGCCTAATAAATGGAATTAATATTATTAGAACCAGTAACCTATGGATGAATTACCTTTGGGAGGGGCAGGGGCCCTCACTTCAAATATTTTTGTATAAAAAAACATAAAGTTTATTTGAAACAATCAGGTTTAAGAAGAAATAAAGTCGTACTTTCGAGTACTGGTAAAAAGAAAAACTCAGTGTAAGACTGAGTCAATATATAACGTGTACAAAATTCTCTTACTAGGTGTGCACTTACCTAAGATCATGAAGTTCTGATCCAGAGCCAGTAATTAAAAGAAACTCCCCGGGAGATTGGTGAGAAACAGTCAACTCAGCATACACTCGACCTTTGGGTGTTAACATGTGACTTATATTTGTAAAACCCACCTACATAAAAAAATTTACAATTACCTTAGGATGAACTAAAAATCACATGCATCCTTTTAACACCTATTTAAATAACAATGTGGGTGTTAAGAATGAAAAGTATCTGACTCTTACCATTTGTATCAATTGTATGAATTATCTGTAAAACTAAACCCAAAATAATTTGAAGTTCTCCATTTAAACAATCATTTAAAACTATTTGTCATTTAAAAGCTATTCTTCATTTAATTGCAGAACTCAATTTTAAGTTCCCATCAAAACAATTAAGCAAAGTCATAAGATCCTTGAATGAGAATTCACTCAACAAAAATTTAAATTTGAAAATTAGTTTGTAGGCTGGGCATGGTGGCTCATGCCTATAATCCCAGCACTCTGGGAGGCTGAGGCGGGTGGATCACCTGAGGTCAGGAGTTTGAGACCAGCCTGGGCAACATATAGTGAAACCCTGTTTCTACTAAAAAATACAAAAATTAGCTGGGCGTGGTGGCACGTGCCTGTAGTCCCAGCTACTTGGGAAACTGAGGCAGGAGAATTGCTTGAACCTGGGAGGCGGAGGTTGCAGTGAGCCAAGATCACACCACTGCACTCCAGCCTGGGTGACAGAGCAAGACTCTGTCTCTCAAAAAAAAAAAGAAAGAAAAGAAAAGAAAAAAAGAAAGAAAATAAGCTTGTATACTTTTGGTCAGTTGAAGAGTTCTAGTGTTCATTCAGAAATCATTAGGTGAACTAAAATAACATGTGGGATGAAGAATTAAATAGGTCAGAATCCTGGACCTTGTATCCCTACAAGGCTATTTACCTTTGGAATGACATTTGCAAAGAGATGGTCCAGTAGTCTAATGGAATCTTGGCCTTTGATGTTAAACTTGCCAAATGGTGATAGGTCAGTTACCCCTACTCTTTGCATAACCTGTTTATACTCCGAGCCCACAGGCTCAAACCAGTTTGTGCGGCGAAAACTTGGCCTGAAACACAACATTTAGTGTCATAAAACAACTCCCGTTCATTTTTCAAAAATTACAGAATAGGATATTTTAATAAGCCCTACTCATCTAGAAAATCCTACGGGCAGCGGGGAGTGGGACCATGGGAGGTGAGACCATGCACTCTGAAATTCTGTTCTGCAAATCATTCATGTATTTTGGAATGTGACCTTTTAAAGTTACTCATTTATCCCTTTGACTCATTTCGCAGTGAGTAAAGTGCTGATTAACTGGAAAATAAGATATAATTCATGGGCTCTCAGATCTGGAAGAGAGTTTATAAGTCAACCAGTCTGGTGTTTTCAATTCTAGATGCATATTAGAATCATCTGGAGAGCAATTTAAAATGGCCCTAATTAAATCAGAGTGTCTGGGTTGGGGGGCGGGGTGGAGCTATCTGGTCCAGTGCTTCTCAAACATTAATGGGAATACAGATCACTTGCACTTGTTAAAGTCCACATTCTGAAGCAGCAGGTATGGGGTGGGACCCCATAGTCTGCATTCTCCCAGGCTCGCAGGAGATGCCTGTGCTGTTGGTCCACACCTGGGGTACATAAGGATCTGGTCCCAAATCTTCATTTTTCAGAGAAAAGGCATAAAATGATTTCCAAGGCCTTTGCATTAATGACAGAGCCAGACCTGGAACAAAGGTCTCTTGACTCATTACTAAAGGTCCTTTCTGCTTTATGAAGTGGACTTCTAATGTGGTATTTTAACTTCAGAGCAGGATGCTATGTCTGTAACATGAATTTTCAATAGTTTAATTATTAAATGGCAGAAGAAACTTAGGCCAGATCCAATCAGCACTAAGTGAAGAGTAAAAGTGACGTATTAGAGTCATTTAGGAAAAACCAAATCAGTATTTGGCCACCAAATAATCTAGACTGGCTGCTTATAAAGCCCAAATTTATTCATCAACAACGGGTTCTCTGTTATACTTTGTACGAATTAGATCTAGTCTTAAAATAGCAAAACCTATTGTAAAAAGCAAAATCACAGCTCAAAAATAAGGATAACGTAACTTCTAAATTTGCAGCTTGTTTTCCCTTGGTCTGTGGATTCTCTTGAGAAAAATATATATAATCACTATTAATCCAAAGTACAACAATGGCAGGTAGCACTTTACCGGAATTCAGAGAACTGTTTTAGTGGCATACTTGTTTTCGCTTAACCTGGAATGCTATGCAAATAATCTTTTCCGCTAATTTATCAACTGTGCATATAATTTGCATGGCTCAGTGCGCACACTCTAGAAAGCAGTTGCTTTGAGCAATTTCAGGATGAACAGAAAATCCAAAACTCCAGGTACATTTTGTGGTTATACACGATGTGATTCCACTGAGCGTCCTAAAGTACAGCAAACCTTTAGGAGCCAACTGAAGCCACGTGGGAATTTGGAGGGGGGTTGGAAGGTTCCTCTGAGGGTCTGGTAAATGCCAAGGGGCTTCACCAAGGCCGGCTATAGGACTCGCAGGGTCACGTGAGTCCTAGATGTGGGCCAGTGTCCCGTGGGCTAGACTAATGCCACCACTGCCAGGGAGTAATTTTTGTAGGACAAGGCTCAGTGCTCCTTGGAACAGGGTGGAGCAATGGAGTGTAAGGCGGAATCAGCACTTTTTGCTGTCCCGTTGTTTCACCCCTCGGTCAGAACCACAGGCAGGTAAAGTCCTTCTCCCACCTGTACTGAGTGTCCTGGCCTGGTTTGTAGAACCAGTGCGGCTGCTCCCAGCCAGCATGGAACCCCATGGAACACTTAGACTCCAGCCTTTGATAGAGCCCACTGACTCGTTGAGTTGGCCTTCCAGCAAACCGTTCTTCTTTAGGATAACCAACTGAAAAAGAAAAATTGGTACTTCAAATCACATATAGCCAAAACAACAAGATACTTTTATGGGATTCCAAATATGGAAATACAGTACTTAAAATCCAGATGCATAAACATACATACATGCATCTATATGAATGATTTATGTAGAAAACAGAGCTGTCATTTATATGACTCATCAAAGAGTAAAGTAAAAATATATTTAAAATTTAAAAACAGCAAGGCATTTCGCATGTTAAATATATACATCCATATATATTCCTTGTTATGTCTTAGGGGCACAATGCTTTTTGGAGTCCCTAACTACCGCCATCCCAGTGAATAGAATAAAGACCATATAAAGTCAGAGATGCTACAATTCAATTCTGTCAACACTTTGTAGACAACAGTAAATTTGCACCTTACCAATATTGTTGAATCCATATGATTCTCTTGCTTTGGCCTCAGTGTACTGGGTTGTTGTCCATTTGCCATAGCGATTAGGATCCAACTCTATCAGATCAAAAGGAGGCTCTCCATGCAGGATCCAGTCACTGAGATATTTCCCTACCCCACCAGCGTGGATTATGCCATATCTTTCAAATACAGGGATAGAAAACCCATTACTAACACATGTAGTTTTCAAATGAAACATGATCAAACTATTTTACAGGGCTTCAAATTTGGACTGTTCTGTGCTAATCAGAACACACAAGTAACATAATCTCTATGGAACAATTTTTTCCTTAAAAGTGACATGTTTAGGCATCCAAATTAAATGTGCCTGACTTGATAGCTAGTTTATTTACAGTTTCAAGAGATGTACACCTGCAAAATAGCTCCTTATTGGGCAGGGCACAGTAGCTCACACCTGTAATCCCAGCACTTTGGAAGGATCGTTTGAGACTAGGAGTTTGAGACCAGCCTGGCCAAAAAAGTGAGAACTCATCGCTACAAAAAAAATAAAAAAGTTATCTGGGCATGGTGGCACAAGACTGTGGTCCCAGGTACACGGGTGGCTGAGGCAGGAGGATAACTTGAGCCTAGGCAGTAGAGGCTGCAGTGAGCCATGTTCACACCACTGCACTCCAGCCTGGGTAACAAAGCGAGACCCTCTCTCAAAAAACAAAACAAAACAAAAACCAACAACAACAAGCAAAATAGATCTTTATGGAGAAAAGGCTCGAGATCCTTGACTCCTAACTAATAAGAATTTTGCTTTAGGAAAACTAGAGGTTGGAGCCAGAATGCAAACAGGCAGATGTGGCTGGTACCCTAACAGCCCTCCTGAGCTATGATTATCCTGACTGGTAGGAAACACGGTGGGAGAAACATGTACTGTGGTGTCCCATCCATCTCTTCTCAGACTCAACTTAGTTCTGACCTCCTTAGACAATGACCTCTGTGCAAGGAACTTGAGCCATTATCTTAGAAACATTCAGGCAAAGAGGCCTTCACCTGAGGACTTGTGGAAAGAGGTAGAAAGGAACACTGTCTCTTGTATTTTGCAACTAATAGGCCACTTGATGGGGAAGGTGGGCTTGTTTTCTATTTTCCTAAGATGATACTTTAAAATCAAGAACACGATGTGGAAAATAAAGGGGTTTTGACATCAGAAAATGGATTGGTTTTACATTGGCCATGTGTAGTTCTACCCACTCAGTCTTGTCTAATGAAGGCCTCTACTGTGAGTTCATCTGTGGTAGTCAGGAGCTTCCAAGGAACTGAATGAGCAGGGAGTCATGGGGAGAGAAGCAAGAAAAGGGGATACAAAGCAGACATCAAGACACAGAAATGCTAGTATCCCCAACAACAGCAACTTAGCCAGAACCACAGCTTCTAAGAGCATGGGAGGAACTTTAGCAAACGCTGAAAATGTTAACTAACTTTTCCCACAGCAAGACACCTGTTTTGCTTTCATAAAAATGAGTGCCTATATTTTATAAAAGACTTTCTCAAAGAGAATAAAAAACCAGCAATTTACATTCCTTTGGGCATTTTAATAGACATGGGGCATCCAAATTATCCACAAACAACCTCTCTAAATTTTAAGAAAGCAAGAAAAATTATTATTATTATTTTTTTATTTTATTATTATACTTTAGGTTTTAGGGTACATGTGCACAATGTGCAGGTTTGTTACATATGTATCCATGTGCCGTGTTGGTTTGCTGCACCCATTAACTCGTCATTTAGCATTAGGTATATCTCCTAATGCTATCCCTCCCCCTTCCCCCCACCCCACAACAGTCCCCGGAGTGTGATGTTCCCCTTCCTGTGTCCATGAGTTCTCATTGTTCAATTCCCACCTATGAGTGAGAACATGCGGTGTTTGGTTTTTTGTCCTTGCAATAGTTTACTGAGAATGATGTTTTCCAGTTTCATCCATGTCCCTACAAAGGACATGAACTTAATGAAATGAAGCGAGAAGGGAAGTTTAGAGAAAAAAGAATAAAAAGAAACAAACAAAGCCTCCAAGAAATTTGGGACTATGTGAAAAGACCAAACCTACGTCTGATTGGTGTACCTGAAAGTGATGGGGAGAATGGAACCAAGTTGGAAAACACTCTGCAAGATATTATCCAGGAGAACTTCCCCAATCTAGCAAGGCAGGCCAACATTCAGATTCAGGAAATACAGGGAACGCCACAAAGATACTCCTCGAGAAGAGCAACCCCAAGACACATAATTGTCAGATTCACCAAAGTTGAAATGAAGGAAAAAATGTTAAGAGCAGCCAGAGAGAAAGGTCGTGTTACCCACAAAGGGAAGACCATCAGACTAACATAACAGCTGATCTCTCGGCAGAAACTCTACAAGCCAGAAGAGAGTGGGGGCCGATATTCAACATTCTTAAAGAAAAGAATTTTCAACCCAGAATTTCATATCCAGCCAAACTAAGCTTCATAAGTGAAGGAGAAATAAAATACTTTACAGACAAGCAAATGCTGAGTGATTTTGTCACCACCAGGCCTGCCCTAAAAGAGCTCCTGAAGGAAGCACTAAACATGGAAAGGAACAACCGGTACCAGCCACTGCAAAAACATGCCAAATTGTAAAGACCATCGAGGCTAGGAAGAAACTGCATCAACTAACGAGCAAAATAACCAACTAACATCATAATGACAGGATCACATTCACACATAACAATATTAACTTTAAATGTAAATGGGCTAAATGCTCCAATTAAAAGACACAGACTGGCAAACTGGATAAGGAGTCAAGACCCATCAGTGCGCTGTATTCAGGAAACCCATCTCACGTGCAGAGACACACATAGACTCAAAATAAAGGGATGGAGGAAGATCTATCAAGCAAATGGAAAACAAAAAAAGGCAGGGGTTGCAATCCTAGTCTCTGATAAAATAGACTTTAAACCAACAAAGATCAAAAGAGACAAAGAAAAATTATTAAATATATGCTTAAAATGTTTATTAAACTTAGCACATTCACTTAACCAGGCCCAATGCCCATATAGAACAGGTACCATTTTTGAGAGCTATATTGTTGATAAGATTTGAAGGCTTATGAAGTTTTACCAACACTGAGTGCCTCCCATTTACCAGGCATAGTTTCCGTCTAACACGTAGAAGCTGATTTATGCTTTAGCAAGTCTATTTTAAGGAGAAAGATCAGCCCCCACACAGAGGCTAAATAAAGTCACACAGCAGTAAAGAGTACATTCAGGATACAAATTCACTTATCTGACCCTGGAACGCATGCTCCTTATTATTGGACTTTCCTATCTTCAGTGGTTCTCAATCTGTTCAGCCAAGACACACATAGCAGATACAGCACTGTCTATATTTTTGACAGACTTCCAGGGCAGAGCCAGGGGTGCTTTGATTTCCTATGGCCTGGCTGCTATACCGTCATGTTCTTTCCTTTTCAACCATGCACATGAGCAAACAAATGGGCAGAGTGCTGTTATTTGGGTGGGAGTGGCGGGGTGGGGGGGAATCCTGAATCAAATCTAATTTATTTCTATAAAGTAAATATTTTACAAACAAGTTATCCAACCATTAACAAGCTTTACATAAAATTTCATACAACTGAGTGTTATGAACTACACATGGCCAATGTAAAATCGATCCCTTTTCTGATGTCAAAACCCCTTTATTTTCCACATCATGTTCTTGACTTTAAAGTACCATCTTAGGAAAATAGAAAACATCTCTGGAGAATCCCTGGCTTAGTAGCTAAAAGTATAAAAGTATGGGGAAAAGATCTGGGTATGATTCTTGTTCTGCCACTGTTAGCTGGGTGACCTTGGACAAGTTATGTAACCACTCTGAGCTTTATTCTTCTCCTGTGCACACTTTATGGTGCTGGCGGAGAATTCATTGCCAAGGCATTAAAAAGCACATAGTATACTGCACGGCACATAGTGGGCAAGGAATACATGGTGGCTATTGGGCCCTTGTATGACCAGTTGAAAGGATTTTCATAAGGAAGTAAGGTGTGAAGTGAAAGTAGAAGGGAACTTAAAGAGGAGAGGACAGTTAGGTTCTTCTTCTGTCTCTAGTATTAAACTGCAGAACTCTAGATTCTTCTCAATGACCCCAGGCTGCTATGCTTTTTGAGCGTTTGTATCTGCTTTTTATAACTCTGTTAAATGACTGGATGTTACATCTTATAGCACTCTCCCCTCTTTAAATTTGCTGTTTATAATCTCTTCTAAGCCAAGAAAATCAGATTCAATTAAATACAATTCATAAGACTTTTCTGGGCCTTGTGTTAGTCACCTAGAAGCAGAAAAACTTGCTGGAATTGTGACAAAACAAATGTCCGAAGTAAAATAGCTTTGGCTGAGGATATTCTGTGAGCAAAGTAAATGGTAGCACATAGGTAAGCAGTTTGCAAACACCTATTCCCTGAACTGGCTGTACCAAGAATTGCAGATAATATTATAAAGTACAGATTCCTGGGCCCCTCTCCAGACCACTAAATCAGAATCTACAGGAGTAGTGTCTGGAAATCTGTTTGTTTGCTTGTTTGTTTCGATTCAATACATATTTCATGGTGCTATGGACTGAATGTTTGTGTCCTCCCACAATGCATCTGTTGAAGCCCTAATCCCCAGTGTCATGGTATTTAGAGATGGGGCCTTTAGGAAGTACTTAGGGTTAAATGAGGTCATGAGGGTGGGGCCCTCATGATAGGATTAGTGTCCTTCTATGAGGAGACACCAGAGAGCTTGCTCTCTCTCCACACACACCCACCCACCAAGGAAAAGCCACTTAAGCACACAGCCAGAAGGTGGCCATCTGCAAGCCAGGAAGAGCGCCCTCACCAGAACTCTGCCATGACGGCTCCCTGATCTCAGACCTCCAGCCTCCGGAACTGTGAGAAAGTAAATTTCTGTTGTTTAAATCACCTAGTCTATGGTACTTTGTTATGGCAGCCCAAGCAGACTAAGCCACATGGGTTCTAGTGACAAACAATAGGAATTTCACAGATGAGAGGTACAGGAGATAAAAAACCTGCATGTGACTAACCACATGGTCAAGACTCTGCTTTCTAACAGATGATTCTGCGCCTCACCCAGGTATGGGAACCACTGGCCTCCAGAGCCATGGAATAAGTGCACTGATATAAGCCAGGAGGGGCAGCTAATGGGGGTATTCCATTATATTACATAAGAAATATCTTAGAAACCTCAACTTTAGGTAAGGGGAAGGCTTTTTTGGTTTAGACCAAACCTGTCAAAGACAGGGAGGCACTTTGCCCACCCCCACTCCCACCTGTTGTCTTCTCCACCCACCTCCCAGTATCTATGACCTGAGAAAATTAGCCAGAGCAATCGGGAAGAGTCTGACATCAGTCACATGCAAACAGATGTGATTTCTAGGTTATAAGTAACTTGTTCTAGAGGAAGCAACTTCCTACTTTCCTTAGCAATTAGTTAATAGGTGTTCCACATGAGATCAGTGACTCTATCTGCTCAGAACATGCCTTACAGTCAATGATCCTCAATTTCTATTATTTAATACTAAAATTCAATTGGAATATCAAAGAGAATAAAATACTTAGGAATAAATTTAACAAAAGACGTGCAAAACTTTTACTCTGAAAACTACAAATCTTCGTTAAAGAAATTTTAAAAGACCTAAGTAAATGGAAAGACATTTCATGTTCATGGATCAGAATACTTAATATTGTTCAGATGTCAATACTCCGCAAATTGATCTACAGATTCAATGCCATCTCTATCAAAATCTCAGCTGGTTTCTTTGCATAAATTGACAAACTGGTCCTAAAATTTATGGGACTTCCAGCCAAAACAATCTTGAAAAAGAACAAAGTCGGAGGATTCACACTTCCTGATTTCACAAATTACTACAAAGCTAGTAACTTCTAGTAACAGTAATTAAGAGAGTGTCAGCTGGGTGTGGTGGCTGATACCTGAAATCTCAGCACCTCAGGGGGCTGAGGTGGGTGGATCACTTGAGGTCAGGAGTTTGAGACCAGCCTGGCCAAAATGGCAAAACCCCATCTCTACTAAAAATACAAAAATTAGCCAGGTATGGTGGCACGTGCTTGTAATCCCAGCTATTCGGGAGGCTGAAGCAGGTGACTCGCTTGAACCTGGGAGGTGGAGGTTGCAGTGAGACAAGATCGTGCCATTACCTGGGCAGCAGAGTAAGACTCTGTCTCAAAAATAGATAAATAAATAAATAAATAAAAGACAGTATAGTAGTCGCATAAGAATAGACACAGATGAAGGAACAGAATTGAGAGTCTAGAAATCAACCCATACATCTATGGTCAATTTATTTTTTATAAAGATGCTGTGGTATAATAAAAATTAAATATTTGGTCTTTGTTCCCAGTTCCTGACACAGAATTCATAAAACATTTGAGATTTACTATTTTTTGATTGTTAATGAGATGGCTCTTATGGAGAGAGGAGAGCAGTCCTAGGTAGCTTAGGATGGGGGCTGGTAGCTAGAAAAACCAACCATGTGATTAAAGAGTTAGAACTTTCAGTCTCACTCCCTACTCCAACCTCCAGGGAGTAGAGAAGGGATATTGAGTACAGTCACCAATAATTTAATCAATCATGCCTACATAATGAAACCTCCATAAAGACCTAGGCATGGGGTTCAGAGAGCCTCTGAGTTGGTGAACACAGTGATGGGCTAGGAAGGCACCTGGAAAGGGCCTGGTGGTGCTGCACCCCCCGCCCCTAACCCCTCACATTTTGTCCTATGTATCTCTTCCATTTGGTTACTCCTGAGCTGTATCCTTTATAATAAAAGAGTAAACATAAGTATTTACCTGAGTTTTGTGATTGGTTCTAGCAAATTATCAAATCTGAGGAAAGGGTTGTGGGAACACCCAGTTGGTCAGAAGTATTGGTGTCTCCCGAGACTTGAGACTGGTGTTCGAAGTGAGAGCAGTCTTGTGGAATGGATCCCTTAACCTGTGGGGTCTATGTTAATTCCAGGAGTTGGTGTCAGAATTGAATGGAATTGTTGGACACCCAGTTAGTACTGGAGAATTGGAGAATTGGTTGTTGGTGTTGGAAAATACCACACATTTGGTATGAGAAAAGGAATCAGAAAAAAGACATTACAGATGCCAGCATAATTCAACGAGGACAGAATAAGCTTTTCAATGAATAGTTCTGGGACAACTGGCTATACCTATGAAAAGACTAAAGTTGGACACCTACCCACCTACCTCACGTCATATACAAGAATTAACTCAAAACTGATTACATAACTAAATGCAAAAGCTAAAACTATAAAACTCTTAGAAGAAAACATAGGTTTAAATCTTCACGAACTTGGATTAGACAATGGTTACTTGTATATGACACCAAAAGTACATGTGAACCAAGGAAAAATACATATTCTGGACTTCATCAAAATTAAAAACTTTTGTATTTCAATGGACACCATCAAGAAAGTAAAAAAACAACCCACAGAATGGGAGAAAAGTTCTGCAAATCATGTACCTGATAAGGTTCTTGTATCTAGAATATATAAAGAACTTCCACAACTAAACAATAGAAAGACAAATTACCCAATTATGAAAATGGCAAAAGAGATGAATAGACATTTCTCCAAAGAAGATACATGAGTGATGTGCAGGAGAAGCACTCCTACTTCCACATGCCTGCATATGGACTCTATAGGTGATTATATAAGCCCTCAATTACATTATAACTTCCCATCCCAAATCTCCATCTGACTTTCTCCCTCTGGATGTCCCACATACCTAAACTTAACACTTCAAGCCCACCCCATCAAAAATGGAACTCATTATTTTCTTGGCTCTCTCTCCATGTCTCCAACATATAGACAGTGGTCAAGTTAGAAAGGTTGCCATCATTTGCCATTTTTCTCTTTCCCTTCAATATCTTACGGAATTGATCACCAAATCTAGATAATTTTATCTCCCATCTCTCAGTCTTCACTGCTGCTACCTTAGTGGAGACCCCAGCCTCTCTATTGGATCAGCAGAGCTGTGCCTCAGGCAGCCCTCCAGCTCCGGTCAGACCTCACTGCTTTGTTGTCAGCTGTATTCCAATGCCTAGCCCTAGGCCTGGCACAGAACTAGCAGTTATTAAACATTAGTTGAATAAATGGCCAAATAAAATGAGGAATAAAAATAGAATATTAGAAGCTGTGATATGATAGTTGAGTGGGCTTGACATCAATATTCACCAAATTAATGGAACAAATATCAGAAATGAAACATCAAAGAGGCAATGGAGTCATAAATGGAAAGCAACGTGAGGAATTATAAAGAAACAAATCATGTTGGACAAACATGAATTATGGTGAAAAATGCAGCAGACATATTATACATTTGATATTTTGAATTATCTTTGTCACATCGTGTTATGAAAACATCCTTATAAAACTGGGGCAAATTGACTATCTGAAAATACACAGCATAAAACCAGAAACAATTAATTGAAATGGCAGGAAATATGCAAAGAGAAAGCTCCAGGAGGCTGGGCGTGGTGGTTCACACCTGTAATCCCAGCACTTTGGGAGGCTGAGGTGGGCAGATTGCCTGAGGTCAGGAGTTCGAGACCAGCCTGGGCAACATGGTGAAACCCTGTCTCTACTAAAAAAAATACAAAAAATTAGCCAGCGTGATGCCAGGTGCCTATAATCCCAGCTACTGAGGAGGCTGAGGCAGGAGAATTGCTTGAACCCAGGAGGCAGAGGTCGCAGTGAGTCAAGATCATGCCACTGTACTCCAGCCTGGGCAACGAGAGCAAAACTCCATCTAAAAAAAAAAAAAAAGAGAAAGCTCCAGGAAATCATTGCCCTTCTGTGTTCCAGGAAATAATTGCCCTTCTTTAAAACATATACAAGTGATTGAACCAGTATTTTTTATTCGTTGTATGCATCGTTGGTCATGAAAGGGAGAAAATTCTCTGGGTCTCTCTCTGTTTCTCTTTCTCTCTCTCTCAGCTTCCACATTTCCCTTTTGCATCCTGAGAATATGGAACTAGATTTAGCTAAAATAAGTGATTCTACAGTAAATGTTGAATTACATGAAGATACTTACCCAAAGCCTATAGCCACCCAGTAGTTTCTGACCCCCTGATGGGGCCCCACCATAGGCAGAATGTCAGGAGAATACGTGATAGGACCATTGACGACATTGATGATGTCAGCCTTTTTCAAGACAGGAACCATTTCCATGGCAACTTTGATGTGTTCCATGATTCGATCTAGATCAGACTCAAAGAGTTCCTTTCCAAAACCTAAAAAATTTGCCCTTGTGGTCAGGATGCCATAGCTGAGCTGACAAGTCCTGCAAAGTGATTTAAGCCTCTGACATGGCCTACATTTAAAGACGGCCTGTTAGGAAAGTACTGCCATTTTTTGTTAAAGTCCAAACTTGATATTCACTATCAACAGATGAGTATCCATTTATATTACTGAAAACAACGGTATTGATCTTGAAACAAAATAATAAAAGTTAACCTTTAATTAATATAAAATTTAAATGTATGAATAATATAGTTTCTGATATTTAATCCAATCAGTTTTTTTTAAAAAAACTATAATTTGATTCGTCAAGAAGATCGTTATGCTTCAACTAACCATAAGAACCTGTTTCATCCCCTGAGATGAGGGCAAATGGGAGTTTACAAAGTCATGGCAGAATACTGGAAAAAGTGGAACACTGCTCCAGGATCTAAGATGATGGATTTTAGACCCCTTTTAACTCTCCTTTCAGCAAGGAAGGAATGGCATGGAGGCCTCCTTCCTCCAGCCTGCCCCCACACACATCCAAGGGCTAGAGTTCTGAAAAGAGGCAGGGTCTTGAACCGCAATCCTCCTCTTGTCCTAAAAGTCACTGTGATGAGCTTCTAAAAGAATGTCTCCACCAACACCGGTGATTTTTCCACACAGCAGCCAGCCAGCTTCTTGCCCTTCCTGGGGACTACAGGTAGGGTCAGTCTCACGGAGGCCTGCAGACCATCAGGGTGGACTAGCACACATGGGTACCCGTGCTCACGGACAGCTAACAATCCAGCTCTCCCTCCAAATGGCATTATTTAAATATTTGTTCAAGATTTATTTGAAGGAGAAGCTGCCAGAATGGGGGAACAGCAGAGAGGGAGGCTCTCAGCGGCATTTCAACCCTCCCTGTGGGATCAGGAGCAATTCTGCTCAGGCACGAATGTGCAGAGCCCACTCAGCAAAACCAAAGCCCTGAAACCAGCTGGCCTAACTTCTGTGGAAGGCAGTTTAGTGATCATTTGCTATTATTTTGGCCTACTTTTTGAGGAGTAGAGTGGAGGGATTCATTTCCTATCTCAAGAAGCTTATCAAAGTATAATTTTAGGAAATACCATTTCCTACATTTCTTTATATTCCCTGTAATATTTCAATGCTCCAGTGATTTTTTAGCTCTTTTTATAGATTAAAAGCTGAGGTACCTCCTTAGATGACCCAATCTTCAATCTGGCTCTGTGGAAGTATTTCATGAAAAGCAAAAACAGAACCATCTCCCTTAAAGAACTTGAAAGAGAAACTATACTATCCCCTGCTTTGGCACAGAGGCACAAGCCTTTTCCATATCCATTTATGTAGCATGGGAAGTACTCCGTTTACAGTACCAAAAACCCTGCCCTGTTATAGACTCTTGGGTTTTCATTCTTAGTAGGATGGACATCTGGCCTCTGATATCAGTTGTGTTTCCAGCTGTAAAAGCACAATAGCATCTATATTCAAGTCTTGAAAGTAGACCAAGCTGGCAGTGGATTGAGGAAAAAATGGGGAGGCAGGAGGTTGTGTGGGCAGGTAGAAATGTACCTGGAATCTTTCAAAGCAGCTGGAAATGTTTCTTCAGCTTCTCTAACATCAGCTACATCTTTCTTTTCCCCCACTCCCTGCTGTGATTGTTCAAAGGGATACGAGAACAGAGCTCACCTCAAACCTGTCACCTCCAATGTCCCAGGTATCTGAAAGTCTAGTATTATGCTGTTGTCTTATTCTACAGCCATCCCCCAGCCATGGAAAGGATGAACCATTCATGTCTGACTAGCACACACTTTTATTTGCTGAACCCACCTGGAGGAACTCCATCGGTGACCCAGGAGTCCTGAACTTTCATTTTCTCTTGACTTTCATATGGACCAAACAAAAGCCCATCCCTTTCCTGTCGAACATAATATGATCCTTCCAGGTCACGGAGCACAGGGAGTTCTCGTTTCAAAGCTTTCACTTCAGGTATAGTCGATGTAACAACATATTGATGTTGAACCGGAATGAGAGGATGTTCTAGTCCAATCATTTTACCTACTTCACGAGCCCAAAATCCTTAAACAAAAAAATCATTTAAAAGTGTCAGCACATATATAAACATATAACTGACACTCATATAGCAATTTATATTAGAATAAAATATTTAGAAGGCTTAAGTACTCATGGCAAAGTCTAATAAATGTCATAACAATCTAAACTTTTGTCACTGCAAAACTGAATGGGGGAAGAGAGAACAATATTTTGCCTTGCCCAGAGATTGGAAGATATCTGTGATCTAGGGGAACTCCATTCCTGAAAACGTTGTTGCCCATAAGCAAAGGTAGGCAGGAAAAAAACAAAAAAATTTATTTGAAAGAAAAAACGAACAACCCAAATATACAAAATGTACAAATGTTAATAAGAAGTACTGTAACAAGACTGCCCATATTTGTGGACAGGGACGGTCAGGCAAAGGAAGAGGCCCCTGTGTTGCTGTGACCAACATAATACATAATGATATACCTAAGAAAGCCCTACAAGCCAACTCCTCTATCCTCTAAGCCCTATTCTCCCCAAATTGTTGATGCCTAAAATTCCAAAAGTACAAGATTGTTCTGTTAAGCTAAAATTTGAAAATGGTGCATACTTTGGGAGAGAAAGCACATTAAGTTTTATCTGTTGTTTTAAAAGTTTAGTTTGAATAAGTTTGTAAGATCCTTTATTGTAAAGGCACAAAAGCACCAGAAGTCAAAACCAGGGAGAAAGAGAAGCCACAGTAAAGGGGAGATTGGTCTCATAAGTAGGCAGGGAGTTCCCTAGACGAATGTTTCCCACTTCACCGTTAGCACAGAGATTGTCTTATTTGTGGAAGTAAATGTTATTTTTCTCATTTTCAAAAGATAAAACTGGATAATTTGTGGCTGAAAGGACCCTTGATTCTTTCCCAGGCTGACCCTTCAGTACACAGATGTGGGAGCTAAAGGCTAGTAGGGTAAGACACGCCCATGGCCACAGTGGACATCCTGTAATCATCACATCTTATTGGTTTTTCTTGCTGCAGACTTTATTTTAAAAATCCAAGGCACCTTCACTGTATAAAGAGATTTTAGAATCTAAAATAATAAAAATGCTTATTATTTGGCAAGGATATGGTGTTGACTGACCATCATTAGATGATTTGGGGGCAGGGAGTTCTATTTGCTTGTTTGTTTCATAATAATTTTGAGTGATCATTGAAATGATTACATGATCCTATTTATTTCTTTAGGGTTTGCACAATAAGTTTTTAACCAGTACTGTCTCTGCTGTTTTTCTGAATCTAATAAGGAGTTCTGAAGTCTCTATCATTATGAGGTTCCAAGCTAGACAGAGAATCATCAATTATGCGTCAGTCTGGGAACCTAGATTATGTACTTGTGTGTGTAAGTTTGTTTCCATGTAACCATCTAAACCTTTCCTTTGCATTCTATTGTTTTGTTTGTTGCAATGGCTAAGTTGGTCACACTTGTATAATGAATCCAGAAACAGGTACCCATTTGCAAACCAGAAATCTAACTGTGGGCATCAGAGCTATTTGCTGGTGTTTTGTTTTGTTTTGTTTTGTTTTGTTTTGTTTTGTTTTGTTTTTTGAGACAGAGTTTTGCTCTGTTGCACAGGCTGGAGTGCAGTCGCACGATCTTAGCTCACTGCAACCTCTGCCTCCAGGGTTCAAGCCATTCTCCTGTCTCAGCCTCCTGAGTGACTGGGATTACAGGCATCTGCCGCCACGCCCGACTAATTTTTGTATTTTCAGTAGAGACGGGATTTCACCATTTTGACCGGGTTGATCTCGAACTACTGACCTCAGGTAATCCACTGCCTGGGGCTCCCAAAGTGCTGGGATCATAGGTGTAAGCCACAACACCTGGCCTGTTTTGTTTTGTTTTGAGACATGGTCTCACTTTGTCGCCCAGGCTGCAATGGAGTGCAGTGGCACAATCATAACTCACTGCAGCCTCGACCTCCCAGGCTCAGGTGATCCTCTCATCTCAGCCTCCTGAGTAGATGGAACTATAGACACATATCACCATGCCTGGCTAATTTTGTATCTTTTATGGAGACAAGGTTTTGCCATGTTGCCCAGGCTGGTCTTGAACTCCTGGGCTCAAGCAATCTGCCCAACTCAGCCTCCCCAAGTACAGGCGTGTTGGTCTTTTAGTAATTTTGAGACTTAATTTACTCTTGCTAGTAGGAAGATGTGAATTACCAATGTCAGGACTATGTACGAAAATATAGTAAAGCCACATATTCTAGTTATATACACTAGGACAATTTTTAAATACACAAAAATCAAAATATTTAGCCGAGCAAATCCCCAATATATTTGTTTCAATTAAAAACATAATTTGGAAAAACACAATCTGGAGCAAAATAAACTGCAGAATGGAGAAAATAAACAACTTTTTTTGGATAACCAAGGACAGAGTGATAGCGCATCCACCAAGAGCAAAGTGATAGAGGGAGGGCTTTGTCACTTAGAAACAGACGAAATGTTTAACTTGGGAGCATCACAGTGCTTCATGACAATGTCCATCATACGAAACATTATCGCTAAATATCTTCTTTCTTTGGCACTTAAAAAAACACAAATTTCAAAAAAATGATATGCTTACCTGCAGCATTCACAATTCTATTTGCTCTCATAGACCCCTGTGGTGTTTCAATATCCCATGTTCCATCTGACCTGGCTTTCAGAGAAGTTACTGGTGCAGGATATTTCAAAAGGGCACCATATTTCCTAGCCCCAGCAGCCAGTGCCATAGTTAGAGAATAAGGATCAATGTGACCATCTCCAGGATTATACAATCCAGCTAAAACCTAAATCAATCATAGCAGAGTCAATATTCAAACAAATATATACTTATTACTCAGTAAAAATATATCCTGCTAGTAATCGTTTAGTAACACTGGACTTTAAAAGTGTTTCTTGATCTGGAAAGTGACTGGGTCCCTGAAGACTTCATGAAAAAGCCACCATTCAAGTCCTGGACTGCTGAAAAGAAAGATAAATAAACCTCTATCTTGTTTACCCCTTCTTATTTTGGTTTCCGACATTTGAAGCCAAATCTAATTCCAATTGATATATCAATTATAATTTATATTTAATTTTTAACAATGTTAATAAATTCACATGTTAAATAATATATCTGGTGTCAGGAAATTTATGTTTGATTCAATCATTCAACAATTAATTCTTGAACATCTACTTTGTTTTAGGCCTTCAGGCAAGGTACTGTGGGGAAAACAAAGAAGAATGAAATTCAGATGGGATAGGTTGATAGAATGATCAGTGAAGTATTATATATAGGTCTCATCTATTCAACAAAAATTCGCTGAGCACCAAATTCAAGCAAGGAGCTTTTGTCAAATGTCTTTTCTGTATCTATTGAAATAATTGTGTAGTTTTGTCCTTTATTCTATTAATGTGGTATTGTTACATTGATTAATTTTTAGATGTTAAACCAACCCTGCATTCCTGGAATACATTCCTTTTGGTCATACTGCATAATCTGTTTTATATGTTGCTGAATTTAGTTTGCTAGTATTTTGTTGAGGATTTTTGTATCTATGTTCAAAAGGGATACCAGTCTTTCTTTTTAGGGGGATGCCTTTGTCTGATTTTGTTATCAGAGCAATACTGGCCTCATAGAATGAGTTGAGATGCATTCACTCTTCTTCTATTTTGGAAGAGTTTGAGAGAGATTGGCATTAAATCTTCTCTACATATCTGGTAAAATTAACTAGTGAAGTCATCCAGGCCTGGGGTCTTCTTTGTGGGAAGTTTTTGATTACGAATTCAATCCTTTCATTTATTATAGGTCTTGTGCAAGGGACTTTCTATTCTAAGGGAATTCACATTTCTAAAGACTTCCAAATGTCACACAGGTGTTTTATAATGGATAGGACCTTGTTGTAGTGATCCCACATCTGTTTGGTTCGGTACCTTCTCCCAGATGCAGAGAATACCCTTCACACATATTCCCATTGCTGAATGAATGCCCTTGAGAAAAATTCATGATAGTGAGGACTTCCAGCAAAGCATTCAGGATTAACATATAAACAAATGTAAGTATATCCTTACTGGTAGTGGAGGTAAAATTTCAATGCAGACAATGCAGTGCAACACCGATCTGCCATCACACTGGTATCACACAACTATAGACAAGGGAGTGCCAGCAGCCTGTGAAGACTCGCAAAGACAAACAACCCTAGCATCCAGGTCAATGATATGAACCCTCAGAGATGGGAACTACTGCAGTGGTCACCAGCAGGGAACTAAGCATGTGTTTCCCCAACAGCCCCATCTGATACACTTGGGCAATATGTATAATGCAAGGGAGTGAGAAAGCATGGGTTCAAATCTCTACTCCAGCTCTTTCTAGTGAATGAGTTTGGGCTCACTATGTAAACTGTCTGAGCTAAAATTTCCTGTTTAACAATAATATATACCGCATAACATAGATATAGATGTAAACTTTTTTTTATTTCTTAAATTTTAGAGACAGGCTCTCACTTCATTGCTCAGGCTGGAGTGCAGTAGTGTAATCATAGCTCACTATAACCTCAAATTCCTGGGCTCAAGAGATCCTCTTGCCTCAGCCTCCCAAGTAGCTAGGACTACAGATGGAATCCTACTACCCTGCACTCAGTTAATTTTGTGTGTGTGTGTGAGTGTGTAGAGATGAGGTCTCAGTATGTTGCTAGGCTAATCTTGAACTCCTCGCCTCAAGCAATCCCCCACCTTGGCCTTACCACATGCTGGGATTACAGGAGTGAGCCATGGCATCCGGCCTGCCTCATACTATTATTGTGAAGATTACATGAAATTATGCATGTAAGGACTTAGCATACTAACTGGTACATAAATATGTGCCATGAAATTATGCATGTAAGGACTTAGCACACTAACTGGTACATAAATATGTGCCATGAAATTATGCATGTAAGGACTTAGCACACTAACTGGTACATAAATATGTGCCATGAAATTATGCATGTAAGGACTTAGCATACTAACTGGTACATAAATATGTGCTATAGTAAGTGTTAGCCATTGTTATTATTATTCAAAAGGAATTATTACCCAGTAGGAAAAAACACCAAATTTCATGTCAAGTAGGTTCTCTCAGGCAAATGTGGTATAAATCTAGATCCGTACCTGGCACAGAGTCTGTAAGGGGAGTACAGCTATAAGCTAGGTGATATTTGTGGAGCAATGTACCATGGCATTTCTTAATTTGATTTTTAAAACATTTTAATACCACAGTCTTTCTAGACATTTATCATATCAGGTTGTCATTCTCTCTGCAGTTCTCAAACAGAAAGTTTGTGTTTGGAAACCCTTAGATCTGGGGGACACAATGATGGAAAGGTATTGAAAATGTTTAATCAATTGTCAAAGGTGAAAAACTAACAAGATTTGCCATTACCTTTTTATATATCATTTACTGTATATAACAGCCCACCTTGTAAATTACCCAAATTTCAAAATTAATCATATGATTTTGCCACATTTAAAATGTGTGTACAAAGTTTTCTGTTTTTAGTTAACTTCTTAATAACTTTTTCTAATTTTTACGTTAAGTCAACAAATGGTAAAAATGCCCTTAAGATAAATACCTTATTCATGTTGAGTAAAGGGAACATCTCTTGAATTTTTTCAGGTTCAATGATATACTGTTCTGTTGCATGCCAGCCAGTCCGAGTCATTTGATATTTAAATTCATCTACCCTTACAGGGGTGGTAGCAAGTCTGATACTACCTGGCTGATGGAATCCCACCACCTGTGACAATAATTCCAGTAAGAGCATATAAATAAGTCATTATTTGGTACTCAAACATGGTTCTGCTCCAGTATAATGAAAATACAGCTGTACAAAAAGATTTATTACAAGTGAAAGAAATAACTATTAAAATATTTGCATCTTATTAAAAGACACTTATTCAGCAACTACCATATTTACTAAGTACCTCTTCAGAGCCAGGCACTATTCTAAGCCCCACAGGTGCAGGGGTGAACAAGAAAGGTAAAGACTCTGCCTAAGTGGCATTTACACCCCACAGTTGAAGACAGACAGCTAAATGCAAAATCACAATAGCATGGAATGAGTATTAATGTACAGAGTGAACAAAAATTTATGAAAAAGAGAAAGACAAACAATTTAAGGAGAGATCACATAGAATCAAACTGTTGCAATGCTTAGATTGTCTGAATTGAAGTAAACATTCATTTGACATTTATTAAACTCCTTCAGTTTGCCAAGCACTCAGTTACACAGATAAAAGATATAGCCTTTGCCCTCAAGTTACTTGTAGGGAGGACCAACAAGTAAATCAACAATTACAATAGAGAGAGATTCAAGTTATAAAAGAGGTGTGCACAAATGCTCTGAGAACCAAGAGATGGGACCTCCAGCTTTGACCTGCCTAGCAGGCAGGAAAAGTCAAGGAAGGCTTCTCAAAGGCGGTGACCCCGGGGAAGGTGGATGCTGAAGATGGGGCCAGGGGGAATGTTGTTTCAGTGGAAGCAGCAGAAAACAGAACACAACACAAACAAAAAGCAGTGATTTGAGAGAGCTCAGCACATTCCACAACTATATGTTATTGAGAGTAGCTGAAGCAGATAAGCAGAGGGAAGAGTGGCAAAAGAAACTGTTGGGACAGCAGGCAGAGGTCAGCTGACAAAGGTCATGTTGCTAAGGCCATGCTAATCCTTTGGCTTTGTCTGGTAGACTGTGGGGAGCCATTGGATGGTTTAGGCAAGGGAAGTGACATGGAAAATTTGAGACCTCAGTCTTAGCCTATGGATACTCTTTTGCCTGCCATTTTATTTTGAGAGTTTGAGTAAATATGAGAAGGGATAAACATGAAAGTGAGGGGCTTTTAATGAAGTACTGTTCAGAGGCATGGGACAATCTGGTACATTCTATTGTCAGATCTTTTGCAATGCAATTGCTGAAAGACTCCGATTTCTTAGTTTCTAGATATAGTAACTGGCTAAAGATACTTTTGAAAGCTGCTTTTTATTCTTTCTTCATTTAAAAATAAAGAATGGTTCATTACATGAATAATATACTTTGAGAAATTAAGTTGATTTCAAAGCAGACTCTAGAGGTTCTTACCTTAAACTCTCATCATATTCCTCTACTACATTAAGCACTCCACACAGTCATACACAATGATGCATCAAAATCCTTCAGAAATCTTACATGTTTCTGAGAGGCCGACCTAACAGACAGTTTCAAGTTAAATGCCTTTACCTGCCCAGTTTCTTCTTCCAGTTTCTCATAAAGTTTGATGCTATCATAATGTATTTTCTTCAAGTTTATTCCAGGATGAAAGTAAGTTGTTAAACCTGCCTTAAAAGCAGAGAGGAAAAGAAATACTGAAAAAAAATTAACATTCTCAAAATGTTGACAGTTTATCTGTTAAGCAATAATTTAATGCTGGAAAGAAACTGAGAAGCACCAGTCAGTCCTTTGGGATGAGAACACATCAGCACCAGTTTGAGCACACCAGAGCATAAGGTTCGTGACAGGTTTTAAGAAGCAATGTGAACTATGTGAGTAAAGTGAGAGCCAGCCAATAAACGTACACATTAAGTCCCTAAAAGTTAACATGGATAGCGTTGTATAGAGATTCAGAAATGGGATCATTTAGGTGGAAGGTTTAGGACTATGTGCTATATAGTCCTATATATGACAATATAGAAAAGTATGTTGGGAGGCCAAGGTGGGCAGATCATGAGGTCAGGAGTTCGAGACCAGCCTGGCCAACATGGTGAAACCCCGTCTCTATTAAAAATACAAAAATTAGCCGGGCGTGGTGGCAGGCGCCTGTAATCCCAGCTACTCGGGAGGCTGAGGCAGCAGAATTGCTTGAAACTAAAAGGCGGAGCTTGCAGTGAGCCAAGATCACACCTCTGCACTCCAGCCTGGGCAAAAGAGCAAGACTCCATCTCAATAAATAAATAAATAAATAAATAAAAGTATGGGGGAGGCCAGGCGTGGTGGCTCACACCTATAATCCCAGCACTTTGGGAGGCCGAGGTGGGTGGATTACCTGAGCCTGGCCAACATGAAGAAACCCCGTCTCTACTAAAAATACAAAAAATTAGCCAGGCATGGTGGTGCACGCTTGCAGTCCCAGCTACTTGGGAGGCTGAGGCCGGAGAATAGCTTGAACCCGGGAGGCAGAGGTTGCAATGAGCCAAGATCACGCCATTGCACTCCAGCCTGGGTGACAGAGTGAGTCTCCGTCTCAAAAAAGAACAGAAAAAAGTAATGGCGGAATGGCATACAATGTGGATTCAAGCCAGCAAACTATGTGTGTGTTCCCTTAAGCAGAAGGACCATGGACTAGCACAGGATCTTCTTTGACCCAGTCTCCACCCTTCCCTTAAATGGAGCAGCCCTCCTGGCCCTTTCCTGAAATTGCAAAATTTAAGAATTAGAAAATTCCTTATCACTGGAGCCTGATGAATACATGAATAGACTTTTGTCAAAGCTGAACCTGTTTGATGAGCATATAGGTGGTACACTGCAAATCTTTGTTGAATAAATATTGATTATTCTCAGAAAAAAGTATCTAAATATTAGCTACACTAAAACTCCTTTTCTCAAATCTGGCAGAAGTAATGTGGAATCCAGACAAAGAATTCTAAGCAATTATTTGAAGCAGTTTCTCTCAAGTGTCTGGGGCCTCACTGGGCAGCTAATTTATCCTGGAAAGCTCATCAGAACACAATGTGTTCACAGTAAAATCTACTTAGGAGTATCTATAAGGTACTTCTATGGTAGTGGCGGGCATTTGATCCTCCTGCACTCAAATATGCCATTAAAGTTTGTCAATCATCCTTTACAACCAAAACCCTGGGGCTTCCATCCAGTACTTGTTCAAGCATCTGGATATACCCATGGCTGATTTTTTTTTTTAGAAAAATCCTGGCCCAGCTTATAGGTCATCCAGTAGCACAGCTCCATGTGGAAGTAGAGAAGGGATTCCATTACAATGCACCTTTAAGCCAAGCTCTTCAACTTCATGGCCAAACATGCCCTGCTGCTTTAGCATGTTGGTATCCAGTGTGCATGCAAACTTTCCTGGTTCAATAATAGAGAATCTCTGGCCTTCGGGTATCTGCTAGTGACCCCCATTTTGTCTTCAACATATCTCCTATATATATGTCCTATATAAAACTGACAATATATATTGTCAGTTGAGAAATCTGGTCATCACAAGCACTGGCCTAGGATACTGATCACCATCCACTCCTCAAGATCCTGTTAGCTTTATATCTGGGTTAAGCTAGACCACTGGAAAATTATCTGTCTATACTACACAATCCTCTTCTCCCTCACTCCAGAAATTTTAAGTTAATTCTCTTTCATTTGAAAAGGTCACATTGGTTCATTTTTTCAAAAACTCTTACTGAAGACATTTAGCCCAATATACTTTGTGTAGGTAACAAATTCTTTTAGAAATTCGTTGTCAAGGAAAAGTTAGTCTCCCTTACTACAACAGTATACCCAGTTCTACTAAACAATTCGCATTACCCTCTTTTCCTTGCTGCTACGATAGTCAGAAGTAAGATATGGACTCAATTTTCTCACTCAGACATAGAAATTATTTAATTTTTATACTCTTTCTTTTATATATTGGCTTTTAAAATCTGTGTTTAAAATTTGGGGCTACCCATATTAGTGCTTCCATTTAAATTATTTGAAAGTGACATCACACATAGTATCTTTTGTTAATTTAAGTGCCAGGCTTGAATATAAAGATGGCACAATGTTTTTATCTTCTGTGACTTCAACAAGGACATATGAAATGAGAAGCCTGAAAGAAGGAGAAAACATTGTTCTTATCACTCAGGATTTTATAGTCTGAGGTTATGAAACTTTCATACAGGAAACAATTAAATCAAGAGTAAATGATTGAGTCCTAGACACATAGTAACTACGAAACTGGGGAAAGAGAAGATGCCAGAAAGGTCACAGAAGTCATAGGAAAGGAGTTTAGCTGTCGTTTGGAAAAAGTGATCGTAGTTGGTGGAGAAGATAAGGAAGGGACGATGAAACAGAGATATAATCATTAAGAATTACAACCCTTCGAATAAATTAAGAATTTATAAATCTTTCTTGAGATAAATAAATAAATAAGTAGAGGAGAATGTAAAGTTCTTCCTTAGACTGACAAGTAATAAGATAAAAGGAATGATGGAGTGAGAAAATTCACTCCTGGATGCTAAATAATGGATAGCATAACGGATGCTAACTAGTGCTTCCCCTATCTCCTTAACGACCCTCTCCCTCTCTCAGGAGCCTCTACTACCTCAAAAAGTCCAGTGACTGATGTCAAACCATCCTATATTCCAGTGGCTCCAAATCTTTCACTCATACATTTACACCCAATACAAAGTTTTGAGTATAACCACTAAAATACGTGTATTTCTTTCCTTACATGTGATACGTAAATATTAATAGAGATCATAAACACACAAAACAGCTTAGAATAAGTGAAGTATTCAAAACCACTTTTTATTTTATAAATTGTGTAGAAAAGCTTTTGAATATGAAGTTTATTAAGAACATTTTAGCAAGAGCTATGTGATTAATACATTTCATTATTAAAATATCTGTGCTACCTTAACGTTTGTAACACAGCGATGTGAAGGCCTGGTTCTGGCTTTACGTTTTTTTGAGACTGCTTTTAGTGGTTGTATAGCTGCAGAAGACACCGCTCAGTGAGGCACACACCCAAGTGAGAGAAGTGCACGATTGGCTGTGTCTCTGCATCCTGACACCCCTTCCTCTACCTCAGCCAACACCCATGAGAAGGTTTCTCTTCACCTTTGACTAGGACATTTCATGTTCTTGTGTCTGCCAGTTGTTGTTACAAACTAGTTGGAAGGTATTGCATTTTTTGTATTTTAAGTAAACGGGAACAAATCCTGTTGAAACTCCTCATTTAGAAAAAATTTGAAATGGGCTAAAAGTTTATTTCTCATATATATGAGAGTTTTTCTATGTGATACATATCATTTTGGGGCAGAAAACCTAATAATAATAATACCAACATTTCCAAACATCCCTTTTCAAAATGCTGTTTTCCCAACAGGACTATTTTGCAAAAGGCAATTATTTCTCACTTACCGAAAGCATCACTTTTTCTGTGAAGGAACAGGCTGCATCTATTTTTTTTAATATATAATCTGCTATGTAGAAATGACTGGCAGCCATTTGCATTCACAACTTTTTAGCTACTGCTAGTAGATAACCAGGAAACCTGTATGTAACACAACACTCTGAAGTTCACCCCTCTCCCTTTCATCACACATTATATTATTTACAGCCCTATTTCTATAAAGCTAATCACAATGGGGATATCCTATAGCACGCAATCTGCACCACGTCCTGGTATACAGAAGACAAGAGAAAGAATGAGGACACTCCCACCATGAAGTGCCAACCTCTCACGTAGTCAACCTTGAAATCATACACAACACATCATCCACATCAAATGTGAGGGCTATTTATAAATATCAGTAAAGCTTAACTTCTTCCTTACATTTGCGGACGAAAACAAATGGAAAGTTCTTATATCGCCTCCTACACCCCAAATGGATCATCCTGAATCTTTAGTCCTCAGCTCTCCAAACATCTACTTTGGTACCATCCCCAGGGGCAGCCCCTTCTCGGGATCCCAAGCTCCAAACCTCCTTCTTACTCCATCCTCTCTCGTTTCCCTGCATCCACATGAAATGCTCCATCCTATTAGGTGTATCAAGAGCTGACAAAGCAGTCTTGTTAAAACCTTAGGATTTATGGATTTGTGATTCCATTTAGAAGATTCACTTTGCAGGCTGTGCTTTCCTCTCCAAGCATTTGATTCCCACACTCTCCAGACACTTCTCTCATGGAGCACATATCGTGCTTCAGGGAAACTGCCTTTATTTTTATAGTCTGCCCCTTGTTAGCTGGCTCTGCAACCTTCCTTATTCTCAGATCTACTCCACAAATATCTCTGTGTTAAAAATTCCTAATATCAGCCTGGCGTGGTGGCTCACACCTGTAATCCCAGCACTTTGGGAGGCCGAGCAGGGCAGATCACGAGGTCAAGAGATTGAGACCATCCTGGCCAACATGGTGAAACCTTGTCTCTTCTAAAAATACAAAAATTAGCTGGGTGTGGTGGCGTGCACCTGTAGTCCCAGCTACTTGGGAGGCTGAGGCAGAAAACCACTTGAACCCGGGAGATGGAGGTTGCTGTGAGCTGAGATCATGCCACTATTCTCCAGCCTGGCAACAGAGTGAGATTCTGTCTCAAAAAAAAAAAATCAATGTGGCCAGGCTCAGTGGCTCAAGCCTATAATCCCAGCACTTTGGGAGGCTTAAGTGGGAGGATTGCTGGAGCCCAGGAGTTTGAGACCAGCCTGGACAATGTAGGGAGACCTCATCTCTACAAAAAAAACTTTAAAAATTAGCAAGGTGTGGTCGTGCACACCTGTGGTCCCACCTACAGGTGCTGATGTGAGAGCATTGCTTGAGCCGGTAGGTTGAGGCTGCAGTGAGTCATGATCATGCCACTGCACTCCAGCCTGGGTGACAGAGTGAAACTCTGTCTCAAACACACACACACACACACACACACACCATCTAATATGTTGGATTTCTTCATGCTGCTGCTCAGAGGGAGGCATCTTTGACTTGAAAAAAACCCTAGAATCAACTTCCTAGGACAACTCTCTTTTATTCCATGGGGGCCAAATAACCTGGCTTCTGATGCCTGATTCCACCTTGAACTCACACTGCATGGATCCTCATTTTGTAAACCATAGCCTAAATAATACCTTGTATGCAAAGCAGGATAATGCCTTTCCCCACTCACTTTGGTGTCTCTGTGTTTAAGAAAAAAATACTTTGCATAGTTAACTTTTAGATTAAGGGTATATTGCTTTTTATTCATGGGACATCTAAGAAATAAAATTTCAAGGAATCCTCTAACCTCTTCTAAAATGCAGGCCAGGCCAGGTGCGATGGCTCATGCCTGTAATTCTAAAGTCTTGGTAGGTTGAGGCTGGAGGATCATTTGAGGCCAGGAGTTCAAGACCAGCCTGGGCAACATAGTGAGACCCCCCATTTCTAAAAAGATTAAGAAAATAGCTGGGCATGGTAGTGCACACCTATATAATCCTAGCTAATCGAGAGGATCGCTTGAGCCCAGGAGTTTGTGCTTATAGTGAGCTATGATTGCACCATTGCACTCCAGTCTGGGCAACAGAGAAAGACCCTGTCTCAAAAAATAATGATAATAATAATAGTAATAAAATCAAATGCAGGCCACATTAAATCAGTATATAAGTGAGCAAATAAGTAATTCAAACTTTAAAGTGTATGCCCTCAGTAACAATTCAGAAGTGGTGAGAAGGTGTAAGCCCTCCCTCGAAGGGTATTTCCACTTGCCTACATTTCCCTGCCTAAATGATCTTTCCTGAATAGCCCCATGGCACCCTGGCTCACTGCTCCCTGGTCTCTGTTGGCAGGTCTCCTCTTTGAAACATCCTGCCTAGCACCTCCTTCTTCTCCTCCTCCATCATTTTGCATCCTTGACTGTATTTTACTTTTCTTCATGGTGATTACTCTCTAGGATTGATAGGTGTTTTCTGTCTGCCCCACCAGAATGTGAGCTCCACAAGGGCAAGGTCTTTGGGCTTTTAAGTCTGGGCAGCATTCTCCCCCAGATTCAGCTGGAAGCAGGCAACCCTTTTCATGCTAGACTCTCCACCCTATACTTTGAGCACATACTACATGTCAAAAAGCCCCTTAAAGTAGGGTTCCCTCTTGTTACGTCTTCTCAGCCGAGGAAGGCTAATGATGAAATGGGATGATAAGCAGGGGCTAATGCTGCCCAAAAGAAAACTGCACCAGCAGTCATAAAAACTTCCTCTCCCATCCTTAACCGATGTCAGAAGTCCCTAGTTTGGCAATATGACAGTAGTGTCAATCCCTTCATCTACCTGAGCAGCTTTCCAGGTAAGCCTAGTCAATTATGGCGCAGCCCTGGAACAATTATGCATATCATGAAAAATGCAAGACTGACTTGGCCTGTGTCTCATGTAATACAAAAGCTGTGCCACACTTTTGCAGTCCTCATATTCAAGTCCTCAGGGCGCCAAACTATCATCTCACAGCATAAAATTAAAACCATAAGGCCAGGCGTAGTGGTTCACTCCTGTAATCTCAGCACTTTGGGAGGCCGAGGCAGGTGGATCACGAGGTCAAGAGATCGAGACCAGCCTGACCGACATGGTGAAACCCCGTCTCTACTAAAAATACAAAAATTAGCTGGGTGTGGTGGTGTGCGCCTGTAGTCTCAGCTACTCAGAAGGCTGAGGCAAGAGAATTGCTTGAACCTGGGAGGCGGAAGTTGCAGTGAGCCGAGGTCGTGCTATTGCACTCCAGCTTGGGAACAGCAAGACTCCATCTCAAAAAAAATAAAAAATAAAAATAAATAAAACCATAAGTAAATAAAAGGACCACCAAATGCAGGTAAGGGGAGTATAGGTAAAGATCTTGGGCCCATATCCAGGCTCACCCAGACAGTATCCTTCCACATAAAGCTAACATTTATTATTCAATACCTTGTGTTTAATAATTTTGCACATGTTAACTCAATCTTCAGCATAATCCTATTAGGTAAGTACTATTAATATTCCTATTAAGACATCAGAAAATAGAAACTTATGTAACTTGCCAAAAGTCACACAAGGGTAGAAAATTGCAAAGCCAGGATTCAAATCCAGAAGCCATCTGTTCAAGATAAAGACATCTTAAATATTGGTCATCATCTGGCAGTACCCGAGTTAAACTACAACTGCACTTCCAACGCTACTGAAAGGGAATGCACTCTAAAGAGCTCACAGTTGGGAGTTGTGAACGGGAAGGAAATGGACTTTACTCATGCACAGTTCCGCGCTTAGGACAGTTTGGGGTGCTTTTCTTACTGCGTGCCAGGTAGATCCAGCCGTCAGCTCTGATTTCTCCAGCAGGACCACATCTTTCATCCCTGCTTTGGCCAGGTGATAAGCCAGACTCACACCAACACAGCCACCTCCAATTATCACTGTTTCTGCTCTGTCTTTCCATTGTGTTTCTGCAGATAAGGGGGGTTTTTCCTCTCTGGAAGAGGGAAAGTTAAAATGGGAACTTTAATCGGCTATGGTAGCTATAGTTCTGGCCTAAAGCATTTCCCCTTACTCGTTTCTCTAGTACTTAACACCCACTGACTGAGATTTGCATGATACTGGTTTAATAATTTGGAGCATCTAAACTGTGACTTAGGCAACCTGGTTGGGGGAGGGGTATTTGATCCCCATTCCATATAATGATTCTGGTCCATTGTAGCTACTATAGCCAAAGAAATAAACAAGAAGCTTCTTTTTTTCAAAGAACCTAGAGAACAGGTCAGGTTTGGTGATGCACACCTGTAATCTCAGCACTTTGGAAGGCCGAGATGGGAAGACTGCTTGAGCCCAGGAGTTCAAGACAACCCTGGGCAACATGACGAAGCCCCGTCTCTATAAAAAATACAAAAATTATCCAGGCTTGGTGGCACATGACTATAGTCCCAGCTACTTGGGAGGCCGAGGTAAGAGGACTGCTTGAGCCCAGGAGGTTGAGGCTGCAGTGAGCCATGACTGCACCACTACACTCAAACCTAGGAGACAGAGTGAGGCCCTGACTCAAAAGAAAAAAAAAAAAGATTTAAAATGATACACCTGTCTGGGGTACTTTACCATGAATCAAGCTTGTAGGACTGGAAGTTGATCTAGATGAGTCTGAGTGAGAGGTGAGTGAATGTGAAGGCCTAGGACATTACTGTACACCTACTGTAGACTTTATCAACACTGTACATTTAGGCTACCCTAAGTTTATTTTTAAATATATTTTTCTTTTTTCAATAATAAATTAACAGCTTACTGTAACTTCGTTATTTTATAAACTTTAAAATTTTTTTGACTTTTGTAATAACACAGTTTAAATGCAAACGCATTCTACAGCTATATAGAAAGATTTTATTTCTTTATATCCTTATTCTGGAACCTTTTTTCTGTTAAAATATATATATATTTTTTTAACTTTTCAAACTTTTTTTTCCCAAGACAGAGTCTTACTCTTTTGCCCAGCCTAGAGTACAGTGGCTCGATCTTGGCTCACTGCAACCTCCATCTATCGGGTTCAAGCGATTCTCCTGCCTCAGCCTCCCATGTAGCTGGGATTACAGGTGCACACCACCACACCCAGCTAATTTTTGTGTTTTTGGTAGAGATGAGGTTTCACCATATTGGCCAGGCTGGTCTTGAACTCCTGACCTCAAGTGATCCTCCAGCCTTGGCCTCCCAAAGTGCTGGGATTACAGGCATGAGCCACTGTGCCTGGCCTCAAACTTTTTTATTAAAAACTAAGACACAAACACACACATTAGCCTAGGCATACACAGGGTCAGGATCATCACTATCACTGTCTTCACACCTCTAAATCTTGTCCCACTGGAAGGTCTTCAGGGGCAATAACACATACACAGCTCTCATCTCTTTTTCTTTTCTTTTCCTTTTTTTGTTTTTTTTGAGACAGGGTTTCACTCTGTCACCCAGGCTGGAGTGCAATGGTGCCATCTCTGCAAATTCCACCTCCCAGGTTGAAACGATTCTCATGCCTTAGCCTTCCGAGTAGCTGGGATTATAGACATGTACCACCACGCCCAGCTAATTTTTGTATTTTTAGTAGAGATGGGGTTTCACCATGTTGGCCAGGCTGGTCTTGAACTCCTGGCCTCAAGTGATCTACCTGCCTTGGCCTCACAGAGTGCTGGGATTACAGGCGTGAGCCACCACGCCCAGCCAGAGCTGTCATCTCTTATGATAACAATGCCTTCTTCAGGAATACCTTCTGAAGGACCTGTCTGAGCCGATTTTACTGTTAACTTTTTATTTTATAAGTAGAAGGAGTATACTCTAAAATAATGATTTAAAGTATAGTGTAGTAAATACATAAACCAGTAGCACAGTCATTTATTATCATCAAGCATTATGTACTGTATATAATTGTATGTGCTATACCTTTATGTGACCGGCAGCACAGTAGGTTTGTTTAACCAGCATCACTACAAACACATGAGCAATGTGTTGCATATGACATTATGACAGCTATGACATCACTAGGTGATAGGAATTTTTCAGCTCCATTATAATCTTATGGGACCACCATTGTATATGTGGTCCATCATTGACTGAAACATCATTATAAGGCACATGACTATACATATATGTATATTATAATATGTATATTCTATGTGTGTACACATTTTAGAGTAAATTGTAGGTATCATACCCAGTTACTTCTAAATATTCTTGTGCTAGTTTTGTAAGAAAAAGGCATTCTCTTACATAACAACAGTACAGTTCTCAAAGTCAAGAAATTTAACATTGATATACTATTATCTAATCTATAGTCCATATTTAAATTTAATTAATTATTCCAATAATGTATTTACAGCTACTTTTTTCCAATCAGGGATCAAATCCAGGATTCTGTCTCTTTAATCTCCTTTAACTTGGATCAGTTCCTAATACTTCCTTTGTGTTTTATGACCTTGACATTTTCGAAGAGTACTAGCCAGTTATTTTATTTTATTTTTTTGAGATGGAGTCTTGCTCTGTTGCCCAGGCTGGAGTGCAGTGGTGTGATCTTGGCTCACTGTAAGCTCCGCCTCCTGGTTCACGCCATTCTCCTGCCTCAGCCTCCTGAGTAGCTGGGACTACAGGTGCCCACCACCACGCCCGGCTAATTTTTTTTTTTTTTTGTATTTTTAGTAGAGACGGGGTTTCTCCGGGCTACCCAGGATGGTCTCGATCTCCTGACCTCGTGATCCGCCTGCCTCAGCCTCCCAAAGTGCTGGGATTACAGGCGTGAGCCATCACGCCCGGCTAGTACTAGCCAGTTATTTTATAGAACAGTTCTTACTGTGAGTTTGTCTGATATTTCCTCATGATGAGACTTATGTTATGCATTTTTGGCAAAAACATCATGAAACTGATGTTGACTCCTTCCCAGTGTATATGATTAGGAAGCGTATGATGTTGGTTTGTCCTGATATTGGTGTTGTTTCTATCTGATGACTTGTTTAAGGTGGTGTCTGTCGGACTTATCTAGTAAAGCTACCATTTTTTCCTTTGTGTAAGTAATAATGTGAAGTGTTACTTTGAGACCATGTAAATATCCTGGTCCTTATCAAATTTTTACTGAGTGGCTTTAACATCTATTGATTATTTCCTAACCCCATCATTCTTATTATATTTAATAGTTGGCATTCTACTGTAAGGAAGTGCTTTTCTTTCACCCTTGTTTGTTGGTTGTTTATATTAATATGAATTTATGGATATTTATTGTTTTCAGTGGTTTCTAATCCATTACTAGTCATCATTTATTTTAATACCAAATTGTCCTAGATTTGGCCAGCAGGAGGTTCTTTCAGTTGACTCCTGTATGCTTTTGACACGGCAACATAATTCTTACAGCATGTCCTTATTTCCTGGTGCCACAACATGTTTCAGTAGTTTTGTTTCACCAGTTTTTAGATGACTGTTAATGTCTCTTTGTATGCTGTGTAAGAAAAAAATAATGTACATATGACCCAACTACTTTGGATGGAAATCCATTTTTAAATAGACTGGGCATATCTGGTACTTTAGTTGAAACCATTATAGTGGTGACAAAAATAACAATCTTAAAGGTTCTTTTTTGTGTGTTCAAAAGAAAGAATTATTTCTTTCAGGACAGTGGTCAGTTGAAACAACAACAACAAAAGACAACTTAAGATCAGGAAACCTGGATTTGAGTCCCCAGTCCAATTGAATAGCTATTTTAGAGAAATTTACACAAGGGTCTCAAAGTTTTCTCATTTGCAAAATGGAGCTGTGAAGGTTCTGTTTGGCAACATATGATAAAGCATTATCAAATATATAGTATTTCCTCTGCCCAGCATGCCATAACAGGTTTCAGACTAGGTATAGTGTTTTTGATTACGTGGATAACTATCTTAAAATCCTTCTGAATGTAGTCGAGGGTGGTTATAGGAGTATTTGAAATAAAAGTTAGGAGCCATGCAAAAAACCCAGGTCAGTTATCTTCTATATTAGAAATGAAAAGCACAACCTGACTGTGTGCTTGTTCAACTGCTTTCCAAAATAAAACATTTTTTGATAGTTTGAAATTGGGCATATAAAGAATATACAATTGAAATAACTCAAATTTTGGGTGTTTTTGTTTTTGTTTGTGAGATGGAATCCCTGTTGCCCAGGCTGGAGTGTAGTGGTGCAATCTCGGCTCTCACTGCAGTCTCCGCCTCCCAGGTTCAAGTGAGTCTCCTGCCTCAGCCTCCCAAGCAGCTGGGACTACAGGTGCACACCATGACACCTAGCTAATTTTTGCGTTTTTATTAGAGACAGAGTTTCACCATGTTGATCAGGCTGATCTCAAACTCCTGGCCTCAAGTAATCTGCCCACCTCAGCTTCCCAAAGTGCTGAGATTACAGGCATTAGCCACCACACCCAGCCAAAATATGAATTTTTTGGATAGTCTTAAAATTTGTATCTTATTTATCTAATCAGTTTTAAACAGATCAACTTGTTTGTTAAATTTCCATTTTATTTTGCAGTGGATTAAAAACATGATTATTATAAATATTTTTGCAATGCTTTACAATTTACAAAGCACTTTCACACGCATTCTCTTATTTAATATTCACAGCAATCCTGTGAGTTACATAGAGCAAAATTAGTATCCTCATTTTATAGATGAGGAAACTGAACCTCAGAAGCGTAAGGTCACATTGTGTGTAACGGATGGCGCAGGAACTGTGAGTTGGTGGCTACTGCATTCCCAGTACTGGAGACAAACCTAGCACATCACAACACCCAGTAAATATTTGTTGAGTGGATAGATGGAACTCAAAAGCAGGTCTTCTGATTCCAGAATTTCAGGTCATAGGACATAATTAAAATTCGAATCAACTCATAATAACATTGAGTGATGCTGGTAAACAAGCCTTTCCTGGCAGCCAGGAATATTCTACAAACATAAGAAGTCAAAAGATGTTCAGCATTGCTCATATTTAAATACAGACCAATCAAAACAAGGACATACCATTTTTACCTATCAGATTTAGCAAAGATAACAAAATGGGCTATTCTGGGAACCAGGGAAGATGTGGGAAACAGACACACACTGGTGTGCCACATGCAAACTCTGGCCACCCATTTGGAGAATGTGTTGCTGTCTTTCAATCTTTCAGATGCACATAACGCTTTCCCTAACAAGTTCACCTTTAAAAACTGGTGCTACCGACTCCCATATGTACTCAAAGATAGATGCGTAAGAATTTTCACATGCACGTTATTTGCAGTAATAAAGAACCAAAAACCACTTAAATGTTAACGAACAGACTAACGATAGTGTAGGATATTGACAGGATGGAAAACTATGCAGCCATTAAAAGGAACAAGGCAAGTCAGTGTGTGCTGATATGGAACAATCTCCAAGCTATATTGATAATTGTAAAAAGTAAGATGTCAAAAAGCCAAAGGAAAACCTATACTGACCTGTGTTTGCCTAAGCATAGACTGTCTCTGGTTAGATTCAGAAGACACTATTAACAATTGTTGACTGGCCAAGGGGATTGGGGCAGGAGAGACTTTAAGCGGGGAACCTTTGGATACTGTTTCACTTTATAATTAATAGATAATTCGAGAAGATATATTAATTAATAGATATTCGAGAAGATCAAGGCCTATTTCTTGGAGGCCAGAGCGCTCCTAACCCCAGAGCCTGCCTCAGCCTCTGGCTCCCACCCCCGCAGCCGCCCCGTCGCCTCTGAGCAGGCCGGGGCCCCACTTACCCTTCCCGGCCGCAGACAGAGCGCGGGCGCCCGGGGGAGCCCTGCCGCGGGCAGCTCCGCAGCAGGAGGCCGCGCAGCCACTGCGCGCCCGGACGGAGCATGACTAGGCCGAGGCCGAGGGCGCAGGCGCCTGCTCCGAGGCCAGCGGGCAGCCTGAGGCCGCGGGGCCGGCGGGGCGGCGGTCGGATCCTCCCCCGGGCTGGGGGCGGGCTCCTGGACGGCCGCGCGCCCTGGAACCCGGCGCCCACAGAGCCGCGGCACCATGGCACCTGCCGGACGCCCGGGGGCCAAGAAGGTGAGTTTCCTCCCCTCTATCCTCGCGGAGCTCCTGGCCGCTGGGCTGCGAGCGACTCCGTTCACACCCCGCGTCCATCCCTAGCCAAGCCCTGGGGCCTCGGCAAAACACGTGGACGGGATGGCCCTGAGCCCCGATTTTCCCCTGTCACGGGTTGGTTAGCGTTTAGGGAGCCCTTACTCGGTGCCCGGCGCTGCACAGAGTGCTGTGCTCAAGTTATCTCCTCATCTTCACAATTATCCCCATTTCACAGGTGAGGAAACTGAGGCTCAGCGAGTCAGGCGACTAGCTCAGGGTCACGGGTCCAGCCCCGCGGGGAGCGAGGATCAGAAGTCCAGCTTTCGGACTCAGGTCGCGCACACGTTTTCTTCCCTCAACCGACCCGCGCCCGCAGCTCTTTGGGCTAATCCGCCCCAGAACTCTTTGGACTGTCCCTCGCGTTTTGGGAAAGTCAGCAGCCTGGCCAAGCAGCCTGGCCTTGCGAGTCGCCGGCTGGCCTGAAACCAGTCCTGGGCAAGGACGCCCCCAGAGCTGCGGTGCAGGGGGGAGGGTAGGTGGGATTCGCTAGCACCCCTCCACCTCCTGTCACCCGGTGGTCCCCAGCTCCTGGCCTCTTTCCCGGTCTGGTCACCAGATGTTGGTTTTATGCCCAGCCATTTCTACGTCGGATATGTGTGGGGGTGGGAGGAAGGAGTGACGAAGCAAAATTAGGAAGGGCATGAGCTTGGATAAAGGACATCCCCAGGAACCTTCGAAGAGACCCCCACCGGCTCCAGCCCTGTCATTCAGAATGGGAGGAGGGGAGGAGGTGCAGTATATGCGTGGAAATGTGCACCACCGAGCTATTTATACTAAAAAGTTAGGAACGACCAAGATATTCTGCAATACGGGATTCTAAATAAATTAAGGTTCATCTACTTAAGTTATTAGTTAAATAACTTAATATGAGAACCAGCTAAGTGCCTTGGCAATGTTAAGTTGCAAAAGGAAATATATCACAAACTGATCCCAACCGTATACAAATATTTATATACACACTGTAAGGAAGGACACAATAATGGTAATAGTTACACAAGATGTGGAATGTTGGTTTAAAAAGCATGTTTTAGGATATTTTTTCAGGTTATAAAAGTAAAATGTGAGCATTGAAAGAAATACAGTTAATAAAAAAATAAAGAACATTGTGCTTTTTTCTCTCAACTTTCTCTAATGCTATGTTCATCTTTACAGTTCATTTTTTTAAACGTTTTTAAAATGCCCTGTTTCTGTTCAATTTCTTTGGGGCCTCTACTGTTACAACACCAAGATTATCACACACTAATCCATGTGAATGTGTACCTGGGAGTTAAGGTGTTAATGGGAAGGAGCTAATCTCACCTGTCTCCTCAGCTAGCAGGTACATTTTAAGAATTCATTTAATTGCCACGGACAAGACCTCCAATTAGGTCTTTAATCCAAAAGAGCAGTTCTGCTGGCAAATCTAGGAAGAAGGGAAGATATTTTAGACAGACTGGATTTTTCTGGTCACCTACTACTACACAGTGAAGTTGATCCCCACCGAGTATGAATAGAGATGTCTTGAAGCCAGATCTTAAACCCAGAGGTCTTAGGTAGTGATATCTGCAAAAAGGGGGCATAAATGCACCCTAGAGCTCGCTGTCAGATGCAAGGCAGGTTCACTGCCAAACTGATGGGGAGGAGGGAATGAAAATATAAATGTACTGCAAAATTAATTTACAGGGTTCCTTATTTTACATGTTCCTGTCTTTATAATTATACAGCTGACTTTAGATCATACTAGTATAATGGTGAGGAACAACAGTCACTGGGGCCTATTGAAGGGTGGAGGGTGGAAGGAGGGAGAGGATCAGGAAAAATAACTAACGGATACTAGGCTTAATACCTGGGTGAGGAAATAACCAGTATAACAAACCTCCAATGATGCACGTTTACCTATGTAACAAACCTGCACATCCTGCACATGTACCCTTGAACTTAAAAGTTAAAAAAAAAAATCTAAAGAAGGGATCATACTGGTATAGTAATTAATTGAGGTAGTTAGAATAGCAGTGAAGGAAGGGCTAAAAGATGCTCTGATTTCAAATCTTGATAACTTAGTTATTTTGCTAATGGCTGTGTAGAAAAATGGCAAATTGGCCGGGCACAGTGGCTCACATCTGTAATCCCAGCACTTTGGGAGGCCAAGGCAGGCAGATCATCTAAGGTCAGGAGTTCGAGACCAGACTGGACAACATGGTGAAACCCTGTCTCTACTAAAAAATACAAAATTAGCTGGGCATGGTGGCATGCGCCTATAATCCCAGCTACTTGTGAGGCTGAGGCAGGAGAATTGCTTGAACCCTGGAGGTGGAAGTTGCAGTGAACTGAGATCGCACTACTGCACTCCAGCCTGGGCGACAAGAGTGAAACTCTGTCTCAAAAAAAAAAAAGAAAGAAAGAAAAGAAAAGAAAAGAAAAATGGCAAATTTAAAATGGTGGACAAACATCCAGATAACAAATGAAAATGTCCTCCCTTCACTTGGTTTCATGAAGATACAATCAAAAGATATACTACAATTTCCTTAAAACCTACCTACTTGTCTGCTAAAGAGTAACATTTTTTCTTCTTCAGGACAAAAATTCTAGCATATGCAACACATCTGACATTTTCAAAACAGTCCTGTTTGTTTGCTAATTCTTGGCATAGTTTCTTAAGTGTCTACTCATTTTAGTTGTTATACGGGGTGGTAGGGCTATAGACCAATAAGATATGTCACCTGCCCCCAAGGCTCTTACAGTCAAACTGAGGTGACAGGTGAGTAACTAGATACTGCTGTACAGGGGGATGCATGAATGAAGGATCTGTGAAGGTTAGCAGGACACAAAATAGGTGTAATCACAGGTGAGACTGGGTGAGTGAGCCTGTGCTCTGGTAGCAATAGAAGACAGTTCAGAGTAGGGCTGGAGTGAACTGGAGACCATTTCAATAATCAAATGCAGTGAGGATGGTGGGGCATTTGAGAAATGTGTAATACACTTGGAATAACCCTGTGATAGGTTGGATGTGGGAGGTGAGAGGCTAACCTACAACATCTGAATTCTGTGCCAATGTTTTCCCTCGACAATTGTTTGATTAAATTTGATTCTTTTTTTGTTTGTTTGTTTTTGAGACAGAGTCTCGCTCTGTTGCCCAGGCTGGAATGCAGTGGCGCAATCTCAACTCACTGTAACTTCCAACTCCCAGGTTCAAGCTATTCTCCTGCCTCAGCCTCGCAAGTAGCTGGGATTACAGGCACCTGCCACCATGCCCAGTTAATTTTTGTATTTTTAATAGAGATGGGGTTTCACCATGTTTGCTGAGCTAGTCTCAAACTCCTGAACTCAAGTGATCCACCTGCCTCGGCCTCCCCAAGTTCTGGGATTACAGGCATGAGCCACCACGCCTGGCCTAAATTTGATTATTAACATGGTGAACCTAATGAAGTGTATGGGATTTTCAGGAAAAGAGTTTGTACACAGTAACTGTACCTCTGACTTTCTCTTCTGTATTCCTGTGTAGCATTTATTTGTCACATTCTGCTGTGATTATTTGTTGATCTACTGGCCTTCCCCAAAGTAGCCAGACTTTGAGCTTGTGGAGGGCAGAGACCTTGTCTTATTCTGATGTTTATCCTACTTGCCCACAACTATACCTGACATGTGGAAGGTCTCAATAAACATCCAAAATTTAAGGCCTTTTTTATATTTCAAAAGTACAAATTGAAAAGAGTGAATTGCATTTGATGCAGGGAGGAGAAAGAAAGAGATGAGAATCATAGTAAATATTAACATTTCTTCTGCATTCAGCTAAAATTCAGCTTTAGATATAAAATATGGAAAAATAACCAGAGTTGAGAGCTCTCTCTGCCAAAACAGTGTTTATCTTTAACATAGTTCACAAAGCTGGGCTCCATTTGCCTGTCCTCCAAGTGCACAGTAAAAAGAAGATGCTGTAGGTATAGTGACCTGGTATTTACCTCTAGTTAAACCCCTTCTGATGGACTTTCTTGCACTGCAGAGGAAAGAAAATTAACCACATTGCCAGACTCCTTTGCAGCTAGGATCTTGATAAGAACTAGCATCCCCAATCAGATGCACCAGCATGAGTCTGGGAAGGTGGAAGCATAGCAAATGTGGCCATAGTGCAGCATTCCAGGGTCACGTGAGGGGCAGCTGAGGTCGCTGGAGCAGTCTCCTTCTCCCTATATGACAGCTGTGTCCTGAAGCCAGCAGTTCAATAGTGGCTTCTCTTAGTTGTGGCAGAGGGTGCAGCCCCAGCCAGCCAATTCAGTCATTTTTTCTAGGGGTCATTCCTGGAAGCCCAGTGTAAATTTTTTATGTACCCATTTCTCAATATTAAACCTCTTTCTGCTTAGCTGGAGTGGTTTGTACTTCTGCAGCTAAACTGAACATCGGGATAAAGCCAGAATAAGCCCCCTCTCTAGTTACGCCATTCGTTGGAGATTGAGAGATCATTCAAGCCATATTTAACCTCCCATGTTTGGTTCCATACTGTTAACAGGACTGTCCTGGGAGGCTCTGTGGGTAGATCCTCACATGTCTGCTTTAATTTCTGGTTGCTTTTATAGATCCAGGATTGACCCAGGTAAGGACAAAGACTCCTGTAACCAAGATCAAATTAGCTTCCCTCTTATTCTTTATTGCCTTTATGGCCTTCCAGCCTCCTGGGAAAAGATTGAAGAAAATAATGTATCAAGCAATATGGCCAAAATGTGTTTGGGATCTCTTTGTTCCTTGGTATCCAAGGAAGCCTGCTGCTGACACCTTGGGTGGGTCGCTTTGTGTGGGGAGTAAGCAAAGGAGAAATAGCAGATGCCAGACACTAGAACAGAAGCAGTTTCTCTCCAAAATCTGTTCCCCCTCCTTCCGTAGGATTAGCATTGGAGCTGGACACATGGGCATTCACTGATGATACTTCCTGGCTTCCCTTACAGCAAGGTAGAGCCATGTGGCTAAACTCTCACGCAGGAAATGTAAATGTCAATGAGATGGGTCACTTCTAGGTCTAAGCTAAAAACTTTAGGATGAGGTTTGCCACACTTTGTTTCCTCATCGTTTGAGACAGAGTATGAACGTGACTCTGATCCAGTTTCCCCCATGCTGAGGAGGACAGTACCCTAGGGCTGGGTTGGCAAATGCTTTCTGTAAAGGGTCAGATAGTAGTTATTTTTAGCCTTGGGGGCCATACAGTCTTGGTGGTAACTACTCGACTCTGCTACTGTAGTGGAAAAGTGGCCATCAGACAGTATGTAAATCAATGGGCAGGGTTTTACCTAAGACTGTTTTTACAAAAACAGGTGATGTGCCAGATTTGGTCTGTGGGCTGCCACGAGCTGACCCCTGCCATAGGGAATGGCAAAGCAATAACATGAAAGGACTGTGCACTTTGGTGCACACTCTGTAAAAAAGGGGCCCCCACAAACAGTGGCTTTAAATAAAAGTAGTTTCTTTTTCCTCTGTAAGAGGAAAGCCACGGTTTGTGGGGGCCTCTTTTTTACACAGCTTAGTTTTACCCTACACCCAACACGTAGGCCAGTAAGCTGCCTTGTACCCTGCTTGATGTCTCCCTTGGATTCAGGAACTGAGGGGGTTTATGTTGATTTCATAGAACAGATAAGACTAGTTAGAAGAGGCATCTGAGGCTTTTCTCCCTGATCCATTCATTGCTTTGTGTCCAGCTATGGGCAGGCCTGAAATGAACTGGCCTATTATCAATAAAAGCTTGCATCTTCCACTAATGCAGCCTACAAAAGAGGGATCAGGATTGCTGTGGGGAGTTGGGAGGAGTGGGTGGTTTGCCGTGCTCAGGGAGGGCATCTCTGAAAAAGTGACACTTGACCAAAGACCTGAAAGCAGTGAGGGGATGACCCTGCAGGCATCTGGGGAGATGTGGTTTAGACCAAGTGAAATGGGAAAAGTTCCCTTGTGCCCCTTGCAGGGTGTGTGATGGGGGTGTGGCTCACTTCTTCAGCACCCCACAGCTTAAACCCCTAGGGGGAGCATGCAGGTACCGCATGGCAGCATCTAGGGGTGAATGTTTACAGCTCCCAAAGCCCCAGTGGGCATGTGTTACAGTGTGCTCTTTCAACTTAACTGTCCACTGACAGCTTGTGTTAATCAGCTCAATTAGACCCTCTCCCTTATCGAAAGGACGGAGGGCTTTCTGTTCCTGGGGTTCTTGCCAGTGTACTGGAAAAATTGGATCACACACGGGCTTGGAGAATGAGTGCAAGGTTTTATTGAATGGTGGAAGTAGCTCTCAGCAGATGGATGGGGAGCCAGAAGGGGGATGGAGTGGGAAAGCGGTCTTCCCCTGGTGTCAGGCCGCTCAGCAGCTGGACTCTCCCCTGGCCACCCCTGGCCAAATTCCACGTCGTCTGTGTCATTCTGCCGCCGATGGCCTGCTGGAGTCTGTGTGTTCTTCTGCCGGTGTGTTCCTCTCAACGTCCTGGCCCTTGTGTTTGTGTTTGCTAGGGTCTTGAGGTTTTTATAGGCACGGGATGGAGGTGTGGTGGGCCAGGGTGGTCTTGGAAAATGCAACATTTGGGCGCAAAAACAGGAGTGCCTATCCTCACCAGGGTCTGTGTGCACAGGCCTGAGACCTTCCTGTATCAAAAGGAAACTGCACCCCATGGCTAACTGCTCTGAATGGAACCTTTTAAATAAGTGATGAGTGGGCTAAATAGAAAGCTGGTAAAATAGAAGGAAAGGAAAGTAGGAATTTTGAAGCTGGTCTGATTTCTTACTTAGCTCTGTGATCTTGGGCAAGTCAACCATTCTGAGCCTCAGTTTCCTCATCTACACCTGAGAATAAAAACTGTCTGTCCTGCCTCACTGGAGAGTTGCTGGGAGTGCCAAATGATAAGACGCTTGTGAACACACTGCATGACTACAAAGCGTTGTGTCCACTACAGTTCTGTTCAGTGGCTGACAAGAAGAAAAGTTATTTTTCTCACCTAACAAGAGGTCCAGGGGTAGCAGCCCATGGCTGCTGCAGCCACCCAAGGATGTCTTAAGAAATCTGCCTCATATGGCTGTCAGATGACTGCTGTATTCCCAGGCATTATGTTGGCATTCCAGCCAGGAAGGAGGAAAATAGACAAGAGGGAAGGGAGTGGGCGTCTATGGCAGGAAAGCAAAACTTTTCCAGAAATCCTCCACCAGCTTCCATATGTGTCTCACTAGCCAGCACTGTGTCACAGGGCTGCTCCCAGAGGCAAGGGAGCCTGGGAATTTTTTGAAAGTTGGAGGCATTGTCCCCCCACACAAAAAAAGGAGAGAGAATGCACACTAGTTAGACAACTAGCCGTGTTGCCACAAACGTGTTGAAAAGCCAAAATAACTATCATAGAATCAGCACTATAATTTGACTCAGATTAAATGTTATTTAAGAATAAATAGTCTCAGCCCTTTCATTGTACAAAATAGGTACCTGGATCGGCCAAGAAATATGGTATGCTCGATCTTTCTGAAATATCATTAGAGCACATGATTTTAACAAAACTACACCTCTAAGAACATAATACCACTTCACCTAAAATTAGAAAATGCTTTTAGAAAAAAAAAATAGAGTGGAGCTTAGGTGCTTTTTTTCTCTTCTTCAGGGGATTTTGGAACGCCTGGGGAGTGGGGAGGTTGTGATTGGAGATGGCAGCTTTCTCATTACTCTGGAGAAGAGAGGCTATGTGAAGGCTGGGCTCTGGACTCCAGAGGCAGTGATAGAACACCCAGACGCAGGTTGGTGTCCACATCCCCAAGAGTGTCTACCTGAGTGGTATTTTTATTTAAATCTGATTGAGAGAAGATCAAGAAAAAAATAACAACTGTTTCAAAGGGGTGTATTGCTTGCTAAAATTGCCAAGATGTGGAGATAATGGCAGTATCCGGCCGAAGTATATGGAAGAAAATAACCTCTCTCTTTCATATACACACTTACACACATCACACACCCACACATCCACACGCCCACACACACTCCCACACACACACACCCACGCACTCACATCCCTAACCCCACATCCACACACACCCCACATCCACACCCACACACACCACAAACACATACATACCCAAACAACACACTCACACACACACAAACACACACACACACACTCTCTCATACACACACACATCTGCATCTTAATGTATAGGCAGTGCTAAAATAGACATCTTAATATTTGTTCCATGAATATTTACCTTGTAGATATACAGAGGTTCCTTAAAACAGCAAAACTGTTCCTGCTTCTGATTCACCCTGCTGACAATGTGCATGGTTAAGTGTAACAGTGTTTATAGTGAGGGTAATTAACGGTAGTCACAGTGTAACAGAGCACAGACAGCCAGGTTCCAGGGTTGGGAGGGCAAGGAAATCAACACAGTTTTATATCATCCTTCTGGCTGGAAAAAAAAAGAAAAAGAGCTAGAGGTAAAGAACTATGATGAGATTAGATAGTTACCTGAAAGTAGAACTTTAATTCTCTTCTAACTCTTTTTTGTGTGTTTGTTCTCCTAAATTAAAGTGAGAAAATAAAGCCAAAGAATGAAATGGGTGTAAGAGAACACTAGCTGAGACTGGAACTTTTGATTCACCCTGATTTTATGTATATTCGCACAGCGTATCAGAGAAACCTAGGGTCCTGTCTTGGTTCTTCCACTGACCAGCTGTGTGACCTTGGACAAGGCACTTGACCTCTCCAAGGATCCATATCTTTATCTGCTTCATGGGGGCACAACATGGGCTAGGTGTGAAGACTCACAAGTTAACCTGTGTGAAGTGCCTGTATCATCAGTACGATGGCCATTATGATTGGTGCATCAGACACCCAGAGTTCTGTGGTAGAGCAGGACCAAGTTTTGTCCCTTTGGTGCTTAACGGGATGTTTTCATCTGGCCCAAGAAGAACTTGTTCTTAATGTTAAAAGACCTTTTTGCTAAACTGGGAAGAAAGTGCTGGAATAACAAGAGTAAGGATAAGGGAGGAGGGGCGAAAGTGGTGAAGGAGAGGAAGGAATGACTTTCGGATAGCCAGGAAAAGCTTCCAGACTGCTTTCTGATGTTCCCAAACTGCTTGCTGCTGACTCTGATATGGGTGCCACCCACATGCATTCTGCTTTCTATGAGAAGCTCCTCACTTTACTTTGAGGGCTGCTAATGCTGACTACAGTAGACCAGCTATGTCCTTCACAACACAGGTATAGAATAAACCTCTCTAGACCAAGAGACCAAGGGATAATTGGCCAGTCAGGCCTTAATCTCTGTATGTGACTGCACCAAGTCATTAAGGCCCATCACCAGAACAATACAAGGCTGCTCTAAACAGTACATCCTGCCTATGAATTCTACTGACCTTAATCTATAACTTTTTATCACTACTAGGTTTGAACTGAGGTATGATTGAAAGAGATGGGAGTCAGTGAGCTACTGCTGCTTTTGAAAATGATAGTTTCTGTAATATTTCTTTATTCATTTATTTCAATGTTTAAAACCCAACTACTTTGTAGTTCGTCAACTTCACATGGAATTCTTGAGAGCAGGATCAAATGTCATGCAGACTTTTACCTTTTCTGCCAGTGAGGACAATATGGAAAGCAAGGTAAATGGCAATGGCTGGGTGTGGGAGAGGGAGTCATCTATTAAAAAATAACCTCTTCATGGGAAGCTATGGAATTGATGATGTGTTACTATACTTTATTACAAAGTCTATATAAATATCTATGTATTAATTTTCACATAAAGATATATACTAAGTAGGCCGGGCACAGTGGCTTACACCTGTAATCCCAGCACTCTGAGAGGCCGAGGTGGACAGACCACTTGAGCCCAGGGGTTCCAGATCAGCCTGGACAACATGATGAAACCCTGTCTCTACTGAAAATGCAAAAATTAGCTGGGTGTGGTGGCAGGCGCCAGTAATCCCAGCTATGCAGGAGGTTGAGGCATGAGAATGGCTTGAACGTGGGAGATAGCATTGAGCCAAGATCACACCACTGCACTCCAGCCTGGGTGACAGAGCGAGACCCCATCTCAGAAAAAAAAAAAAGTTAATATATACTAAATGAATTAGCTTTCTCTCCCCATTTAGGTAGAGGAGGGGTCAGGACTAGGGGCAAAATAAACCACTGGAAGGGCATGGCTGTCTTCTTGTGCTATTTTTTAGAGAGAAAACACTTCATAGATGCTCTTTTCACCTACTCATTTCACGCTTTTCTCTTCTGGAGACAGGGATGCCCTAAAAAACACAACACTGGCGTAGAAATGAGAAAAAATGGGTTTGATATCCAGCATTGCCACCTATTGGCTGTGTGGCTTTGTGTAAGACACCTACCTGCATTGAGCATTGGTTTTCTCTCTGTCAAATGGAGACAACAGTAGTGCTTAAGTTCATAGACCTGTTGAGAAGAGTAAGTAAGACCAAGGATGTGAAAGTATTGTGAAATATTCTGCAAATGTAAAATGTTAATACGTGTAAATGTTAATGCCCATTAATTCATTCAACCAACCAACATGTACTGAGTATCTGTTATAGTCTATTCTCTATGTTAGACTCAGAGATGATACAAAGGCATAGACCCTATCTGGAGGCACAAGGTCAAGTATGGGAGGCAAACAAATAGTTATTAAAATCCAATGTGGTAAGTACAATAATGGAAATATAAGGTCATGGTAACAGAGGAGATTGTACCCAACTCTACTGGTCTTCTCTGCTTGCATTGAAAAAAGTGGCTTATACTCATCTTACTTGTTGATTGTCCCTTTAGTTATCTTTTATATTTTACCTTCAAACTGCTAGGCTCACCATCTGAACTCTTGCTCTCTAACCTCAGTGGGAAGATGTAAACGCTGCTGCCTGTGACCTCGCCAGGGAAGTGGCTGGCAAAGGTGATGCTTTGGTAGCAGGGGGGATCTGCCAGACATCAATATACAAATACCACAAGGATGAAGCTAGAATTAAAAAACTTTTTCGACAACAGCTAGAAGTTTTTGCCTGGAAAAATGTGGACTTCTTGATTGCAGAGGTGAGGCTAGTATTAGAGGAAAAGGATTGAACCTATTTTGCAAGCATAACTGCAGAGTCTTCACATTTCATGAGGGTATTGGACGACATTCTGCCCTCATTTCTTCCATGTGGATGGTCAAAGGTTTGTTTAAATGTATGGTAGTCAAGGCCAACATTCCCTCATTGGTATGCTAGGTTCTGTTGGAGCCAAAGGACAGAACCAAGAGAGGCCTGACCATAGCCTTTTACCTTCTAAGGTCTGGGTGGCTGCAGAAGTTGACTCGGGGGACTCTACAACCTAGAAGGAAGCACAGGGCACAGTGCCTCCAGGAACACCCTCTCCAGAGGGTGAAGACAGGCAGGAGGGCACTGCATGTGTGGGCTGGGGACTGAGAGAGCAAGGCCTAGAAGGTGGTGGCTGTCCAGGCTCATCCAGGCCCCACCAATAATGCTCAGCACCCAGTAGTTTCCATAGCCTTCTCCATCTGTGTCTTGCTCTTCTTGCCTCTCTACTTTTGCTCAAGCTATGACATGTGAGTTACATTTTGAAGGAAGAATCAGTAAGAATTGGTCATTGATTGGACATGAAGGCCCAGAACATTCTCTTTCCTCTGCTTCCAAAAAGAAAGTCCTCATTCCCCATTTCCCAACATAACTGCTACTGCCTGGGGTCGTGCCTTCAACCCACAACTTTACTCCAAACAGGAGAATATCCCCTGGCCGGGCGAGGTAGCTCATACCTGTAATCCCAGCACTTTGGGAGGCCAAGGCAGGTGGATGGCATGAGGTCAGGAATTCGAGACTAGCCTGGTCAACAAGGTGAAAGCCCATCTCTACTAAAAATACAAAAATTAGCTGGGCATGGTGGTGGGAGCCTGTAGTCCCAACTACTCGGGAGGCTGAGGCAGGAGAATGGCTTGAACCTGGGAGGCGGAGGTCGCAGTGAGCCAAGATAGGGTGCCACTGCACTCCAGCCTGGGCGACAGAGAGAGACTCTGTCGAGAGAGAGAGAGAGAGAGAATAGCTCTCACCATTATTCCCCCTAGTGACCCCACTGAACTCTACTGAAAACCTTGCCTCATCCACCTGCCCACACTTGGCCAACCCCCTTGGGAACAGTCATCTGCAGGGACAAGCACAAACTCCACCCTCTGTGCTTTCCAGATGGATGATGACACCACTCTATTTAAGAACCCGTCTTTTGATTCTCTCGTAATTCCTCACACTGCTTCTGCAGAATTTGTTTCTAACTCAAGAGGGAAGAAACAGGAAGATTTCTGGCTTTTCTTTAGTTGCCTTAAGGTCAGCTTTTCAGCTGTGGCACTGAAGGGGCTTCCTGGGAAGCACCCCAGAAAATGACATGGGTTTACCAGACAAGATGTCCTGTCCACCACTGGCAAAGACAGGGAGTAGCTATTTCTCCTGTGCTGTGCCTCAATCTTCTCATCCGGGGAGATGGTACTTCCCTTCCTACTTTATGGAGCACTTATGAATATCTAACTAGAAGTGAATATAAAAGCTCTTTGAAGTGTAACACATGATAAGCTACTCATTGTTTCAGAGATTACCCCAGTTTTTTAAGAGATGAATCTAAAATTTATTAGCAAAATGTTTCCTCCTTCAAAATTATGATTTAAAATACTCAATTACTTTGAAAACCTCTGAGTGTGTTTTCTTCTTTTTCACTAATAGGCATCATCTCACTGAATCAATGATCCCTGAATGAAAAACTATATGTTATTGTTATAGGAATGAAAATATTTACTCGGAAAGGTATTCTTTAGTCAGTCTGATAGACATACATTCCTTAGCGAGTTTTATTGTATATATGTTTATATTCTATTTGGTAATTTTTATAACTGTTTTGCTGTATCTACCTTTACCATTCAAAATCTGCTTTATGTTTGGACCAATAGAAAAAGTGACATTTCTCTTAGTATTTTGAGCATGTTGAAGAAGCTGTGTGGGCTGTGGAAGTCTTAAAGGAATCGGATAGACCTGTGGCAGTTACCATGTGCATAGGCCCAGAGGGAGACATGCATGATATAACCCCCGGAGAATGTGCTGTGAGGCTGGTGAAGGCAGGTAATTTGGACCCATACAGTGACACACAGCTCAGTTGTTGCTTATGAAATTTAACAAAGTGTGCTTGATATTGTGAGAGCAGTTTGGAAATAGAAGAATTAACTCCAATCAGTTTTCTTATCTGTAATTTGTGGGAGGTAGAGGGGGATGGCTAACCTCTAAGGTAACTTCCAACTATTAAAAAAAAAGAATAAACAAATAAGTAATAAAATGTAAGTATTATTGCTTTGCACAGGGGCTTCCATCGTTGGCGTGAACTGCCGCTTTGGGCCCGAGACCAGCTTGAAGACGATGGAGCTCATGAAGGAGGGTCTTGAGCAGGCAGGGCTGAAAGCACACCTCATGGTGCAGCCCCTGGGGTTCCACACGCCTGACTGTGGCAAAGAGGGGTTTGTGGATCTCCCAGAATATCCCTTTGGTAAGCTCAGGTGCATAGTAGAGGTCCTTGTATTTCTCACTGTGACAAAATCCAAATGGCTATAGTAAATTGTGGCCCAGTTTTACAATAAGAGACTGCATATGACAAAACATTCAGAGTTAACCAAAACTGAGCTATCAGAAGAATGCATCATCTAAAGTTTACAGTTTTTTTAATTAGAAAAACTGCTCATTAGAACATCCATCATTTGAAAATGAGAATAGTAACAGAAATGCTGTTAACTATGGTGATACAGGACTGGAGTCCAGAGTTGCCACCAGATGGGATATTCAAAAATACGCCAGAGAGGCCTACAACCTGGGGGTCAGGTACATTGGCGGGTGCTGTGGATTTGAGCCCTACCACATCAGGGCAATTGCAGAGGAGCTGGCCCCAGAAAGGGGCTTTTTGCCACCAGCTTCAGAAAAACATGGCAGCTGGGGAAGTGGTTTGGACATGCACACCAAACCCTGGATTAGAGCAAGGTAAGTATTTTTAAATTAACATTCTTATTATTTTTCTTTAATCTCATTTTATTTATTGCTGTAAATGTCATGCATGCACATGACAAAAAGTATAGAAATGTATAAAGTGAAAAGTAAAAATTATCCCCTTCCTAATACCAGCTCCATTCCCAAAATTGTCTTTAGTCCATTCGGGCTGTTAGAACAATACCATAAACTGGGTGGCTTATACACAACAGAAATTTCTTTCTCAGCTCTGGAGGCTGCAAAGTACAAGATCAAGGTGTCAGCAGATTCAGTGTCTGGTGAAGGCCTTAGAGATGATAAAGGCCATCTATAAGGAAGCAGGCATTCCTTATAGATGATACCTTCTTGCTGTGTCCTCACATTGTAGATGGGGCACCACAGCTCCCTGGGGCCTCTTGTCTTTTTTGTTTGTTTTTGAAATGGAGTCTGGCTCTGTTGCCCAGGCTGCAGTGCAATAGCGCTATCTCGGTTCACTGCAACCTGTGCCCCCCATGTTCAAGTGATTCTCCTGCCTCAGCCTCCCGAGTAGCTGAGATTACAGGCACCCACCACCACATCCAGCTAATTTTTGTATTTTTAGTAGAGACGGGATTTCACCATGATACCCAGGCTGGTCTTGAACTCTTGACCTCGTAATCCCCCTGCCTCAGCCTACCAAAGTTAGAGTGGGGCCTCTTTTCTAAGGGCACTAGTCCCATTCATCAGGGCTCCACCCTCATGACCCAATCACCTCCCAGTGGCTCCACCTCCTAATATCATCACATTGGTGACCAGGTTTCAACATATGTATTGTGGGGACACAGACGATCAGACCATGGCACAGAGGAAACCTGTTTGTCATTTGTGTTTTGAAATCTTGTACCTCTATTTCTTTTGTCATCAGTTTTAAGTGGTTATTATTGATAACCCTTTATGAAAGCTGAGGGATTTAAATCACATAGTCTCCCCCTTTTCCCCGTTCTCCTTTTTCCAGTTTTGATTCGTTACACTTTTATTTCTTCTGTTGGATATCTTTTTAAGTTAAAATTATATATTTAACCACCTGTTTCTTAGTTGGTCAATATAAGGCAGGAATCTCTTGACTCCACTCTCTGTAAAATAAGAATAGATTCCCCTCTGCTTCTTTCCACCTTCCCTCTCTCATCTACCCCTTGGTGTCTTTAAGTTTTACCATACTTTACTATCATCAAGGTTTATAACCATTTTGTTCTATTCTATAGTTATAATTGTCTTTCAAGCTTTCTCTGTAGGTTGATCCTAAAAATATAAAATCAGTGAATAACATTTAAAATATTATTATAATTGTTATATTAAACAAGCAGAACTCATGAAACATAATTAGAACTCACTTTTATTTTTGTCTCCCTTTATCCCTTTAAACCTACTCAATGAATTCCTTCGTTTGTTCCTATTTGAAAATACTGACAAGCTCTAGAACTTCTCTGGGTGCTCTTAGGCAATGGAAAGTTCCATAATCACTTTATTTCACAGATAGTCTCAGTTCAGTAATTAAAAGTGTTTAGGACTGGGCACAGTGGCTCACACCTGTAATCCCAGCACTTTGGGAGGCTGAGGCAGGTGGATCACCTGAGGTCAACAGTTCAAGACCAGCCTGGCCAACATGGCAAACCCTCATCTCTACTAAAAATATAAAAGTTAGCCTGGCATGGTAGTGGGAGCCTATAATCCCAACTACTCGGGAGGCTGAGGCAGGAGAATTGCTTGAATCTAGTGGGGTGGAGGTTGCAGTGAGCCAAGATTGTGCCACTTAACTCCAGCCTGGGTGATAGAACGAAACTCCATTTCAAAATGAACAAACAAAAAAAGCCCAAAAATAAAAAATAAATAAAAGTGTTCAGGTTCATGTCAAATCAAAACTCAGAGCATGTTTGAAACTTGAAGCTTCTTCCTTTGTCCAGCGACAGCCTTCCACAGACAGTAAACCAGGAGAGGCCAGCGTGCTGCTTCTCTTTCTCTGTCTTATGCTCCCAACCTTCCCTTCCCACCTTGCTACCATGGTTTCTGGCCTCCTCAGATTCAAAGTAAGAGGAGAGAGGATGGACGAAGGAGTAACACCGTTGTTGCTTGCCTGGCACCCTGATAGGAAGCCGGCATCCTCTGAGCCTGGCAGATCTTTGTGAGCATGCTCATGGGTCTTCAGAGGCTTCCACTGGAAACTTTTGTCTGTACTTCTCATGCCACAGGCATTTTTCTGACTGTGATTTCTGCCTCAGACAGTGGCTTTTTCAACCAGGTCACTCCAGATATACTCTAATTTGGGGATCCCATTGTCCTTCCTGGTAATTCTCTTGGGCCAGATTTTAGATAGCTCAGGCTGGCTCTCTCGCTCTCATTAGGCTCAAAACAGCTTCCACCCTTCCTTTCTACAGTCTGACCCCAATTTAACAGCACCCCTTTTGCCCACAAGCAAAGTAGCTGGCCCGTTGTTCTCTCGTGGTCCAGATTTTCCAGGGGAGAGTCAGTGAGTCATCTGGCTGGTTCGTGGCCACCTCCTTTTAACTTCTGCGCAGTGTCTGTCTTGCAACTCCCCTTGATACCTAAAATCCGTCATGCCTTGGTGTTTCCATCAAACTTCCAATCTAATACTCTGTTGCAGGAATAATAGAAAATTGTTGCATTTAGAAAAACGTTCACTGCAGAACAAAGTAGTATGCATGGGACCATGGATAGAGAGAAATAATCATATTTACAAAACTTGAGCTACTTGTTGGAGAATGTTCCAAGCATCAAAGTCAAATGAATTTTCTTCTCTTACATTCCCGTGGATATGTTGTCCAAATCCATGCCATATTTCAATTTGCTTCATACTTGGTCTGACTTTCTTTGTATAGCCTTTGGTTTTCTAGGGATTTCTGATTAACTTCCTTTTTCATTGTTGAAAGAAAAATAACAGGGCTTCACTTTCCCTGAGGTCTTATAATTTCTAAATTATATTGTTTGTTACAGTAAATCACTTTATTATTGAAGACATTTTTCTTGGGGCCCCAAGAAAATTACTGTTCTGTTATGGATCATATTTTACACACACACACTCATACTCTGTCTCTCTCCTCCATCTCTCCATATAGATAGACTATCTTTTGTGTATGTATGTGTGTGTATATATATACATATGTATGTATATCTGTTGATATAATTCCATCCCCCTTCCATCTTCTAGAACTAGTCACAATCTCTGCTGTCTTCTCTCTGTTCAGTACTCTCATGTACTTCACCCATTTTGTGCTTATTTATTCGTTTCAGTGGGATTTGAAAGTCTTCATTTTTGAACTGGAAAAACTTGCCTAATGCAAATTTACTTAGGTTGTAAAAGTAGGCAAGAATCACTCAGCCAAAACTTTCTTCTAGGAGATATGGATATTTACCAGAGAAGATGCTTTGTATATGTGTCATACTTTTTAAAAAGTACTAAATATAAATATAATTAAAAGGTGAGGAAAACATACTTTGGTGATGATTAAAATAGTTTAAATAAGTGAGTAGTTTATTTAATTATCATCTTCTAGGAATCCTTAAAATTCATTAGCTATTAGAATTAAAACATTATTCCATAGCCCAAAGCAAGAAGACACCCTTTGTACCCTGACTCCCAAACCTACTGATATTCACGGAAATTTATGATTACACAATAAACACTAGATTTCTCACATCTCATCGTCCAAAAATATTGATTTATTCATTGTTTTGTAAGTAAAGTGGAAAAAATGATAAAAATATATTTCTCAGAAAGGGCTGTGACCAGGGACCTTTGTACTCTTCTTCCTTTGTCTAACAACAAGAAACAAATATTGGTAAAGTAATTTGTATTGTTTTCTGAGTTACTTTTTGGAGAATTATACTTTGACTCATTACATTAAAAACTGCTCTCATATTCTTCTCATTACATTAAAATATTGATAGAGTTAGAAGGTCTCTGTTAGAAATTTCAGAATAAATATAATTCATAAAAGTATATGAAATTTAAGTCTGGGCATGGTGGCTTACGCCTGTAATCCCAGTACTTTGGGAGGCCAAGGCAGACGGATCACTGGAGCTCAGTAGTTTGAGACTAGCCTGGGCAACATGGGGAGACCCTGTCTCTACTAAAAATACAAAAATTAGCCTGGTGTGGTGGTGCACGCCGGTAGTCCCAGCTACCTGGGGGGCTGAGGCAGGAGGATTGCTTGAATCCAGGAGGTCTAGGCTGCAGTGAGCCAAGATTGTGCCACTGCACTCCAGCCCGGGCAACAGAGCAAGACCCTGTCTCAAAATAAAAAGTATATGAAATTGAAATACATTGTCTTTTTCTGAAAGGTGGTATGAAACCTAATGATTGTTATTGAAATGTAAGAAAGGCCCCTGGCATTAATGGATATGGACATAGTTTTCTGTCTGTATGTTAAAACAAAAGTTCTGCTTTAGCCTTATTATCCACCAAGTTTTGACTCTGTGTGTGTGTGTGTGTGTGTGTGTATGGTTATATACATATACATACACATATACATATATGACATATTGGACTTATAGGTAAGACTTTTAATTAATTAATTATGTATATATTAAAACACAGGGCTCGAAGGGAGTATTGGGAGAATCTGCTGCCAGCTTCAGGCAGACCTTTCTGTCCTTCGCTGTCAAAGCCAGACGCCTAAGGAGTAGTGAAAGAAAACCCTGAAATAATAGAACAGAAAAAAGTTGCCCTCAAGCCTGACCTGGAACTGTTCCTCACCTTCATCCTCACCATGCCCTGCTATCTCCAGCTGCTGAGCAGCTGAGGTGCTGCAGCCCCTTCCCTTCCAGCCCACAAGTGCGTACATACTGAGCTCCTGCTGTGGTTAAGCACTGCAACAGACGCTACCAGAGATGCAAAGAGAAGTGAGAGAGGCACCTTGTTCTACAAGAACTTACTGTCCAATAATGCTGTGGTGCCTTCCTTTGAAGATCATCAAGAATAGCCAAACTTGTCTTCGAGGGTGAATTTGACGCTTTAAAATAATCAGAAGTCACTGAGACCCAAAGCTAGTGAATAATTCAAGTGACTAAGCTAGGTACTTGAGGATGATAGAGCAACACTAAACTAAAGCAATGAGTCTGCTTTTTTTTAATGATTTATACAATGACTCCAAAGGCAATCCCAAAGAAAAGATGTAAAGAATGTTTTGAGCAATGGTAGCATTATTGAAATAAATGTATAACTATCCAAAGTGATTACTTTCAAAGATGATTTTTACCTAAAGATATTAGGTCCGGCCAGGCGAAGTGACTCACACCTGTAATCCCAGCACTTTGGGAGGCTGAGGTGGGTGGATCACCTGAGGTCAGGAGTTCAAGACCAACCTGACCAACATGGTGAAGCCCTGTCTCTACAAAAATACAAAAATTAGCCAGGTATGATGGCGGGTGCCTGTAATCCCAGCTACTCGGGAAGCTGAGGCAGGGGAATCGCTTGAACCCGGGAGGCGGAGCTTGCAGTGGGCCGAGATCGGGCCATTGCACTTCAGCCTGGGTGACAGAGTGAGACTCCATCTCAAAAAAAAAAAAAAAAAAAGATATTAGGTCCTAGAATTTTTAAAATGTGTCTTCATAATCACAGGTAGCTAGGTTATAAACTATTTAAAGACAAGATCATGTGATAAGCTTATAAGCTTCTCATAATTCCCCTTACTTAGCATTGTGTTAGACATACTAATAGGTGCACAGTGAAATACTTATTGTTGATTGTTTAAAAATAAAGTTTTAGAAAACATTTTCAAAAGTCAGAGTTTAGGCCAGGGGCAGGGGCTCATGCCTATAATCCCAGCACTTTGGGAGGCTGGGGCAGGCAGATCACTTGAGGTCAAGGGTTCAAGACCAGCCTGGCCAACATGGCAAAACCCCATCTCTACTAAATAAAATACAAAAATTATCCAGGCATGGTGGTGCATGCCTGTAGTCCCAGCTACTTGGAGGCTGAGGCATGAGAATTGCTTGAACCTGGGAGGCGGAGGTTGCAGTGAGCTGAGATCGCCCCACTGCACTCCAGCCTGGGAGACAGAGTTCAAATCTATTTTGGTCTAATATTTTCTTATGTTTGTGTTATTTCATGTGTGCCAGTTTCTCTTTTTTCACAACAATTTATCAATTTGTGGCAATAAAATTTTAAATGATGTACCTTTTATAGTGTTTGAATGTCGAAAATGTCATGAACATTCTTTGGAATAATACTAGCAAATATTTATTACTCACTATGTCCCAGGCTTTGTTCTAAAGATGATCTCATCCACATATACCCCCCAACAGGGATTCAAAATTAGATAGTGTTTAACACAGTAGTTTACAGTAAGGAAACTGAAGTTTAATGAGGCTAGGTAACTTGCCTGAGGTCACACAATTAGTAAATGTGAAATTAGTGAATTTGGATTTGAACCCATGGGGCTGGCTCTAGACTCCATGCCCTTAGCTACTGCACTACACAGCATCTGTCATGCACACAGCTGCTGCTTTTTGTCAAAAATCTATCCAAATTTTTCTGTCACTGGATTCAAAGTATTTTTTATCAACTTTCCTTATTATGAATTAACTCTTCAAACCTGCCATGACTGTTTCTGTAATGTTGACAACCTGGAATTTATTTGATGTAGCCACTTTACCCATTATACAAAACCCCACCCTGCTGGAAATTAGAAAGTGAATCATTTACCATCATCTCAAGGCCTTTGGGGTCCTTAAGGGTGACTAATCCAAACCACCAATTAAATACCTGAATATCCTTGCCAGCATCTTCATCAGGACCATCCAGTCTCTGTTTGAATCCCTTAAATAGTAACTCACTACCTCTCGAGATCATTTACTCCTTTTTAAGAAACACTTCGTTCTCTGGAAAGTTATTCCATATATTAACTAGAAATCTATTTATTAATGACCCTCACCTGTAGACTTTGAGCACCTATAGGGAAAATTTATAATTTCTTCCATATAATTCTTTGAAATTTAAAGATAGCTGTATGGTTTCCTGTACTTACTTGTCCTCATTTCCTTCAACCAAAAGGCATAGGCTAAGATGTGCTTTATCAAATCTACCTGTGTGACATTAGACAGTTACTTAAGCTTTATGTCTTAATTTCCTCATCTGTAAAATGAGGGTAAAATAGAACCATACTTATTAGGGTGCTATGAGGATTAAATGAGATAAGTTTCTTAGAAACAGTGCATGTCGTATAATAGGCATTCATTGCACATTATATACTATAATATAATTATGTTGACTTGGTTTCCAATCCCCTCATCCTCATGGTGACTCTCTAATGGGAACACTCTGGTACCAAAGCCTCTGCTTATTTTTAGTATCTAGTCCTGAACACTACATTCCAGGGGAGGACTGTTCATACAATATCTCCTGCTTGCTTCATAGATTTTGTGGAGAGGGCAGTGCAGGACATCATGAGAATAGCAAGAGTGAAGAAGGTACATCAGGAGGGAGAGATGTCTCCACACCGAATCCCTTCCTTGGGTCTGCACCAGCACAAACGAAGGCTTTTATCTAGTTACTGTACAGTTTAGGTGTGCTAAACTGTATAGGAGTTTGAGACTAGCCTGGGTAGCATGGCAAAACTCTGTCTCTACAAAAAAATACAAAAATTAGCTGGGCATGGTGGTGCATGCCTATAGTCTCAGCTAGTCAAGAGGCTGAGGCTTGAGCCCAGGAGGTCGAAGCTGCAGTGAGCTGTGATCACATGACTGCACTCTAGCCTGGGTGACAGAGCAAGACCTTGTCTCAAAAAAATAAAAATAAAAATAAAAATTAAGGAAGAAAAAAAGATAAATTTTACCATATAAAAACTTTAAATGTATGAACACTCACACAAAAATACTCTAAACAAAGACAAAGGCAAATAGGAAAAGTGTGTAACAGAGGTCAGCAACCACTCTTCCAGTAAAGGGGTCTTGAGCTGCTTTCGTTCAAACCTCCCTGAGCCCAAGCAGATGTTATGAGGGGGGCTCACCTATGTGATTGGCATTCAGAACCCCACTCCACTCCATTTTCTTGGGCTTACAGGTATTATGAGAGGACAGTGTACCCAGCTGGGACCAAGCAAAGCCTTGGGGTCAGCACTAGCATCATCACCATCAGCCATGTTGATGGTCACTGTTTCAGGTGTAGGATATGAGGGTGTGGATCAGGTGCCCCAGGAAGCACAGTGCACCTCGTGGAGATGATGTGAGGGCCAGGTTGCTGAATCTGCAGGCACTGACACAGAGCTCGGACAGCTTCTGGGCATTCATATGTTATCCCGTAACGTGGTACCTGCCAGCCCCACTTGACTCTTTCCTTTCCAAGAAGCAGGTCCTCTCCCTTGTTGGGCAACTTCTGGGGATTGATGGTCAGCTCCTGTGACCCCAACGTGCACTTTGTACTGCCTCCTCCCCACCTCCCTCAATCCCCACAACTATGTAAGGTTTTCAGAAAAACTTTCTTGTCTTCATCTGTTATTATAACAGGACATCACTCCAAAAGCAATAGGAAAGTGAAGTCCTCTTTTCTCAATGGCATCCTTATTAGAGGTGGGGAAATATTTGCCTTATATCTTTCCAGTACTGGGAAAAAAGGGTGGGGGGGAACAGAATAACACAATCTGAGTACTAATATCCTGCCACACAAATTTGCATACATTCGATAAACTAAACGATACTTTCCTTAATCTATAAATTAGGAAATAATTACCTTAATCCATTAAATATAGAAAAAGATAAACACATTCAAAATTAGGTAAATGCACAGCAAAGTGACGAGATACCTTTTTTCACCTATCATCAACTAAGATCAAAAAGTGGATAATATGTCAATGAGAGTGCGGGGGAAAAGACTTTCTCATACATACGCTTTTTGTAGAAGCGTAATCTGGTACAAACTATTTGGAAAGCAATTTGTCCATATTTACAAAATTTAGAATTCACATGCCCTTGGATGAGCAATTTTACTTCTAGGAATATAATCTGCAATTATGTTCATATATATGCAAATATGTATGTCTGGAAACCACCTAAATATCCATCAATGACATATTAGTAAATGAATTATGGAACATCTACAGGATGTTAAAGCATGGCATCATTACAAGAATACATTATATCAATATGTGCTAAGATGGAAGGATCTCCTCCATATATTGTTAAATGAAAGTATGCTCCCATTGTGTGTACACAGAGTATTTCAGGAAGGAACTCCCTCCTAGGGGAGAAAGACTGGTGGTGGAAAGTGTGGTGTAGGAGGAAGACTTCCTTTTCTCTGATACCCTTCTTTAGTGTCTACATTTGTTAATATGGTTTGGTATTACTTTTTCTACAAAATAAATTAGTTTTAAAACGTATGTCAATATTTCTGATTCCAAGGGGAAAAATCAGATAACATGAGTTTTCTGTTGTGATACAGAATGGGCGACGCTACATTACCAATGATGTACACCAGCCAGAAGCGCCTGGGGGAATCTAATCAAGCCTTCAGATTTCACTTCCAATTCAGTGAAATCAAGGGATATAGGAACAAGGTAAATACCACAATCAGGTGAATCCTATATTCTATAGGCCGGCTGGCCTGGTCTTTTCCACAGGTCATTGTGTTGGAGTTGCTCATCTTTATATGACAAACCAATGCAATGCATGGTCCTGGTTGAGACAAACTGGCTATAAGAGGTCTTTTGGGAACAACTGGGCAAATTTGACTAAGGAATCAGGTTAATATTGGCAATGCAGGAAAATGTTCTTAATTCCTGGAAATAATACAATTTTTTAAAATGCATACTAAATGTTGATTACTATTTATAATTTACGCTAAATATTTTAGAATACAAAAAGGAGGCGTTTTTAAAAGGCAAGATTTCCACAGGTTTTGATTTGGCAGGGGGAAATTAAGGAGAAGGTAATTGTCCGCCAAAAAAAACACAGTGCAATTAAGAAAAACTGGCTTGAACTAGCTCGTTCCAGTTCTACAGCAGATGTTTGCTGTACTGGAGTTATCAAGAAGAGCAGATGGCCCTCTGATAAACCCTGCTGTGCATAGACTCAGCAATGCAGACCAGCAAATAGCTGGCATGGAAACCAGCTGAAAGGGATCGAAGAGATTCGTTGAAACTAGGGGCGAGGGTCAGCTGGGAAAACAATTCCTGCTTTGCAATGATCACGGCCATGATTTGAAACTTTATGCAAAATCGTAAACAAAGTTAAGCAACTCACTTTGGCTGTACAGTAAGCTGCCTTGAAGGTGAGCACATATTTTATTTAATCAGTAATGAAAATCCTGAAAAGAGTTGCAGAAGGGTGCAATTTTGCCTCATATCAGTGTTGTTTTATGAAAGGATTTGAGAAAAGTAGATGGGGCATGCTAGTGGTGCTATTGCTGGCACTCTGGCAGTCACATTTCATTTATAACGTCCATTATTTATTTGGAGCACAGAGGTGGGAAGAGGAGAGAAAGAGAAATAAAAGTTGTATTTTCCATGGTATAAGTGCAGATGAGCCAGCCTTTCAAAATAGTGAAGGTGGAGGCGAATCTTTTCATCTGGTGGTGACTACTCACCTCGAGGGTTCTGGGCTTTCATAACTGATCATGTTCAACCATTTTTTAATTTATTCACTCATTCAATCACTCATTAATTCATTCACTGTTCAAATAACATTTATTTAGTGCTTGACTATGATAGTCACTCTTTTATGTTCCATAGTAACCTGTATTTATCATGAATAAGTTCAATGTAGTTTTTGCTTTTTTGTTTTGGTTTTTTTGTTTGTTTTTGAGATGGAGTCTCACTTTGTTGCTCAGACTGGAGTGCAGTGGCAAGATCTCAGCTCACTGCAGCCTCCGCCTCCCAGGTTCAAGTGATTCTCCTGCCTCAGCCTCCTGAGTAGCTGGGACTACAGGCGCCCGCCACCACATCTGGCTAATTTTTGTATTTTTCGTAGAGATGGGTTTCACCATGTTGGCCAGGCTGGTCTTGAACTCCTGAGCTCAAGTGATCCAGCTACCTTGGACTCCCAAAGTGTTGGGATTACAGGCGTGACCCACCATGCCTGGCCAGTTCAATGTAGTTTTAATACTCCCTTGGTCATTCCTGTTTACTTGCCTGTTCCCTACTCAACAGGACAGTGAAAACATCTTGTTAATTGTTGTATTCTCAGCAGCTGGCACATTATAGAACTCAAAAAAAATGGTTGAATGAATGAATGAGTAAATGAATGTACAAACCATGCTAAGGTCAAAGGATGCAAAGATGAATAAGCTACTGTCTTATGTTGCCTTGCTGAATCCTCTTGTCAAAAGTATTTTGAAGAACATGCACATGGTGTAGAACACACAGCATCAGATTGTGCTCGTTTAAAGAAGCTGAAGTTGAAGAGACTGGAAGGAGGAAATGGGGGTCATCAGAAAGTGAAATGGCAGGCTGTGCAAACAGAATGGCTCAGAGGGCAACCCCAAGAAGGCCCAGCCTGGAGTAGATGAGGAAGCATTTAGGACAGAGGAGAGAGGACTCAGGGTCATTAGCAATGGAAAAAAGTGCACATTCAAAAATGCATCATTGGCTGGGCATGGTGGCTCATGCCTGCAATCCTAGCACTTTGGGAGGCTGAAGCATGTGGATCACTTGAGCTCAGGAGTTTGAGACTAGCTTGGGCAACATGGCAAAACCTCATCTCCACCAAAAATATGAAAAATTAGTTGAGTGTGGTGGCGTGTGCCTGTGGTCCCAGGTGCTCAGGAGGCTTAGGTGGGAAGATCACTTGAGCCTGAGAGGTGGAGGTTGCAGTGAGCCAAGATCGCACCACTGTACTCCAGCCTGGATAACAGAGTAAGACTCTGTCTCAAAAAAAAAAAAAAATTAAAATATGGGAACCACTTTAAAGTCTTAAAAAAGTAAAACCAACACAAGAATTTTAACTATTCAACTAAAACATGAGTGTGGGATACCCTATTTCAAACCACTTTCAATAACAGCAAAATTGATAAAGCATACTTTTCTGATAGGAAGATAAGGAAAGGTTGATCCCCCATTCATAGAAGTTGGGCCTCGTTCCATGCTGAAGAAGCCCTACAACTTGCCCTAATGGACAGATACACCTATATGTTCTGATTTTAGAGGCAATAAATACCATCTTACACTCCCCTCCAAAAGTACTACTTTCTCTTACCTACTTGTTCATTCATTCATTCAATTCATTCATTCATTCAATTCAACTAATATATGTTAAGGCTGTTATGAGACAGTCACTGTTTTAGATGCTGGGACTACATAGGGTAAACAACTGTCCTGGTTTGCCCCACTAACCCAGGTTTAGCACTGAAAGTCCTGTGTCCTGGGGACCACTTCTGTCCTGGGCCAGTGTTGGTCATCCTAGAGCTTACATCAGTGAGGCAGGATTGAAATTTTAGCCAGGGAGACCCCAGAAAGCCTTTACTAGAAAGGTTACTTTCAAGAAAAGACCTGGAGCGGATAAGGACAATAGCTGCACGGGTATCTTGGGGAAGAGCAGTCCAGAAAGCCCAAGCCCCAGGCAGGAGCTTCCCTGTCGTGTTCCAGGAACAGCCAAGAAGCCACAGTTGCTGGGGACATAGTGAAAGGAGGGGAGGACAATGGGAGATGAGATCTGAGAAATACCAGGAGTCAGATTATGTGAGGACTTGTGAGTCTTAGCAAGGATTTTTGGCTTTTACTCCGAGCAACATGAGAGGATACTGAAAGGTTTTCAACAGGGAAAGAACGGGCTTACTTTGGCTGTTGTGTTAAGAATAAGCCACAAAGAGGTAAGAGCAGAGAGACAAGGAAGATAAGCATTTAAATAATCCTTTTGAAAGTTCTAGTCCCACTGAGTTGTTCCAAAGGAAATTGAAGAAACAGTTATGGTCTGTTTTGTGGGCTCAGTTTTATCTTTTTTGAAAAAACAGGGTAGGAGTCTTCATTCTTTCCTGCTTCAATTGCAACTGTTGACTTTCCATTTTACAGTAAGAGGGAAGCAGTTTCAAACATGAAGAACATAAATGGTGTTAATTAAATTGAAACTCTTACTGTAACACGAATGTACAGCCATAGAGGGGTGTTAGGAATGTGGGCCAGACTGCCTGAGTTCAGATCTCAGCCCTGCTACCTCTAGCTAGGTGCCTTGAACAAGTGACTTGGCTTGAGGAAGCTCCTTGCTGTCTTCATCTGTAGGAATTTTAGCTCCACCTACTCTTAGGGCCATAGGGAGGATTCAGTGAGTTAACCCATGTGCCTGGAGCAGGGTGAGTGCTCATTAATGTTTAGTATTATTACAACTATTAAGTCGCCCAAGAATAGATGCTCAGCTTTGCAATAGATGTGGGCTTTCAGAGACAGGGCTTATGTCTTATCATAATATTTCGACTAGAAATACTCCTATGAGGTTATTACATTAGAATCTAATCCTGTGTATGAGATATATATCATATTTAGTACATATATGGGTTCACAAGCAAGACTACAAGTTAGTGATCATTGAAGTAAAAAAATAAATGGAAGAGGGGAATCCATTTAAGTTTTCCAGAAATTTTAATGATCATGAGGATTTGATTTAAAATAGAGTATTTACATTTAACTCTTAACCTGCTAAATTTATTTTTCCAAATTTTCTTTCAAATAAAATACTAAAATAGATATATAGCATTTTAGAGCCCAAGGAAATTATCTTTTCCTGATGAGCGAGATTGAGGAAATCGTTATGGTCTGTTTTGTGTGCTCAGTATTTTTCTTTCTTTTTTTTCTTTTACTTTTTTTTTTTTTTTTAAGATGGAGTTTCACTCTTGTCACCCAGGCTGGAGTGCAGCGGTGCGATCTCGGCTCACTGCAACCTCTGCCTCCCAGGTTCAAGCGATTCTTCTGCCTCAGCCTCCTGAGTAGCTGGGATTACAGGCGCACACCACCACACCCGGATAATTTTTGTATTTTTAGTAGAGACGGGGTTTCACCATGTTGGCCAGGCTGGTCTGGAACTCCTGGCCTCGTGATCCACCCGCCTCGGCCTCCCAGAGTGCTGGGACTACAGTTATGAGCCACCACGCCTGGCTGGTTTTATCTTTTCAAAAAAAAAGAAAAGGATAGGAGTCTTTATTCTTTCCTGCTTCAATTGCAACTATTGACTTTGCATTTTACAATGAGAGGGAAGCAGTTTCAAACATGAAGAATATGAATAGTGTTAACTAAATCGAAACTCTCACAGTTACCTGAATGTACAGCCATAAAGGGGTGTTAAGGATGTGGGCCAGACTGCCTGAGTTTGGATCTCAGCCCTGCTGCTTCTAGCTAGGTGCCTTGAAAAAGTGACTTGGCTTAGGGAAGCTCCCTGCTTTCCTCATTGTTCCCCTATTGTGGAGGTGAGGAAACAGAGGCTCAGGAGAGTTCAATGATTTACTCAAGGTCATGGCTGAAACAGAAATCATGTTGAAAGGCAAAATAGTTTCATTGTTTATTTTTAAGAATCCTTTTGCAGGGCCTCCCCCAATACCATCCCAAAGCAGGATGCTTTGGTCTCAAAGATCCAAGTTTTACTCCCTCCACCATCTAGCTAGAAAGGCTACTTGGGCTTGCTGTGTTCTGGAGACATTTATTTCTGCCTCCAGGTGTGCTGTATCCTGAAGCACCAAACATGAAGAATGAGACAAACATGACAAATGAGAGAAATAAAACCAATTTCCACTGGGGCCATAATGTAGAAATACTGCTCCTTTCTCCCTCCTAAATCAAATGTTTGGGCCCCGCTTTCCCTACAAATACTCTCCCCTTCTTGTGGCATCATGGCATTCATTTGGCAACTATTCATTGGGGGCCTACTTTGTGCCAAGCACTATACTAGGCAGCAGCCTGCAATGATGAGCATTGGTGCTATAGGATTAATTTGAGGCATGGAAGCCTGACGTCCTCACTGAAGGGCCTGTAACCATCTAGGAAAAGAGAGTCTCTTCTTTAAAATGTGGTAGAAAAACCTATCAGCTGTCACTGTAAAGCAGTGAAAAGTTATTAAAGTAAACAAATAGCCTTTGGCTCTACAAAAAATATAAAAGTTAGCTGGGCCTGGTGTTGTGTACCTATAATCCCAGCTACTTAGAGAGCAAGGGCTGAGGTGGGAGAATCGCTTGATCCCAGGAGTTCAAGGTTGCAGGAAGCCATGATTGCACCACTGCACTCCAGCCTGGTTGGCAGAGTGAGACTCTATCTGAAAAATAAATAAATAGCCTTTGGAAACCATGTTCTGATTCTTAAAACATTTTATTTTATTATTTTTTTTTTTGAGATGGAGTTTTGCTCTTGTTGCCCAGACTGGAGTGCAATGGCTGTTGCCCAGGCTGGAGTGCAAGGGCGCCATCTCGGCTCACTGCAACCTCCACCTTCCGGGTTCAAGAATATTCTCTTGCCTCAGCCTCCCAAGTAGTAGAGATGAGGTTTCATCATGTTGGCCAAGCTGGTCTCAAACTCCTGACCTCAGGTGATCCACCCACCTCAGACTTTCAAAGTGCTCGGATTACAGGCGTGAGCCACCATGCCCAGCCTAATTCTTAAAACATTTTAAAGAGCAGAACAGAACATTTTAAGGAGGATATAATGGATAAAATAAATTTAATTAATTAAGGTAACTAAAGCACCCAGTTGAGTCCTGTCTCTGTATTTGCATCACCACAATGGATGGTGGGCAAGGAGATGAAGAGGCAATAGCAGCAAGGGCCTGGGTCATCTAAAGGACAAGCTAAAATGTTAGTTGATACTTTACCTATACAACAGCAATCACCACAGGTCAAACTACTTTTTATGTTGGTTGATATGACCAAATATTAAGGAGATAGGTCACATAGTAAAAAAGAAGATAGGTAGGAGTAGGGAGACCCTTGTTCAAGTTCCAGTGGCTCCAATAAAGGTATTTATGATCTTGACAAGTCACACTCTAAGCCCCAACATCTAAAGAAAAAACAAACAAAAAAAGAAGAATGGAGGAAAATATTTACAAATCATATATATGATTGGGGATTAATATTCAGAATACATAAAGAGCACCTACAACTCAACAACTAAACACCAACAACCAGATTCAAAAACGGGCAAAGGACTTGAATAAATGTTTCTCCAAAGAAGATAAATGGCCAAAAAGCATATGAAAAGATGCTCAACATCACTAATCATTAGGGTAATGCAAATCAAAAGCACAATGAGCTATCCACTCACACCTGTTAGGATAAATACTATTTTTAAAAAATCAGAAAATAACAAGTATTGGAAAGGATATGAAAAATTGGAAACTTTGTGCACAGTTGGTAGGAATATAAAATGGTGCAGCTGCTTTGAAAAACAGTAAGAAGATTCCTTATGAAATTAAAAATAGCATTATCTTATGATCCTGCAATTCCACTTCTGGGTGTATACACAAAGGAATTGAAAGCAGGGAATCAGACAGTTATCTGTACACCCATGTTCATAGCAGCATTATTCACAGTAGATAAAAAATGAAAACAACCCAAGTGTCCATCAACAGATGGACAAACAAAATGTGGTATATACATACAATGAAATATTATTCAGTCTTACAAAGGAAGGAAATTCTGACATATGCTCTAATATGGACGAACCATGAAGACATTATGCTAAGTGAAATAAGCGAGTCATAAAAGAACAAATACTGTCTGATTTCACTTGTATGAAGTATCCAGATGTCTTAGTCCATTTCTGTGCTGCTGTAACAAAATACCTGAGACTGGTAACATATAAAGAACAGAGATCTATTTCTCATGGTTCTGGAGGTTGGACCCATGCTTAATGACAGGAATATGTTTTGATAAAGCATCATTAGACAATTTTGTTGTTGTGCAAACTTCATAGCAGGTACCTACAGAAACCTAGATAGTATAGCCTTTCACACACCCAGGCTATGTGGTATAGTCTATTGCTCCTAGGCTACAAACCTGTACAGTATATTGCTGTACAGAATACTGCAGGCAATTGTAACACAATGGTAAGTATTTGTGTATCTAAACATAGAAAAGATACAATAAAAATATTGTTAAAAAGATAAAAAATGGGCCTGGGGCGGTGGCTCATGCCCATAATCCCAACACTTTGGGAGGCCAAGGCGGGCGAATCACCTGAGGTCGAGAGTTTGAGACCAGCCTGACCAACATGGAGAAACCCCGTCTCTATTAAAAAATTCAAAAAAAATTAGCCGGGCTTGGTAGCACATGCCTGTAATCCCAGCTACTCCGTAGGCTGAGGCAGGAGAATCACTTGAACCTGGGAGGCGGAGGTTGCAGTGTGCCGAGATCGTGCCATTGCACTCCAGCTTGGGCAAAAAGAGCAAAACTCTGTCTCAAAAAAAAAAAAATTAAAAAATAGTACACCTGTGTAGGACACTTACCATGACTGGAGCTTGCAGGACTGGAAGCTGCTCTGGGTGACTCAGTGAGTGAGTGATGAGTGAATGTGAAGGCCTAGGACACTAGTGTACACTCCCATAGACTTTATAAACACTGTACACTTAGGCTAAATTTATTTCAAAATTTTTTTCTTTGTAGCTTTTGAACTATAAACTTAAAAAAACTTTTTCTCATTTGTAATGACACAGCTTAAAACACACATTGTGCAGCTGTACAAAAATATGTTCCTTATATCCTTATTCTATGAGCTTTTTTCTATTTTTAAATTTTTTTTTTTTTAACTTTTTTGTAAAAGTTAAGACACAAACACAGAGTAGCCTAGGCCTACACACGGTCAGAATCATCAATATCACTATCTTCAACCTCCACATCTTGTCCCACGGGTAGGTCTTTAGGGGCAATAACACACATGGAGCTGTCACCTCCTGTGATAACAATGTAGTAGGAGAAGTACACAGAAAATAATGATTAAAAGTATAGTATCTTAAATACACAAATCAGTAATGTAGACCCTTATTATCATTATGAAGTATTATATTTGGGAGGCTGAAGCGGGCAGATCACCTGAGGTCAGGAGTTTGAGACCAGCCTGGCCAACATGGCAAAACCCCATCTCTACTGAAAACACACAAAAACATTAGCCAGTCTTGGTGGTGCACACCTACAGTCCCAGCTACTAGGGAGGCTGAGGCACAAGAATCACTTGAACCCGGGCAGCAGAGGTTGCAGTGAGCCGAGATCACGCCACTGCACTCCAGCCTAGGTGACAGAGCGAGACTCTGTCCCAATTAAAAAAAAAAGGCCAGGTGCAGTAGCTCACGCCTGCCGAGGTGGGCGGCTTACAAGGTCAGGAGATCAAGACCATCCTGTCTAACATGGTGAAATCCCGTCTCTACTAAAAACACAAAAAATTAGCTGGGCCTGGTGGCGGGTGCCTGTAGTCCCAGCTACCTGGGAGGCTGAGCCAGGAGAATGGTGTGAACCTGGGAGGAAGAGCTTGCAGTGAGCTGACATCGCGCCACTGTACTCCAGCCTGGGTGACAGAGTGAGACTCCATCTCAAAAAAAAAAAAAAAAAGTATGATGTACCGTACATAATTGTTTGTGCTATACTTTTGTAAAACTGACATCACAATAGGTTTATTTACACCAGCATCATCACAAACACTCGAGTAAGATGCTGCACTTTGTTGTTATAGCATTTAAGACATCACTAGGCAATAGGAATTTTTCAACTCCATTATAATCTTATGGGACGAATGAAACATCCTTAAGCAGCGCATGACTGTCATTGACTTTTTATTTTGTATTGTCTATGCTCCTCTCCCTTCTTCCCCACACACACCAGAATGTAAACACCAGATAGTAGGAAATCTTGTCCCTTCTGTTCACTACAGAGAACAGTATCTTACATAAAGTAGGGCTCAATAAATATTTGTTTTCTATTTTTTTAAATTTTATTTTAGGTTCAGGGGAACATATGCAAATTTGTTATACCGGTAAATTTCGTGTCTCGGGGTTTTGGTGTACAGATTGTTTCATCACCCAGGTAATAAGCATGGTAGTTTTTCTGATCCTCTTCCTCCTCCTACCCTCTACCCTCAAGTATGCCCCTGGTGTCTGTTGTTCTCTTCTTTGTGTCCATTTGTACTCAAGGTTTAGCTTCCTTTTATAAGTGAGAACATGAGCTATTTGGTTTTCCATTCCTGTGTTATTTCACTTAGGGTAATGGCTTTCAGCTCCATTCATGTTGCTGCAAAGGACATGATCTCATACGTACCGCATTTTCTTTATCCACTCTACCATTGATGGGCATTTAGGTTGATTCTGTGTCTTTGTATTGAGAATAGTGCGGCAATGAACATATGCATGCATGTGTCTTTATGGTAGAATGATGTATATTCCTTTGGGTATAATAATGGGATTACTGGGTCAAATGGTAGTTGTGCTTTGAGTTCTTTGAGAAATCGCCAAAGTGCTTTCCACAGTGGCTGAACTAATTTACATTCCCACCAGCAGTGTATAAGTGTTCTCTTTTCTCTGTAATTCCATTTGTTGAAGGAGTAAATGAATGAATGGATCAATCTCTTCCATCTGAAAAGCTTGTAACTTGTAACTCTAAAACTCACTTTTTTTTTTTTTTTTTTTGAGATGGAGTCTTGCTGTGTTGCCTAGGCTGGAGTGTAGTGGCACAATGTTGGCTCACTGCAACCTCCGCCTCCCGGGTTCAAGTGACTCTCCTGCCTCAGCTTCCCAAGTAGCTCGGACTACAGGCTTGCACCACCATGCGTAGCTAATTTTTGTATTTTTAGTAGAGACAAGGTTTCACTATATGTTGGCCAGGCTGGTCTCGAACTCCTGACCTCAGGTCATCCACCTGCCTTGGCCTCCCAAAGTGCTGAGATTACAGGTGTGAGCCACTGCCCCTGGCCTAAAACTCAGTTTTGATTGTCCTAAGTTCTAAACAAAAATAACCAAGTAGAGGAAGCAAATGAATGTCTGATAATAAAATGTTAACTTGTCTTTCAGATTTACTAGACTGATATTTATTCAAATATATGAAATAATGTATGTGAAAAGTTATTCATTCTGGCTTTCTTTGAAGTAGCAGAACATGAAAATAAAGTTACTGTCCATCAGTAAGAACAGGCCAAATAAATCCTGGTATATCTATACAATGTACTGGTATAGATCTATAATCCCAGCACTTTGGGAGGCCAAGGTAGGCAGATCGCTTGAGCCCGGGAGTTCAAGACCAGCCTGGGCAGGACACTGGGAGACCCCATCTCTACAGAAAATACAAAAATTAGCTGGGCATGGTGGTGTGCACCTGTAGTCTCAGCTACTCGTGAGGCTGAGGTGGGAGGATCACTTGAGCCCAGGAGGTCAAGGCTGCCATGAGCTGAGATCACATCACTGCACTCTAGCCTGGGTGACAGAGCCAAACTCTGTCTCTAAAAAAACAAAAAAACAATATGGGACAAGGGGCAGTGGCTCATGCCTGTAATCCCAGTACTTTGAGAGGCCAAGGCAGGAGGATCATATCAGGCCAGGAATTCCAGTCCATCCTGGGCAATGTAGGGAGACCTCACCTCTACAAAAAAAAAAAAAAAAAAAAATGAGCCAGTTGCAGTGGCACACACCTATAATCACAGCTACTTGAGAGGCTGAGGCAGGAGGATTGTTTGAGCCCAGGAGTTTGAGGCTGCGGTGAGCTATGATTGCACCACTGCACTGCAGCCTGAGTGACAGATCTGAACACTGCCTCTTAAAAAAAAAAAAAATGGAGAAGTGTTTTTAGTGTACTACCACTTGGTTCAGTGGGGGCAGAGTGTTTATACATATTTCTTGTACGTACATTTCTGACTGAACATGAAATAACTAAAACTTGGTTGACTGGGGGAATTGGATGCTTGAGGGACAAGACACCCTTTTCTAACTTTTGAATTTTGAGCCACATGACTGTCTTACTGATTTTACTTGGTTAATTAATTAAAATTAATTAATCAAAATGAGATTAACTTTTTAAAAATGAATCTTGTATACATTATGCAATGCTCCTTTAACAGCCACTTAAAAATAAAATGAAACTGGCAATATAAAATAGTGTTTTAATTTTTCCTGTTTATTGTTTATTCTAGATCATGATTGTATAATTCATCTCATTAACAACTAATGACGTTTTAAACACTGGGTTATATAGATATATCTGAATTTATTCATATATATCTGAATTTATTTTTCAAAATGGATTACCTTTATAATAAAGAAAGTATTGGAATTAACACTGTCTACCTAAATAGTTGCTTACCACAAGTGAAGTGACTGTATTCAAAATCTAGACTGGTTTGTGTTAGTTTTTTTAGTTTATTTAATTTAATTGGGCCTTTCCTGGAATTCATAAAATGTCAAGAAGCTGTTTCATGTCATTTTTATTTTTACTTTTACATTTGTATTGGGGTATAAGATATATACAAAAAAGTATACAAGTCGCAAATGTACAGCTTGATGAATGTTCATAAACTGAACACTGTCATGCACACAGCAGTAAGATCAAGAAATAGAACATTACCAGCACCTCATTTCCTTCTTTTCACTCTCCTCTTCCCTGGGATATCAATAGAGATTTCTGAGAGCATAGCTTTGTACTGCCTGCTTTTTACCTCATACAAATGTAATTTTACAGTATTGCCCTTTTGTGTCTGCTTTTAGTGAATACTACATTTGTGAGATTCATCCATATTGTAGTTATAAGTCATTTATTCTCATTGCATATAGCATTCCATTGTGTAAGTATGCCACAACTTAGTTATCTGTTTTATTACTGATGGCTATTTGCATAGTTCCCAGTCTTGGCCATTTATGAATGAGCTGCTTTGAACATCCTTGTGCATGTTTTTCAGGGGGAACATTTGCATACATTATCCCCCCAGGAGTGGAATCATTTGATACAGATATGTGAAGCTCTCATAGATGCTGCCAAACATTTTTTTTCTAAACAGTTGTACCAATGTACACTGCTATCAGCACTAATGAGAGTCCAGTTGCTCCCTATCTTCCCCCCAAATTTCATATTTTTTATTTTAGTTATTCTGGTGGGTGTGTAGGGTATCACTGGAAGCTGGTTTTTGGAAATTCTAACTTCTTTCAAAAATTCTTTAAGCTGGATAGGTGGTAAATACCAAATAAGTTGAAGCTGGGAAAATGTAAGTTAAAGAGAACCCTACTTTTATGTATATCCTTATTTAATACTTGGGGGTTCTTATTATATGCATGTATTAACTTGAAAAAATACATATATGTTCCTCTATTATTGAAGTTCAGAAGCTGTTGAGTGATGACCATTTTGCTAGTCAGAAATGTGTCACTACTTTTCTAAGTCAACAGGGGGCCGTGTACTGATAATAATCTTAAAGTAGACTAAAGTCATGTACTAGTTTACCCCCAAAGAAATGCTTTACATAGGCAAAGATTTCCAGCATCAGCACCAGCTAAAGCCCTCACTAAATCCTCTTCAGATGCAACTGACTAGTACAGTTATGTGCAAACCATCAGGAAGTGGAAATGAGAAAACAACATGTTTTGTATGAGAAAAAAAGGGGTGGCAGGGGGTGGATTCCAACCTGGTAGTGAATTTCCCATCACATGTAAGCTCCTCAGTGTGGTGCTGGTGTCTAAGTTCCCCCGGGTTAGAATCCACATCTCATCCCACTATAACCAGCTATCCCCTGAGTTGCTGTTGATTTTTCTGTTGCCATCTCTCCCTTCTCACACCACACACCCACCAGGCTGCTATGCATTTCTTTCTTCTGCAGGGTTGAGACCAAGTCACAGGGTTGTCCCTGGGGTATGACTCCCCAGATCAGGAGCTACATACTGGAGCTGATGGACCACTTAAACATCATGTACCAGACCCCTGGGAAAAAGGGGATCTATAGCATCCACTCCAACCCTTTCCTATTAAAACAGAGAAAGATGAACTAAGACATCTATTAGCAGCTCACAAAGATGACAGAAATGAAGATTTGAATGGCTATTCCAAGAACTTAGTGCTTCTGTTTTCCAATACCTATCTAAAACAACAATGTTTCAGAATGATTAGGCAACCCAAGGGTTACACACAGTGCAGAAGTCATGGGGTATTCAGTGGGGGAGCCTGGACAGGACAGACTGTTTTCCGTCAGTCACTAACTGTATGTCCAATGAATTGGAACTTCTTCTGACCAGGCCAGGTGAGTGGGAATGGCCATGAGTCAGATGAGGTTATAAAGAGTTTGGGGAGCTTTTGAGAAAAACAATCTACTGAAAATAAAGCATAGAGTAACTCTAAAGAGTGTGATCTCTGGCTTCATTCGACCCAGCTGATGTCCTCTCTCAGCTCTGTCCTTACTATTGACATGATCTTGGGAAAGTTCTCATTTGGCCTCTGTGGGCCTCAGCACTGTCATCAGTAAAATCGGGCTGGTGAAATCCCTACCTCACAGGGCTATTGCGAGGATTACTAATGCTTAGAAAGCACTTAGCACAGCTAACTCCACATAGGAAGTGCTCATAAAGTTATAGTTATCTGCTTAAAAAAAAAAAAAGCCACAAAAGGGCATGTGACAGACTAATCTTCCTGTTAGCATTCAAGGAAAAGCAAAAGAGAGGAAATTTCAGAGCTAGAAAGGGAAATTGCAGGATGCAATTACCATGCTGAGAGGATAGTTCTGGGAAACTGGGGGTGTCCAGAATGAACAGGAATATCAGCTGGAGGACTCCTCTGTGGAAAGCCAGGAGATGCTGGAACACTGGACACGCTGGCTAATCTGCAAGCCCTGAGGGAAGCATTTTCACCTGTGGTGAAAGGAAGCCCTGAGACATCAAGCAAAAACAAAAAGCTCAGCTGTTTCTCTAAGAACTAGGAAATTAAAGGCAAAAACTCAAGCATGGGCAGAAGTTGGAGGCACCAGCAGGAGCCACAGGCACTGTCAGAGCCAGGCTCAGGAAGGGCTCGCTGACAGCAAGGGAAAGGCAATGAAAGCACCCTGGGAAGAGGCTGTTTTGTGCTCTAAGTTTATGCCAAGCCAAATGCAAAGACGAATCTGAAAAGTCACCCAGTTTCAACTTCTAATTTTCCATATGAAGAAACCAAGACCCTTTAAAGGGGAGTAATTGTGCAGTGGTTGGCTATGCATGAGTGTGTTGGGACAAATGCATGCGTGTGGCCACTGCAATAGACAGGGTACTGGACAGGACAGGTAAACTGAGGAAAACCTGTGCACCTGGAGAAGAGAGTTTTAGAAGGAAAACCCACCCTATCAACCTTTTAGTATCGTCATCCTGGCAAGAAAAAATAACAGGGGTTAGTGGCAGTAGGAAAATGTAAGGCAAATGAAATCTTCGGTTTGGGGGCTACTTGGGGGAACATGTATTTTATAACCCCAAATATACCTTCCATTTATAGCAGAAGTTGAAAACCCAAATGCCTTTAAGGTAAGGTAAATATGTGAACCAGAAGAGTGCAGGGCAGCTGGGTGTGGTACAGACCAGCAAATGGGAAGGGTGGAAGCACCACATAAAGGAATTCACATTCAATTTTTTAAAAACACTGGCCTTGCCAAAGGAAACACAGAAGCTGGCTCCATTTCCACATCAGCAGTTTGCAAACACTGTTCTGTACAGTGTTAAAATGTAAAACCACCATTAAACACAGTGTTAAAACATCATTAAACATCATGCTAAACTATAAAACATCATTAAACATAGTGTTAAAATATCTTCAATGGTTGAAGGCTAAATGAAACATATTTAGTCTAAAAAGGCCTGTGAAAAGTCAGTTTCATTTTAAAGGAGATCCCAATTGAGTGGGAAATGAAAAGCCCTGACATTTTTCCATCTACATATTGGTAAAAGGAACATTTTAGCACTTATTTGAGATGGTTTCTATCTCCTACTTGAAAAAAAAAGGGAGACGATATCCTTTACTTCCAGCACCAAGCGTAGGGTTTAAAACATTGTATTAATGGTACCTAAATGTTTATTGAGTGAATAAATATGGCTTTAAATAGAACAAAGCACTGGTTGGAGACAGAACAATAAGCGAGTCTCTTTTGAGGTTGTAAAATGAAGGGGGTGGACCTCCAGCTCTAAGTCTCCTCTTCTTCTTTGGGATTTATTTTTAACCTCCAATATCTTTGTACACAGCCATGAATACAATGAGATGAGGGAGTCTTATGACCTCCCTCATCTAGTTGACTCCAGTAGAGATCAGAGAACATAGGCAACTTCCAAGGACAGTTTATTGCAGAACTCACTTCCTGCCAGGTGCAGTGGCTCATGCCTGTAATCCTAGCACTTTGGGAGGCCGAGGCGGACGGATCACCTGAGGTCAGGAGTTCAAGACCAGCCTCTCCAACATGGTGAAACCCCATCTCTACCAAAAAATACAAAAGTTAGCCAGGCGTGGTGGCACCAGCCTATAATCCCAGCTACTCAGGATGCTGAGGCAGGAGAATCACTTGAGCCCGGGAGGCAGAGGTTGCAGTGAGCTGAGATTGCACCACTGCACTCCAGCCTGGGCGACAGAGTGAGACTCTGTCTCAAAAAAAAACAAACAAGCAAAAAACCTCACTTCCTAAGTGGTATCCAAGCAGACTTAGTTCTCGGGGAATGGGGCAAAGGAACTTCAGGGAGCATGCTGATGATCCTTCTAACTCCCTAACTTTGTGGTTCTTGAGAACAAAGAAGGGACACCCACCTCACAGAGTTGTGTGGGATAAATAATGTTGTGTAAGTAAAAGCCTTAGTGCCTTTTACATACATGGTGGATATTACCATCTATTGTGGAAATAGGAGGTGAATAATTTTTTAAATGGACCTAATTGGGGGTAGGGGCATGGGATAGTTAGGACAACAAATTGAGAGGCCCAGGAAAAACAAAAATATTTTGACAGCACCTATAAATCATTCTGGAAAAGCTGGGAGTCGATAATTTTTTAAAAAAACGAAAATTCCCTACGTTCAAGTACAAATCCTTTTATATACATCTATACACTTAGGTATGCATAAAATTCCTCTGGAAGAATGCTTAACAGGCAATAGTGGTTACCTCCAGAGAGGGGACTTGATCTGCAACAGCAGCTGGGGAAAGTCTTCTAAATTTTTTTTGCCATGTTTTTTCTTGGAGAAATAAAGAAAAGAAAAGTAAAGTTTTTGCCATGTGTCTATATTACCTATTAAAAATTCATAATTCACTTCTAAATTTAATGCTACTAGGTTAAAATTTCTCCCAAGTTTTGCCACATTTTGAGGAAACTGAAATTGGGAACGTCGGCTTTCAGCCTTTACTGAGTGTTAGAGTGCTGATACAGCCCCCTAGTGCCAGGTACCCACGACTGCGGCTGCTCCCTGCAGCCACCGCGGGGCTCACTCTAGACCTGTCCATCTCACCAGTGCTCACCAGGTGAATACCTTAACTAGTTAACGCATTAACTAACTAAACTGTTACCTATTCAGATACTCCAATGCCTTCATGGTTTTTTTTTTTTTTTTTAAATCTAGGTATTATGAAGAATGACTTTACCTCATGCCTCATTCTTGCTGACCCCAGATCACAGTTGGGGGTGGAGGAGCCAATGAAATGATAGATCATTTGAATAACAGTGTATCCTTTCACCTTTTCATTTCTTTTTCCATTTTAAACTTGACATACTTAGAAGCAAAAGGACATTTTTACTTTCTCAGTTGTATTTCAAACACGTCATTTTAACAGTTAAATTTGTATTAATTCATCAGGTGTTGCAGTAACTTTCTTCTCTGCATGTGTTGGAATGGAGGTTGTTTGTCCACATACAGAATTTTTTTACGTGCTTTTATTTGGGTAAAATTTTCTGAACTGTGTTTCAGATATTTCGTTGTTCTGTAGGCTATTTACTGTCATGCTGTACATTTTTTTTTTTTCTTTTGAGACAGACTTTCACTCTTTTTGCCTAGGGTGGAGTGCAATGGCACAATCTCGGCTCACTGCAACCTCCGCCCCCAGGGTTCAAGAAATTCTCCTGCCTCAGCCTCCCAAGTAGCTGGGATTACAGGCGCCCGCCACCATGCCCGGCTAATTTTTGTGTTTTTAGCAGAGACGAGGTTTCACCATGTTGGCCAGGCTGGTCTCGAACTCCTGACCTCAGGTGATCCACCCGCCTCACCCTCCCAAAGTGCTAGGATTACAGGCATGAGCCACTGTGCAGGCCATGCTGTACATTTTTTAAAGTAATGTTTTTATTATTTTAAAATCAATGTATTCTCCTTATAAAAATATTTTGGAAAATACAGTGAAACATGAAGAATAAAATAAAACAAGCCTTAATTCCGCCATCAATAGGTAACTAGTGTTAACATCTCTATTCCCTCCAGTTATTCTAATGTCTGTATGTTTTTACATCGTTTTCATGCTGAATTTTGAAGTCTTCAAAGCACATTTCTGCTTCCATTTATAAATGTTAAAAGTCTGTCCTTGTTAAATATTACAAACATATTCTTATTAGAAACTACTGTATTATTAGAAACTGCAAGGCATGTTTGGGTATAGGGGTAGAAGTTCATTTTGAACATACCCGCCAATTCAGGGTTAGTATTGGACTCCTCTATTAAAGCCGCATTTGTGTCCCGTTATACTGGATGTATATCACACGGGAGATCACACTCCAGGCTGAAGATCTTCCAGGACTTCATCCCCTAATTCCATAATCGTGACGCCTTGGCCTTTGACAAATATTTGAGCATCGAATGGACTTCTCAGAGGCCTCTCTGGCAGCCTAAGTGGGCCATGGTGCATGATCCCAGGTGAGCGAGAGGACAGTCAGGGTCGGGGCAAAAGTGCAAGAGGCAAAAGGGACGCTAGGCAGGTTTGAAATCTGAGCGAGTGGCAACCTCGCTTTTTCTTATCTTACTTTTCCGTGGTTCCACCCATTTGGGTGAACAATCTGGATTACCTCCATGGCAGGCCATGTTCCCAACAGGAGGCGGGCCTGATGAAGGGCTGGTGGGCGTGTTCCCGCCCAAGGTCCGCGTTGGCCCGCGCAGTGGCTGGGAGGCCCTCCCCACGCCCAACTGCGGGTATAAAGAGGCAGGCTGCGGACTCAGAGCAGCTCTGGGCTGCGCAGCGGGAAGGCTCGCCTACTCGGTCCGCATCCGTGTCGACCACCTGTCTGGACACCACGAAGATGCCACCCGTTGGGGGCAAAAAGGCCAAGAAGGTGAGTCTCCAGGGGACCCGAGGGAGCTCTCCTTCCCCTCCCACCTGCTCTGTACCCCAGCCTCTGGGAGCGCAGAGGAGCCCTCGGACCCTGCCTGGGACACATCATCCTCCTACTCCCTCCCCTCCCTCAGCCTCAGACCAGAATGTGCTTCCAGAACTTCTCCAGCAGGACCCCAAGGCGCCTCTGAGCCTCCCCACTACTTCCCCACGTTCAGAGCGCGCCCCCAGAGCGCCTCTCTCTCCCCTCCAGCCCCAGCCCCGTTTGGACCAGAGAGCGCCCCAGATCTATGTGATCCTTGCCCCTCAGACCCAAAGGCACCCTCTGAGCCGTCCCCGACGGCTAGGTGTCCCCAGAACTCCGAGCCTTCCAATGTCTTCTGAATCTGGCACCCCAAGACCAGAAAACTCCCCAGAGATACTGCTCCTAGCCCCGCAGGCGCGATATCCCGTCCCCACTGAGCCCCGCAGCGCGCCTCGCATGCTCCGCATCTGTGTCCGAGGCCGCCGCGAGCGCCCTCTGCACCCGGCGCGCCCAGAACAGGGAGGAGTGCGCGGCGCTGGCTCCGACATTTCCCGCCTGGATCCGCACCGCAGGTGTCAGGGCCGCCTCCCTGCCAGGTTCTCGCTGCACCCAAGGCCCAGGCGCTGGTTGGGTGATTGCAGATTTTCACAGGCAATTTGATGTCTGTGATGACAGAAAAATGTCATCCGAAATGTCAGCCTCGAAAACATGGTTTAAGAAAAAATGGGCAGAGTGTCTGTAAGATACTGAGGAAGGGCTGTTGATTAATTGTAAAACCCAATTCCAGCCCCAGATGAACAAGTCCATCTCTTGGCTTTCCCAGTGGCTTGTTGGGAGGAGTATTTTCAGTCCAGATGGTAGGGTTTCCTCTAATTTGGGGAACGGATGGATAGATGGACTGACTGCCGTGGAATGAGACTGGACAGGTGGGAAGAGAGAGAGAAGGATGGAGGGAAGAGAGAATAAACTTGACCTTTTGGTATCAAAATGCCCAGTCCCAGGCCTGGCACAACAGAGGCCCCCAGAAAATGGTAGGGAGGCAGATGGGGCCAGGCCAACTGTATCCTCTGGACTGTAAGGACAGCGAGAAAGGTCCAGCTCTCATCCCAGTGCCTGCCCTGCTGGAGAACCAGCTGAGGTGTGCCCAGTTTCTAAAGGGATGGCCTCCCAAATCAAAAAGACCTCTACACAAGGAAAAAGATCAATTCGGTTACAGATTCTAAATGCAGCATCGTGGATGCATGTTGATGGCATGAGTGGGTGTTGAGATGGCAAAGGACTATGGACTGTCACCAGTCAAAGGAGGGTGAGAATTTCGCCAGTCCCTAAATGTACTAAATGAACAGTCCGCAGAGACTGGGAAGAATGATTCCTATAGATATAGATATAGATATATAGATATAGATATAGATATATAGATATAGATATAGATAGATATAGATATAGATATAGATATAGATATAGATATAGATATAGATATAGATATAGATATATAGATATAGATATAGATATATAGATATAGATATAGATACATAGATATAGATATTTTTTGTTTGTCCCCATTCTCATAGCCATGTAAGTCTAACTTATTCCTCAAACTCAAACTCAGAAAATCTAACATTTTAAAGAATTATCTTTATAGAATTATCTAAGCAACAGATGAATGTAAGATGGAAAAAACAGTTTCCTTAGTAACTTGTTTCCGTGCATATGTCAGTGTTAAAACAATATATGGACAATAACATGTCTACACATTTGAGTTTAAAATTAAAATAAATGTTACAAAGTTTGCACATGTTCATTATAAACAACTAGGGAAAGCACAAAGAACAGTGCCTGTTAAATTCTGGTGTTATGTTCTGCTAGTTTGTTGTTGAGGCAAATATGCACTTCTTAGACAAAAATGGGCTGATATTACACATACGGTTTTGTAATACTTTTTCACAAAACAGTATATTTTTTTCACAGCACATTCCACTTTTTAAAAAGTCTGTTTAGCTTGGGAACAGAAAATCCTGAAGTCTAGATAATTTTAAAATGCAATAGAATGTAAGAGATAGTATTTCCAGAGGTAATCACTCAACAAGTGCATGAGCCGCATGGTAATTGAATCGCCACTACCCACCCTGCCACCCAACATCAGATCCTTAGCTATGCTGCACATTAAAATGTTGTGGTACTAAAGTTTGAAAACACACACATCAGTGAGAGCTGCTAACTGCCCAAATGTCATGAATTATTTTATCCAAATAAAAGTAGCAAGTCATATCTCATTTAAGTGACCCTTGTTATGTTTTTTATGTAACTGTGCTGGCAGTAGTGTGTGTGTATATATATATATTATAATATACATATTATATATATAATATATAATATAATATGTATATGTATAATTAATATGTATATTATATATAATATATAATATATAATATAATATGTATATTATTGTTGTTAATTAGGTCATAATCAAAGTTGTAGTTTTCAGATGTGACATTTAGATACATTGCAATCATGATGAATATTTGGATTTCAAAATGACATGTGAGCCATTTATATTTTTGTAGTGCTTTGTTATCTTATGGGCTCCCATAAGATAACATGGCTTCAACATTATGGCTTGAAAATGTTTTGATCTGAAAGATATATTAGGTAACATACAGCATAATCCTACCACTTCGCTTCTGTCTGGTGAAATGTCAATTGTTTCCTCTCTCTGAGCACCAGCTGTCCAAATGGCATGGGAAGGGGCAGTGGAGGGGAAGAGAATGAGTATGCGGGAGGTTCTAAGAAGGTGGCAAGGAATTGGGATGCAAAATCCTGTGACTGCCTCTCACAGATTTCTGGAATGCTTGTTATTATGTCAGCTTTTGTTTTATCCAGTTATTGGTAGTAAATGGAACACACTGGGTAAATACATCCCAAGTTATTCCTTTACACTATACAGTTTTTTTCAGGGCTGTCCCACCACCTCCGATCCCATTTAAAATCAAATATAGATATTATTTAAGCATAAAAGAGTCAGGAAGCCCTATGCTCCCCATCTGGAAAACCGTGTATAAATTACTCAGGGACTCTGGGTCTTAATTTCTCATTTGTGAAATGAGAGAGAGATCTCAATTGAATTAAGTACTATTTATTTTTAAAGTCTATGATTCTTTGAAATTACAAAAAATCTATTAAACTACAGAATTACTTTGTAATTCACAAAACCCTTTCAAAATACTTAATTCCAAATTTTTCCATAGAACAACACCAGGGTGATTACTGCACAGTATTGTAAATGGAATAAGTATGGAGATTGGGCTGAAAAATCATTCAACAAATTATTTAGTTGTCTCTTCCTTGTTCTCATCATAGAGTACAGCATGTGCACACTCATAACCTGGACTGTATAGCATAGCTACTGTTGTGGAAACTGAATTTTAACACCAAAGATGGAAGCCTTTGAGTGATTTGGCTACCTTTTCAGTCTTAAAATAAAATGGCTTAATAGCATTGCTGGGCACTGTGGCATGAGCCTGTAGTTTCGGCTGCTGGGAGGGTGAGACTGGAGGATCTTCTGAGCCCAGGAGTTCAAGTTCCTCTGGGCACATAGTGAGACGCTGTCTCTAAGAAAAAAAAAAAAATGGCATTCTATGCCATTTCAACTTCTTTAACAATTTTTTAACCCTCTCTTTAGTTTGTTGATAGAGTAAGAAGACTAGTATTTACCATTTTAAGAATCTGTGCTTAAGTGCAGATTTGAGGCTTTACAACAAAATCTTTTCATTTAATCCCTCAGCAGATAGTTCTTCAAACACACCTCCCATGGTGTTCTTCAAATACTCTTTAACGTGTTCTGAAAGACACCCCCCACACCCAGCACATACAAAGGAATACACAAATGTTTATTTTATGAGCATTCTGGTTGTTTGTCTTATATATAGCCATAAATGTATATATAAAATATACATTTTTCTCTGAAAATTCTAAAATGGTTATTTTTAACATTAAAATCTCCAAGAATATGTTAGCAAAAGTAATAAAAATAGAAAATTATCTTAAACACTCAAGTAACTCCTTTTCCTCCCTCATCTGTAATTTTAGGGCATCCTAGAACGTTTAAATGCTGGAGAGATTGTGATTGGAGATGGAGGGTTTGTCTTTGCACTGGAGAAGAGGGGCTACGTAAAGGCAGGACCCTGGACTCCTGAAGCTGCTGTGGAGCACCCAGAAGCAGGTTGGTGCAGAGCTCTATTGTAAGTTCTCATAAAGGAGCCAGGTGTGGTGGCTCATGCCTGTAATCCCAGCAACTCAGGAGGCTGAGGTGAGAAGACCACTTGAGCCCAGGAGTTCAAGACCAGCCTGGGCACATAGGGAGACCCAGTCTCTCAAAAGTTTTTTTAAAAATTAGCTAGGCATGGTGGTGCACGCTTGTAGTCCCAGCTACTTGGGAGGCTGAGGCAGGAGGATCGCTTGAGCTATTTTATGCAAATGATTTTGTGTATCTGCAGTGCTTTTGTAATTTAGACTGAGTGGTAGCTAGAATTGATGGAAACCCCTGAAGAGTCTTCCTGCAAGCTGGACTTCACCTGCAACATTTTTATATATCTCGTGCCTGGGCCTGACGTTTTCATGTTCTGGGCAACAAGAAAGGAGTGGTTATGCTACGGGCCCACAATCCCCTGTCCAAACCACATTTTGGGGTCAAACGTGTCTTGGAATCCAGGAATCTGGGGATGTTAGAAAGTTAAGACAGTACAAATGTAGCATATTATGTAACATTCCCAAAGGGCCCTGAAGCAGCCCCCATTGAAACACATTAATACATTTTCGCATCAAAATATATGACTACCCTCACTAATTGAAACATGTTTATCAATACCTTCATGTTGGTTCAGGTGATATTTTGCCCCCAAATGGTTTTGCTGCAAACTTACCCAACTGAAGAAATACTTCAGAATTTTATTTGACCTTTTAGAGTTCGCTGTGGAATTTCAAAAACTTGCATTTCTCAAGCTAAATCTATAAGGCTAATCTCCAACTATGCCATGTACATATATAATCATGTATCGATGTACATTTAGCTTCTATGATTTTAAAATAAGTAATATAATGAGGAGTTAAGGCCATAAAATGAAGGTAATCAATTAGTATAAGTGACATCATTGCGTAAAAGGGACTAGTCCTATTGTATTATGGGTTAGAGGATGAACCTAGGAACCTTGTGATCAGGAAAAAGTAGGTGAAAGGATACTCAAATTACCAGCCTCATTCTCTTGCTAAAGTTTATGCCCAAAGTTATGGTTCTTGCACCGAGTGGAAGCAGCTTTAATTCAGCAATGAATTCAGGTTATCGGGGTCTGGAAGAGTTTGAGGAATCTGCCTTTCTGATAATTGCCCCCAGGTGACTCTAAGATGGATCATACTTAGAGAATCACTGCAGTTTTAGAAGCATAATGAATAATCAAGAGTGAGGAGTTGTCTTCAACTGCTTGGGATCACTGCCCTGTGGAAAAATCTGATAAAATTTTATAGACCTTCTGCACTGCAAAATGTATTTATACATAAAAATTTGCACACATTTCCAGGGTTTTTTTCATGAAACCTCTGGAACTCCACCCAAGGACCATGTGAGTGGACTTCGTAGTTATAAACCATTTATTCCTAGCGTCCAGAAACCTAGTATATAGGCCGTTCAGCCCTCTCCAGCCACAGCAGCTCTGGGTTTATCTGATTGATATATGGGACTCCCTATATTTTTAATTGGTTCTGTTACTAATTAAAACAAGTTTGAAGCCCGCTAATTTAGGGATACTTTTGAGGTCCCACTGAGAACTTTCTATGATTTAAAAAATCATGAAAAATGTTTGGCTACAAGCTTACAAATCCATTTTCTAAAATTTAAAAGCTTTTTTTCACTTGTGTATTCATCTATTTACAAACAAAAATCAAGGTTTCTATGTTCCAGGCACTCTACTCTACTAGTCGTCTGGTATACAAGAGATGAGTATAGACTCATCTCCAGTGTTAGCCCCGAGGGCTAAGAACTTCAGTGTCCTAGTAATTTCCTAGCCTCTTACATAGTTGCTCCTGGACTTTTGGATTTCATAAACCTCTGAAATTTCAAAATAATTTTCAGGAGCTGATATATTAATAGCATGCTGATTTCTTACTTTGCCCAGTTAATTCTCCTAACAAAAACAACCACCATCCAAGTTTCACAGTCATTTTATAAAAGGAGTTTTTTTTCCACTATCTTACAATGGCAGTTTTTGACAAGGCTGAAAACAAAGATGGGTTGGGGAAACTTTAAAAAAAAGATGCCTATGCCTCACTCCAAACCAATTAAATCAGAATATCTGTGGATTTGACATTCCGATCCATAATTTTAAATTTGCAGGGGATCTAATAGGCAACCACAGCTTAGGGCAGCTATATTAAAACAAATGATACTTTCTTAAACTGAACACATTTAGCTATATGGGAAAAAAATCCCACCATATTTCCTCCAGCTGATAAAACTTTGCCACTTGGAGGCCTCACGCCTGTAATCCTAGCACTTTGGGAGGCTGAGGCAGGCAGATCACTTGAGGTCAGTAGTTCAAGACCAGCCTGGCCAACATGGCGAAACCCTGCCTCTACTAAAAATACAAAAAAATTACCAGGCGTGGTGGCAGGCGCCTGTAGTCCCAGCTACTTGGGAGGCTGAGGCTGGAGAATTGCTTGAACCCAGGAAGCAGAGGTTGCAGTGAGCCAAGATCACGCCACTACACTCCAGCCTGGGTGACAGAATGAGACTCCATCTCAAAAAACAAACAAACAAACAAACAAACAAAGTTTGCCATTTGGCATTCATCCATGGATCTGTGCTTGGAAATCTTGCTCCAATTCTTATTTCACCATGCTACCAGAATTATCTTTTGAAAACACTGTATTAATCACATCATCCAGTTGCTTAAAAACTAAATATTTCCCTGACTCATCAACTCCAGCCACTCAAAGTACTTGTCATCCCCCCAAATGCCATGCCTGTTCCTGCTTTATTATCTTTGCTCAGGCTGTTCTCTCTGGATGGAATTCCCTTCCCCAGCTTCTCTGCCTGGCAATAGAATTGAATTCTTCCAAGTGCAGCTCAAATGATTCCTCATCTTCGGACCTCCTTCGCCCCCTTGCCCCATGTCCTGGGTAGAAATGATCCCTTCTTCCTGCATAGCCCAACCATGCAGTGCTGTAGTCAGTTATTTCTGGACAGACTGTGAAGTTGTCCAAAGACAGAATAATGGATTGTTTATCCTTATGTCCGTGGGTGCCATCCACAAATACAGTCAATGAATAATAAACAAAATAAACAATGAACAAGATGAGCAAATACAGGAATATGAGCACCCCCCGCCCACCCATTCATCTAGTCATAGCAGGTTTGCAGGAGTTGCCAAGAGACTTCAGATCTCCCTCTCATCTACCCCTAAGATGTGCAAATGTCAAGCAACGAGAAATTCAAGCAGTTATTTTCCTGCTTGTTTATCTGACAGCCATTTGAAAACATCGTGTGTTAATAAACAGATAGAAATTATACCTTTCCTCATTCACTCTCCCAGTTCGTCAGCTTCATCGAGAGTTCCTTAGAGCTGGCTCAAACGTCATGCAGACCTTCACCTTCTATGCGAGTGAAGACAAGCTGGAGAACAGGGGCAACTATGTCTTAGAGAAGATATCTGTGAGTAAAACCAGCCATGGGACTTTTAGAAGGATATTGTCGACCTATTGCATCAACAAAGCTCCCATAGAGAAAAAGGTTCAACCTTTTCAGAGTTTTGTTTTATTTCTAATAATACAAAAATGAGAGGCGTGAATAACAGCCTTAGGTTTTATTTAGCTGGAATCCCCAAAATTAACAAAGAGGCATTTAGCGAAGCAGATGAAAGAAGAGGTATTTAATGATTAATGATTCTCCCAGTCTCTTGACTAAGTTGCTGAGTAAACTGGGCAACTTTAACAAATTCTTTCGTCCTTAATGTTTTTAAATGTAGCATGGCTAGAGGAAAGATCGTAGACATAATAAATCAGTAAACCTGGAATAGTGCCTGACTCAACCATGTCTACTTTGTGATGTTGAACCAACCCCTTTACCCCATCAAGGCTGAGGTTTCCAAAATTCCATGAGTGTACAGTGCTAGGTTTGGGGAGCTTTTTGTTTGTTGAGCATAACAAACAACTTTTAAAGTCTAAGTAATTAGAAAAGACCTTATTAGTTATGCGTTTATCTGCTAATTGAGAACATACATACAAAAACATCCTGAATTCTATAGGTATTTAAATTTAATTTTAATCTTCTTAATGATAAAAGCAAATCATCATCACCACCACTACTATTTGTTAGGTACTCTTCTAAGTGCATCTTAGGCACTGGAATATAACCAGATAACATCCTTCAATGTAAAAACTTTTACCATCTCACACATCTTTGGTATAATGTAATGTCATATATAATATATATTTATTGTTACTATCACTATTATTAGTGTTGTTGTTATTGCAAACTGTTCAACTTGGTAAAGCTTTGAACTATTCCATAACAGTCATTTTCTGGAATAAGATACTATTGTAAATATACAACTAAGATGTGAATGTTTGAATCATAATTTTATTTCAATTTCACATGAAAATTTAGATGTCTCATATACTCACCCACTTTAGGGGCAGAAAGTCAATGAAGCTGCTTGCGACATCGCCCAACAAGTGGCTGATGAAGGAGATGCTTTGGTAGCAGGAGGAGTGAGTCAGACACCTTCATACCTTAGCTGCAAGAGTGAAACTGAAGTAAAAAAAATATTTCTGCAACAGTTAGAGGTCTTTATGAAGAAGAACGTGGACTTCTTGATTGCAGAGGTAAACAAAGATGTGGTGAAAGATAAGACAAATACACCTTGTACATTTTCTCTACCTTTTGCTTTCAAGAGTACTGTGTGGGGTTAGGTGACAATCATAACTAGTAATAGTAATATTTAGTTTTTGAAATCGTTTTCCAATTCAGCGCTTCTGCGAAATTTGATTCAGTTCACCTGATATGGTGTTTTTCAAACTTTTTGACTGCAATTTACAGTAAGAAATCATTCTATTTCATTTTAAAAATGCTAACGGGTCACAATTCAAAGTTTGAGAACAGTAATAATGAAGTTTTTAAGCAATAGAATACGTTTTCAAATTGTTTTGGGAAAGGCTGGGCACGGTGGCTCACATCTGTAATCCCAGCACTTTGGGAGGCCAAGGCAGGTGGATAACGAGGTCAGGAGTTTGAGACCAGCCTGGCCAACATGGTGAAAATTTTTCAAAAATACAAAAATTTTGTATTTTTAGTCTCTACTAAAAATACAAAAATTAGCCAGGTGTGGTGACGGGCGCCTGTAATCCCAGCTACTTGGGAGGCTGAGAAGGAGAATTGCTTGAAACTGGGAGGCAAAGGTTGCAGTGAGCCGAAATCGCACCACTGCACTCCAGCCTGGGTGAAAGAGCAAAACTCTGTCTCAAAAAAAAAAAAAATTGTTTTGGGAGAAACGAGATTAAAAGTACTCTAACCTTAACTGATTCCAGTATTTTGAACACGTTGAAGAAGCTGTGTGGGCAGTTGAAACCTTGATTGCATCTGGTAAACCTGTGGCGGCAACCATGTGCATTGGCCCAGAAGGAGATTTGCATGGCGTGCCCCCCGGCGAGTGTGCAGTGCGCCTGGTGAAAGCAGGTGATGATAGATTTCAATCAGTTTGTGATTAGTAAGTCTTAAAAGAACACACTAGCGCACATCTGTCTACAAATCAGTGTATACTACTTTCATTAACATAAAAACCATTAATTTATTTTTGTAAGAATATTGATATTATTGAATCCCAGAGGAAAAGTTTTAAAAATACACACAGGCCATCCTGGCTAACACGGTGAAACCCTGTCTCTACTGAAAAATACAAAAAATTAGCCGGGCATGGTGGCGGGCACCTGTAGTCCCAGCTACTTGGGAGGCTGAGGCAGGAGAATGGCGTGAACCCGGGAGGCGGAGCTTGCAGTGAGCCGAGATCACGCCACTGCACTCCAGCCTGGGCAACAGAGTCAGACTCCGTCTCAAAAATAAAAATAAAAATAAAAATACACACACACACATACACACATACACACATGCACACACACACTAGGCTTTTGAAAGGAACAACTAGCCCTAGCTGGAGGTTTATCTGCAAGTGAGGTCTTTAAACATTAATAACTTTTAAGTTAGTTGCCCTGTTTGCCAAAGTTTTTCATTCTCATAAATTACTAGCTTTTTGTAATTGGTATAATAAATCAGAAAATCCTTTGATATAAAACACTGACTACCCAGTATATCTTTTGTATAATTGTAAACCCATTCCAAATATTGGGTTTCATTTCATTTAGAAGAAACCCACAGACTGTTTTTGAAACTGCCTCATTTTAAACCCAGAGAATAATTGTCGGGGGAAGAGCCTGACTCACTTTGTATAACAGAGAAATTTTGACTAGCATTTTGTTTAATCTCTGATTTTTACCCAACCCCTGATTTTTCATGAAAATAACTTTCATACTTGTCATTAAGAATAACAAATGTTTAGATTTAGAGACGAAATTGTATAATCATAATTTTTCATGGGGAAATATAACTATTAGGGGAGAGGCAAGTTAAGTTTTTGTAGAAAGATCAGAGGAGGCCTTCATTATCCCCATTGTTAATTGGCATGAATGCTTGGCCTGCATCTAATTCTTCCCTCATTCTGTACAGAGTAGATGGCCAGTTTTTTATATCGCTGCATCCTGTTTATATTCTTCATAGCACTTCTCACTTATCTCATTTGTTTAACTGTTTAATGGTTGACTCCCTCACTAGATTATAAGATCCATAAATGTAGAGACTATCTGTTTAGTTCAGTACTGAGTATCCTGTGTCTAGCATAGCATGTAGCACATAATAGGTCCTTAATAAATATCTGTCTAGTAAAGCTAGTCCATCTTCCAATGTTTAGTTCAAATTATTATACTTCCATGTATCCCTACATAATTTTTCCTACCCCAAGTGATCACTTTTTCCTCTCAGCAATTATAACATTTGCAATTTATACCACTCATTAAGAATATCCTGGCCGGGAGCAGTGGCTCACGCCTGTAATCCCAGCACTTTGGGAGGCCAAGGCGGACGGATCATGAGGTCAGGAGATCGAGACCATCCTGGCTAACACGGTGAAACCCCGTCTCTACTAAAAATACAAAAAAATTAGCTGGGCGTGCTGGCGGGCGCCTGTAGTCCCGGCTACTCGGGAGGCTGAGGCAGGAGAATGGCGTGAACCCGGGAGGCGGAGCTTGCAGTGAGCTGAGATCGCGCCACTGCACTCCAGCCTGCGTGACAGAGCGAGACTCCGTCTCAAAAAAAAAAAAAAAGAATATCCTCAGTCTGCGGTAGCTCACGCCTGTAATCCTAGCACTTTGGGAGGCCGAGGTGGGCGGATCACAAAGTCAGGAGATCGAGACCATCCTGGCTAACACTGTGAAACCTCGTCTCTACTAAAATAAATACAAAAAAAAAAAAAAATTAGCCGGGCGTGGTGGCGGGCGCCTGCAGTCCCAGCTACTCGGGAGGCTGAGGCAGGAGAATGGCGTGAGGAGGCGGAGGTTGCAGTGAGCCGAGATTGCGCCACTGCACTCCAGCCTGGGCGAAAGAGCGAGATTCCATTTAAAAAAAAAAAAAAAAAAAAGAATATCCTCAGTCTATAGTTTCCAGTCATCGAGAATGTTAATAGGGTTCTGTGGTTAAATACATTTAGAAAATGCTGTGTTAAACCAAATTAAGCAGATATCTTGTTTTGTTTTGTTTTTTGAGACGGAGTCTCGTCACACTGTAGCCCAGGCTGAAGTGCAATGGAGCGATCTTGGCTCACTGCAACCTCCGCCTCCCAGGTTCAAGCGATTCTCCTGCCTCAGCCTCCCGAGTAGCTGGGATTACAGGCACCTGCCACCATGCCTGGCTAATTTTTTGTATTTTTTAGTAGAGACGGGGTTTCACTATTTGGCCAGGCTGGTCTCGAACTCCTGACCTCGTGATCCACCCGCCTCAGCCTCCCAAAGTGCTGGGATTACAGGTGTGAGCCACTGCGCCCGGTTTTAGGCAGATATCTTTACTGTGGAACTTATCAATATCTTTGATATGTTCACATATATTCCTAGTCTCCAAGAAGGTGATGTAGTGAACAGCTACTTCCTAACTTAATTGATCATGGAACATTATTTTCATGGACCAAACCTTGGAAAACCCTGTGCTAAATTATAAAATTGTTGATGTCAGGAACAATGTCCTTTATTTCTGCTTCTCTATAATCTCTTGCAAGGAGGCTTACACCTAAAAGACATCCAATAAGTAGCCAACATATTATTAATTTATTAACAGAATGAAGTTAAGCAAGGAAAGAGAAACTCTGGCAGCACAACATCCAAAAAAAAAGGGTAGCCAAAGATCTTCAACAGCTTATAGCTTAGTTGATATCAATGACCTTGCCACTTGGTTCCAGACTTGGATATTGTGGATATATATACTTGTAAGTATATGTATACACAATCTGATGAATATATATATATATTTATATATATATATATATGATATACAAGTATATCTATACATACAAGTATATGTATATATACACACACATATTCTGGATACATAGGTATACACACACATACAAGTATATTTACTTCTGGATACTTGTATATATTCACAATATTCAGGTCTGGAGCCCAATGGGAAGGTCAGGGTAAGAGAGAGGAACATGGGAGAGATCTGGATATAGATGGTATTGAAAGCCTAGGACAGAAAAGGAAGTTTAAATGGGGAAGAAAAGATGAATCAGTGCAATCTTGGAACACTCCAGTTGAGAGTTTTAGCCTTGAGGAGGAGACAGCACAGAACATGAAGACATTTTTAAAAAGAATATTGAACAGAATATTTATTAAAATAATAAACCAGCAAGGTAGAAACAATACTTGGAGAGTGTGTGGGAAGTTGCAGAAGCCAAGAGAAGGGGAGTGTCAATGAAGGAGGAAGTTGTCCACTAGGTTGCATACTGCTGAGAGCTTCAGTGAGATGAGAGCAGAGAAGCAGCTGCTGGATTTGGCAAGGTTGAGGTCATTGATAACCTTAACAAAAGTTGTTTCAGAGGAATGAAGGGGAGTGAGGCCTACTTGGAACAAGAATGAAGAGCAAACTGCAGACCCAGCCCAGCAACAGCAAAGACACCTGCCACTCACCACTGGATTCCATGGGTTGTGGCACCAGCTTTGCTGCTCCTGGGAGCTGAACACTGGGGTCACTCATCACTCATGCTGCATCCAGAAATAATCTCTCTTGCTCTTGTTCTTGGTATCTCTATATACAAAATACAAAATTTTAGGCCATGAGTCCATCCAAAAAAGTCCTTTTTGGTGAGTTGGTTGGTTGGTTGGTTGGTTGGTTGGTTGGTTGGTTGGTTGGTTGGTTTTGAGACAGAGTTTTTGCTCTGTTGCCCAGGCTGGAGTGCAATGACACCATCTTGGCTCACTGTAACCTCTGCCTCCTGGGTTCAAGTGATTCTCCTGCCTCAGCCTCCCAAGTAGCTGGGATTACAGGCGTGTACTACCAGGTCCAGCTAATTTTGGTACTTTTAGTAGAGACGGGGTTTCACCATGTTGGCCAGGCTGGTCTCGAACTCCTGACCTCAGGTAATCCACCCGCCTCAGCCTCACAAAGTGCTAAGATTACAGGCATGAGCCACTGCACCTGGCCCAAGAAAGTCCTTTTTGGGGGTGGAAACAACCTCAGAGTTCATCAACAGGTGAATGGATAAAACAAAACATGGTGTATCCATACAATGAAATATCACGCAGCTATAAGAAGAAATGAAGTTCTCAAACATGCCACAACAGGGATGAACCTTGGAAACATCATGCTAAGTAAACTAAGCCACTCACAAAATGACAAATATCATATGATTTTGTTTATATGACATATCTAGAATGGACAAATCCACAGAGACAGAAAGTAGATTCGAGGTTACCAGGGGCTAGCAGAAGGGGAAAATAGTTAGTTCTTAATGGGTACAGTTTCTCTTTGGGGTATCGAAAAAATGTAGAAATAGTGACAATGGTTGCACAACATTGTGAATATAATTAATGCCACTTAAAAATGGCTAAAATCGGCCAGATGCAGGGGCTTATGCCTATAATCCCAGCACTTTGGGAGGCAAAGGTGTGAGTATCGCTTGAAGCCAGAAGTTCAAGACCAGCCTGGGCAACATAATGAGGCATTGTCTCTACAAAAAAATAAAGTTTTTTAAAAAGGTTAAAATGCCCAGTTTTACATGATATATATTTTACCACCATTTTTAAAATGAAAAAAAAAAGGAAAGAAAAGTCCTATCTGGGAATTCCTCACACTTTGAGAGGATAGAGTAAAAGAATTGTAATGTCATGATGCCTTCTCAAATCTTCTGGAGAAGGAAACTTGCAAAATCATGTCTAGTGATTGCCATGGTAAATCATCTTTCGTCCAAATATAGTTAAGAACATAATGACTATAAAGAAAGTTTTTGAAGAAAATGAAATATCTAAAACATATTTTGTTCTCACTAAATCAAACTTCACAGCACCAAATTTTACAAGAATACTGTAGGAACACAATCCCATATAGTTGTGAGTCTGGGGAGGCTGAAATGTAAATTAAAAGCTTGTCAAAATGATTGATAGGCTAGTAACCACATTGAGTAGCTGAAGTCAAAGGATTTTTGAGATACTTTTTCCCCAAACTATTAATCCTAGACACAAAATTCCTTCTAGAAAACACATGTCTAAAAAACTTTTTTCCAAATTACATTCTGCTGCTGTGCCCAAGAAGGCTAATGAACTTATTAAGCTGGCCTGGTAAAAAGGAATATTTATTTACACCTCAAGTAAGGAGTATGGTAAACACAGGTGTAATCTAGCAGCTGGGAGTGTTGAAAAATTATTGTGCTTGCAACATAATGTCCAATGTTGAAAAGTTTGACTACTAAAATTTGAAGTTTAAAAAAACTCTAATAATTTTTTTTTGAAAAAAGATGGACAGGGCTGGGCGTGGTGGCTCACGCCTGTAATCCCAGCACTTTGTGAGGCTGAGGAGGGCAGATCACGAGGTCAGGAGATGGAGACCATCCTGGCCAACATGGTGAAACCCTGTCTCTACTAAAAATACAAAAATTAGTATGTCATGGTGGCGTGCACCTGTAGTCCCAGCTACTCAGGAGGCTGAGGCAGGAGAATCACTTGAACCCGGGAGGCAGAGGCTGCAGTGAGCTGAAATCGTGCCACTGCACTCCAGCCTGGGCAACAGAGCAAGAGTCTATGTCTCAAAAAAAAAAAAAAAAAAAAAAAAGATGGACAGCCAAATGGCCAAATGTGCATAAATTACACTTCAATTATACCAGACTCTTCAAAGCATTTTTCACAGAAAGCACTTCCTGCCTGCTAGTAATCATTCTTACTCAAAGGTAAGAGAGGTTTGTGGGGAATGAGGACCCATTGCAATGCTTCCAGTTCATCATTCCAGTTAAAAGCTTCCTGCTGGGTGTTGTGGCTCATGCCTGTAATCCCAGCAGTCTGGGAAGCTGTTGGATCACTTGAGCTCAGGAGTTCGAGACCAGCCTGGGCAACATGGTGAAACCTCATATCTATAAACAAACAAACAAACAAACAAACAAAAATTAGCCAGACGTAGTGGCACACACTTGTAGTCACAGCAACTTGGGAGGCTGAGGTGGGAGGATTGCTTGATCGCTTGAGGTGGAGGCTGCGGTGAGCTGAGATCACACTACTGTACTCCAGCCTGGACAACAGAGTGAGACTGTGTCTCAAAAAATAAAAAAAACTTCCTGATTCCCGATAGAGAGGAGAGCTGGCCCTGCTGGTTTCTGGTGCATCCCTAAGGCTATCATGCTCTTCCCACTCACAGGAGCATCCATCATTGGTGTGAACTGCCACTTTGACCCCACCATTAGTTTACAAACAGTGAAGCTCATGAAGGAGGGCTTGGAGGCTGCCCGACTGAAAGCTCACCTGATGAGCCAGCCCTTGGCTTACCACACTCCCGACTGCAACAAGCAGGGATTCATCGATCTCCCAGAATTCCCATTTGGTAAGACCAACATTTGATGAATCATCTCAATATCTTCATTTGATAGTCATATAAACTCAAGTAAATCTATACCCAGAGATCTTTTGTCATAGTGAAGAGATGGCTTGGTGTCTCCATGTCTTGTCCCTGGTTTCTGTCCCTGCAGCCAAAAGCCCCTTGGTATTAGAGAAGAGCAGAAGGAAAGGATGGTCCTGGCTAGCAAAAAAGATCTCTGAACTTAAATATAAAATCTGAGGTGAATCAGCATCTAAATAGACAACCAGTGAGTCATACTTTGGGGTTGGTGAGGATGCCCTCCGTGGGGGAATCAATAGATATTTAGTTCTAGTTCCAGCTCTGTTGCTAAGTCCTGTCACCTTAGGAAAATCTTTGAATTCCTCTAGCTCTCAAATTCTTTATTGGGAAAATAAGATCAGACCAGTTATCTCTAAGGTCCTTTTCTCCAATTTTTAATTGGCTCAGCTACTCCAGAGTTTTGGGATTGCAGGCAAGATACCATCATCGAGTGACTGTATAACAAGTTTTAATGAAGAGACCAAGCAGATGAAGTGAGGGGATACTTGCAGTCCGGACAGAAGGAAAAAGTTTCCCAGCATGTTTGGGAAGAGGGGGTGGGTTGACCTCACAAATTAAGCCAGAGTGGTCAGCAGGGGCAGAGCATGCCCAGCCTCCTATTTCCTTCTAAGGCCTTTACACCCTATCCTATATTTTATAGGGACCCTTAGACAAGTAAGATATTATAAAATACAATCACTCTGGAGGAACCACGAAGGAAGAAAGGCAAGGCATTTGTGTTACTTACTGCTGTATAACACATTAAATTAATGCAAAATGTAGTGGCTTGAAAAACCATTTCTTATCTCACAGTTTCTCCAGGTCAAGAATTCAGGGATAGCATAACTAGGTGGTTTTGGTTCAGGGTCTCCTAAGAGGTTGGAGTCCAGATATTGGCCAGGGTTATTATAACCTGAAGGCCTGTTGGGAGCTGGGGGATCTACTTCCAAGCTCACTTAATTGGTTTTTGGGAGTTAGTGTCAGTTTCTTGCTGTCTGTTGACTGGGGGCCTTAGTTCCTCAGCTCATGGGCCTTTTCACTGTGATGCTGGAAAACATGCTTGAAATGTGTGATGCTTGCAACATGGCAGCTGGCTTTCCCCAGGGTGAGTGCTCCAAGAAAGTGCAAGGCAGAAACCATAATGTTTTGTATAGCCTAGCCTCTGAAGTCACATGCCAGTTCTGCCATATTCTATGGCTCTCACAGACTAGCCCTGTTATAATGCAACAGGGACTGCACAAGAGGAAAAACATCAAAGGGCAGGGGTCATTTGGAACCCTCCTGAAGGCTGGATACCACAGCATGTAAAAGTGAACATATAACACAACGTAGCACAGTTTTTCTTAAATGTAAAAATTGAATATTGAAAACAATTCATTTATGGAAAATTACATACTTGTAGCTACTTATCTTGAATTTTTATGAAAAGAATGTATAATGCCTAATGGCATAATGCCACTTATTACAGGACTGGAACCCAGAGTTGCCACCAGATGGGATATTCAAAAATACGCCAGAGAGGCCTACAACCTGGGGGTCAGGTACATTGGCGGGTGCTGTGGATTTGAGCCCTACCACATCAGGGCAATTGCAGAGGAGCTGGCCCCAGAAAGGGGCTTTTTGCCACCAGCTTCAGAAAAACATGGCAGCTGGGGAAGTGGTTTGGACATGCACACCAAACCCTGGGTTAGAGCAAGGTAAGCATCTTTTTACTAACCCAAACTAATTTAGATTATGAATATGTTCAAGTGAGGCCATTTAGAAGACGGCAGCAAATTTGTTGTGTGATGATGAAGAATCAGTCATGCCCAAATTCTCTCCCAGAGATGTTTACAAAGCATCCTTATTAGGTGATTTCTGGAGATTGTTTTAAGAATATGGAATGTATTTGGCCTGATTTTGGATTTTGAGAAGAAAAAGAAAAATTTAAAAAAAAATTTTTTTTTTTTTTTGGCCGGGCGCGGTGGCTCAAGCCTGTAATCCCAGCACTTTGGGAGGCCGAGGTGGGCGGATCACGAGGTCAGAAGATCGAGACCATCCTGGCTAACACGGTGAAACCCCGTCTCTACTAAAAAAATACAAAAAATTAGCCGGGTGAGGTGGCTGGCCCCTGTAGTCCCAGCTACGCGGGAGGCTGAGGCAGGAGAATGGCGTGAACCCTGGGGGGTGGAGCCTGCAGTGAGCTGAGATTGCACCACTGCACTCCAGCCTAGGTGAAAGAGCGAGACTCCGTCTCAAAAAAAAAAAAAACAAAAAAAAATTTTTTTTTAAATATAGGCTGGGTGTGGTGGCTCACGCCTGTAATCCCAGCACTTTGGGAGGCCAAGGTAGGCGGATCACTTGATCTCAGGAGTTTGAGACCAGCATGGGCAACATGGCAAAACTCCATCTCTACTAAAAATACAAAAAAAATTAGCCGGGCATAGTGGTGCATGCCTGTAATTCCAGCTACTTGGGAGGCTGAGGCACAAGAATTGCTTGAACCCGGGAGGCAGAGTTTGCAGTGAGCCAAGATCATGCCACTGCACTCCAGTTTGGGCAACAGAGTGAGACTCTGTCTCAAAAAAAAAAGAATATAGAATGTAAATAAATGTAAGTGGCAATGAAATGTGATTTCATGCTCTAGTAAAGCACCATTAGTGTGGTGCACAATAATCTTAAATTGCATTGATTTTTAAGAGTTAAGGATCACTTAAGTATAGCTAATACTGATTGTTCTATATCAAGCATGATTTTCAGAGCTGGGAATATGGTGGCAAATAAGACAGGCAAGGTCTTTGCCCTCAGAGTTTACATTCCAATGGGGAAGATGAATAATACACTAGTAAAAAAAATTTATGTCAGGCACTGGGAAGGGCAGTAGGAACATAGAAATGAAAACCTGTGGATTAGAGACTCACAGTCTACTGGGTAAAAGAATACGAAAGCCAGTGTATTATAGTGTGGTACTGCTTTAGTAGACGTATGGATAGAAAAGTAACAAGGGAAAAGAAGGACTGTCTGCCTAACAGAAAGATATTTTAAAAGAAGGGTTTTGGGGCTGGATTCTGAAGGCTCAATAGGCTTCTACCATATAGAGAACTAGGAAGTGGGTAGAGAACAGGTGCTCCAAGCAGAGGTAGCAGTTCCACTCTGTTCAGCAGCTGTTAACGGAGCACAACTATCTGTCAGATGCTGTTGTGGATGCTGAGGTAGCAAGCTAAACAAGGAGCTAGCCATCTAGCAGGCAGAACGATAAACAGGTAATGTCCAATGAGTATAGTAAGTCCAAGGATGAAGATGTGCACAGGTGTGCAGGGCCTGAGCTAATGTCCCAAGGGGCAAAAGGCAGAGGGAGGGTGAATGAAGGATTTCTAACAAAGCTGATGCCTGAGTTGAATTCTGAGAGAGGAATTACATTGCCAGAGGAATAGCCCTCAGGAAAGCACTGAGAAGTGGAAAGAGAATGACACATTGAGAAACTGGAAGTTTGAGAATAGCAGACAGAATTTGGTGGAAGACACCTCCCAGGAGGAGGAGGCAGCCTCTTTATTCATGCTCAGGAGTTATGTAGGACCCCATTCCAAAGGCAAAGAGGAGGCTGGGTGGTCTCAGGTAGCCCAGGGCAAGGTTAGATTAGCAAGTTAGCAAGTTGTAATCGCCATGTGAGGAAGACTTGCTAGGAGGGACAGCAGACAGGTTGAGGCCTGAGCTAGAAGGAAGCAAAGGAAATAGAAGGGCAGAAGTGGAGCCTGCAGAGTGAGAGGTGCAGGAGTTATCCAGGGTTTGGGGAAGAACAACCAAGGTGAACTCAGCTGGCTCATGAGGATGTGAGGAAGGACAGGTAGTATGAGTGGAATAGACAGTACTCCTATCCCAAATTTTCCCTGTACATATATTAAAAGAAGAAATTCAAGGTGGGCATAGTGACTCACACCTGTAATCCCAGCACTTTGGGAAGCCGAGGCAGGCGAATCACTTGAGCTCAGGAGTTTGAGACCAGCCTGGGCAACATGGTGAAACCCTGTCTCTACAAAAACTACAAAAATTAGCTGGGTGTGGTGGCATAGGCCTATAATCCCAGCTACTCAAAAGGCTGAGGCAGAAGAATCAGTTGAACCCGGGAGGCGGGGGGTGCAGTGAGCCAAGATCATACCACTGCCCTCCAGACAGGGTGACAGAGTAAGACCCTGTCTCAAAAAAGAAATTCAAAGTAATTTTAGACTTACAGATTGAGGGGAGGGGGTGGATTTTTTAGTCCGGATGAATGTGTGTTTTAATGGATGCACTCTTAGAATCCAAAGATGGCTCCATCAATGTGCATTCATAACAGAACAAGAAAACATATCAGTTTTTACATCAAAGGGCACCTTCTATGACAAAATCCATTGTTAATGAGGCAGATGCCTCTGGAGGAAACACTGTAAAAAGCCATCCAGCAGAATGAACCGCTTCCCAGTCCCTCAACTGCTTCTGATGTTTCTTCTCATCTACAAAAGTAAAATACAGTGTACAGTAACCTTTTAGTGAAAACACAGCATCATGGATGGAGACAAAGCCTGCTGCTGATGGTTGTTGCTGTTCAGCAGCTGACACGGGTATTCTAGTGATGCTACTGTGCTGCTTAGTTACCCTGAGCACATGATTTTTTTTACGGCATTAATGGTATGTCATACTTTTCCTGTTAAGTATTAATGTGTGGATAAGTATAAGCAAATGATTGTTTATCAGTAGCATATAAATTCGGAGTCAGGAATCATGGTGAAGCCAAACAACCACAGACTGTCCCCACAGGTGGCTGAGATTGACACCTTTGCTTTTTAATGTCTGATAGGCAACTTTGTGTGCTGCATGAAATTATTTAAAATATTATATAATTTTTAAATGGTTCCATGATATAAAGACCAAAGCTAGGAGAGGAGTCTGATGTCTGATGTCATGTGTTTTGTTCACACAGGGCCAGGAAGGAATACTGGGAGAATCTTCGGATAGCCTCGGGCCGGCCATACAACCCTTCAATGTCAAAGCCAGATGGCTGGGGAGTGACCAAAGGAACAGCCGAGCTGATGCAGCAGAAAGAAGCCACAACTGAGCAGCAGCTGAAAGAGCTCTTTGAAAAACAAAAATTCAAATCACAGTAGCCTCAACAGAAGCTATTTTTGATGAATTTCTAGGTGTTTGAGCCACAGTTCCTACAAATACGGAAAAGAGGGTTAAAAAGCAGTGCTTTCATGAATGCCATCCTACACATATTATTGCTATTACCTGAACAAAATAGAATTACAAATAGCACTTGATAATTTTAAAGTATGTTTTAGAAATTTTCTTAGGAGCAAAGTAAGTACAAAGTAAATCTTGAACAGGTTCACTAAGCACCCACCCTGTGTAAGGTATTATAGAAATCACTGCAGCACAGGAAAAGTAATTCAGATGTTAATCCCACTTGAAGAAGTTGGTAGGCTAGCAAAGAGGATGAGACATGAACTGTCATAAAGGACTCAGCAACCAGCCAGGGACAGATAAAGTGCTATGGAAAGGGGCTTCCAAGTTCTTTTGAACATGACCCTTAGTAACAAACACAACTTATATAATGACCCAGCAAAACATATCACATCTTACTGTCTAAATTAAATGTGTGATCCATCCTAGTATTTTCTATTCTATTCCTTTTCATTCTATTTCATTTATAAAACATGCTAGTTGAGACTTTTCAAATGGATTTTTATGACCCACTACTGGGTGTGGATCCACAGTTTGAAAAATATTGCTACAGGACACTTCAGATAAGGAGACCATCCTGTTTAAGTTTATTCTTATAAGTAGGTCAGTCATATGAGACCTGATCAATAAATATCCAATACCTAGAGTCCTGCTCTCAGAGTTCCAGAGTTCTTCTGTTTCCTGACCCACTTTTCTACCAGTAAAAGACATAGACCAATGGGGAGGAGGGAGGAGAGATGGATATTTCAGCCCTCTCCATCCTAGTCAACACTGGATCCACCTAGTGCCTCTGGGCCATAAGGCTGAGCAGAGTGAGCTTGTATTAGTTGGTAGCTTTTAAAAAATATAATAAGAAAAAAGTAGAGATTCTCCAAACTCTAGCCTGGTTTCCTAGATTGAGAACTATGATAGTTTTCTCTGATAATTTAATATCTACTCTCCTACAAAAGCTCAAGCCTGAAGATACAAGACTACTAGAAGGAACATGACTACCCTCAGTGTATTAGAAAAGAGGTCATGCTGCTTTCTAAACATTCTTGAATTGTTTGAGCTGTTTTGAAATTGTAATTCTTTTCAGCTATTAAAAAGAAGAGCAATGAGACTATATTGCTTGTATTTTATTCTTATCCTGGTTCTACAATTTGCTAAGTCTTACATGAAACCTCTATACCTCAATTTCTTCACCTGTTTAAAAGAAAAACCTACTTCACAAGTATGCTGGAATTTTAAAGGAGCAGGTGGCAGTATTTAAAAGGAAAAGAGGCCCTACTGGCTCTTTCTGGAGAGCCAGTCAGGGAATTCTAGAAAACAAAAATAGGCCAGGTATGGTGGCTCACGCCTGTAATCCCAGCACTTTGGGAGGTGGGCAGATTACTTGAGGTTAGGAGTTCAAGACCAGTTTGGCCAACATGGTGAAACCCCGTCTCTACCAAAAATACAAAAATCAGCCGGGTGTGGTGGCACGCACCTGTAGTCTCAGCTATTCAGGATGCTGAGGCAGGAGAATCACTTGAACCTGGGAGGCAGAGGCTGCAGTGAGCCGAGATTGCACCACTGCACTCCAGCCTGGGAGACAGAGCGAGACTCTGTCAAATAAATAAATAAATGGAAAGGCAAAGAAATTGCCAGAATTTTCTTACTAAGAGTTAATAATCCACCCCTAATCCCTCAATGCACAGAAACAGAGCCAAAGCAGCACAACTTTCAGAGGCTGCATATGGCTAGTGGAAACAAGAGTGAACTCCACTTTTTTTTTTTTTTTTGGCAAAGTTGTTATCTATCACTTCTCATATTCTCAAACCAAGCTCAGTATTTAAAGCTTTCACTCACAGATGATATTTTATTGGACTTGCTGTTCTATTACTGTGTAAAATGCATGTTCCTTTAATATTCTTTTCAGAATTTTGTTGCCACCAAAATATTATAACTTTTAATCATTTTTATATCCATCGATTTTTAAAAATATTTCCCTGAAAAGGAGCTATGAAGACATTCTTGAATTAAATTATATGTCAACACTGCCTCCTAGTGGTATAGTTCATATTTTGAAATTGTTTTTAAAATTTCAGTCCCTCCTCCAAGCACGTGCATTTTATTTCCAGAAATCTTGTTCATTAAGAGAGAAAGCTCATTTAATACCTAAGAGTTGATTTATGTTAAATAGACATTTCTCACTGGTAAATATTTTTTATGGACTCCGAGCCAGAGGGACTTTAGAGATCAAAAGTCCAAACTATCCTTTTAAGGATAAGATTACCAAGGCAGGATGCAAAGTCAGGAAGCACTTCTCACTAGTCCAAGGCTGTCAAGAAAGACGGTTTTAGCTTAGCCTTTTGTAAGAAGGGTTGGGGAAGCTGGGGGGTAGTACCAGAACAGATGGTCCACAAAACTAAGGAGTCATCTTCCAGCCAGGAATAAAATAAAGGTCTTTGGCGTTACTCAGAGTAAACATAAACTCACTAAATAAACTGTTTGCAGTTTATACTCTGACACTTCTACACACTGTAGCAAACCACCTTTGGATAAGACAGCCAAGCCAATGCAGACCCCTAAAGGAAACAAGAACTACGCAGGAATGGATCAAAAACATCCGTTCCCAACTTCTCCAGATGGGGGCAGCAGGTCGCCAGCAGGAAATGCATGAGTAGCCTTATTTCGTTTGAACTTAAGTTATTTCATCAGGCTAAGCTGTAACAGTTTTGGTCAGTTTTTTCTTAAGACATGTGGATCTTTGAATCACATCCAGGGCAAGCACCCATCAAGAAAAGTCTTTAACAAGTTTGAGTCAGGAATAAAAAAAAAAAAAGAGGAAGGAAGGGAGAAAGGGAGGGAAAAAGGGAGTGAGAAAGTGAGGGAAGGAAAGAAAGGAGAGAGGGAGGGAGGGAGGAAGGAGGGCGGGGAGGGACTGCGGGAGAGCAGGCAGGCAGGCAGGCTTTATGCATCTCCAACTAGATCCCCATTTTCCCCAGAAACGTTTTTTTTTTTTTCCAGCCTTCAGCACACTGAAGGGCTTGAGGGCATTACAGACTCTTCTCCCAAATAGCCTCCCTGTTAGTCAATAACATCCACTCAGTCAGTCTGGAACCTCCCACGTGTTACCTGCCAGGTCAAGGACGCTGGCTCTTAGATAACAAAGGAGGAAGAAGTCAATTTCAAGAGAGAAAAATAGGCCTTATGAACGGCTTCAGAAATAGTATGCCTAGTGGGATGCTAAACGACAGAATTAGAGATAGCAAGGTATAGTATTTCTAAACATCTTCAGGAAGGAATATTTAGTGTTTGAACAGAAAATGATGAAAGACAGGCAAATGCAAAGAATTCTTAAAAATGGTAACAGGAAGGGTGGGATGCTTTGGTAAAATTGGTGGGAGTGTGGTGAGAGAAAGGAATGGCCAGAAAATGGTTCCGGTTTTCAAGCAGCTGGAGGCATTCTGTTGGCATTGGATAGATGAAAAATTAAGATGATGGAAAATGAGAGAGACAGATGTCATCATTTATGCTGTTGTGAGTTACAGGAATAATACCAAACAAGTCATGTACAGGAAAACAGTAAAAACAGGTTAATTTATATGCCATGAAATCAAACGCAGGATCATTTTAACTTGTGGTTAGATGTTTACATTTAAACTTATTAAAGTTTCCAGGCCGGGCACGGTGGCTCACGCCTATAATCCCAGCACTTCGGGAGGCCAAGGCAGGCAGATCACTTGAGGTCAGGAGTTCAAGACTAGCCTGCCAACATGGTGAAACCCTGTCTCTACTAAAAATGCAAAACTTAGCTGGGCGTGGTGGCAGGCGCCTGTAATCCTAGCTACTTGGGAGGCTGAGGCAGGAGAATCACTTGAATTGGGGAGGCGGAGGTTGCAGTGAGCCGAGATTGCACCATTGCACTCTAGCTTGGGCAACAAGAGTGAAACTCCATCTCAAAAAAATACATAAATAAAAATAAAAATAAATAAATTTATGAAAGTTTCCTATGTAAATACTTACATGAAATGTATTAAGGGAAACATTTCACTTATTTTTAATAAAAAGATATTTCTCTAAATGCCTGAAATATCTTTAGCAGTCATCACTTGCATGCAAACTGTTAATGTACCCTTCAGAAATTATTCCAGTTTGTTCCTTTGGGCAGGTTCAGTAAGACCTCTGCTTGGCCCCATTCTGTGGTTATTTATTCCAATTTACTACATGACCTTGAAAGGAAAAAGCTGAATATCTTTTTAAATAGTTCAGACTTTTTCTCACGTCAGCCTGGTCATTCTTCCAATTATTCTGACTTAATGAGATTTTATGGTTCTTTGCAAAAGTTAACGTCCTAAGCACCTGAGGTAGCTTAGTGGAATTCACCTATGGCTCAAAAATACTAGTGGCACATAGCAGAAAAAGCAAGGAAGACATTTGGAATCAAGACTTTGGGGTGCAAGTCCTAGCTCTGCCCCACCTCCCTGTAAAACATCGGGTATATCATCCCACTTCTCTGGCCTTCAATTTTCTCAACTGTAGGATGACAAGTTTCTAATGCCTTGCTGGAAAACTCCACAATTGTTTGCGATTTGATGATATAAATAAATAATAGCCTCATCATTGTCAATAAATATTTACTGAATGCCACTTGGTGGTATGTTTCCAGCGGACTGAATTGTTAATTAATTATTCCCCCGGCTAAACAGATAGCCGACTAAAATAAGTAACACTGTTCAGAGGGCAGGGAAAATGTTACCACCCTAGACTCAGCCTGGTGCTGAAAAATGAAAATGTCATTCCTCCCCACAGGTACTCTTTTCTAAGGAGATTTGGGTCTGTGGTTTTTCCTATTATGAACTGTTTCTATTTTCAGGGTTCAGAATTCTTTGTAGATTTGCATAAGCTAAATATTCTAAAAATCATCAAGTGAGTAATTTTTGGTTTAGAGTCCTTCATCTACCTAGGAAGGGAGAGAGCTGGCTTCTCACATTTTGAGAATAGGTGAGTGGAATTTGGGAGCTAGACACCTCAGGATTTTTTTCCTTCCATCAAGCCATTCTCAGCAGCTTGATGACTCCCAGATTTCTCTCTCCAGCCTGGACTACTCCCCAGCATTCAGGCACGTGGTATCAGCCTGGCCTGTAGACCCAAGCCAGCGGTCCGTGGCCCGGACCCTGTACCTCAGGCCCCGAGCCCCTTCCCATGGCCATTCAGGCAGGCGCCCCAGGTCTGGAGCAGGTCCCAGACCTGGATCCTGGTTGTCAGAGGCACCCTCCTCAAAATTGTTTACATCCTCCTCCAGTGGCTGAGAGCAGCCAGGGCCAGCTCTGCCATCTAGGAAGGAAACCCCAAGCCTGGACCAGTCAGCATGGGACCCAGTCCTCATTTGTCTCCTTCTGAGTGTTCAGTGACCCTCTACATCCCCTTACCACATCCCTCACACCCACCCCACTCCCGGAGTGACCAAGTGCCCTAAGAAGCCTAAGGCTTTATGTTGGCCCTGGTTCCAGGAGGGAGCCCTGGTGATAGGATGGCTTCTGCTGGCAGGAACTGTATTTTATCCCAAGATCTGGTGAGATTGGGCTACCCAGTATGGTGCTGACACTCTGATTTTGGCTGACTCACATCAGACACAGGACAAGTTCAGGACCCTTGGCCCTTGCCTTGAGCAGTGAACGTAGGCCTTCATTGGCTCTCATCTGTGGGGGTTCTGACTGCAGCAATACCTATGGTCTGCAGCACTCAAGGGTAAACAGGAATCTAACATAAAATGAATTACTGACACTTTATATATGTTTGTTTGAGACAGTCATACTGTTGCCCAGGCTGGAGTGCAGTAGTATGAGTTCAAGCGATCCTCCCACCTCAGCTTCCCAAGTAGCTGGGACTATAAGTGCACACAACCAAGCCGGGCTGATTTTTGTATTTTTGTAGTGATGGGGATTCACCATGTTGCCCAAACTGTTCTCAAACTCTGGGCTCAAGTGATCAGCCCACCTCTGTCTCCCAAAGTGCTGGGATTACAGGCATGAGCCACTGTGCCCAGCCTGTTCCCATATATTCTTGGTAAGACTTGCAGTTGTGGTCATCATCAACAAAGCACAGTAACTACCTCACAGAGAGTCATTTAATGGATACCAGTATTCAGAAGCATCCAGTGATGCTTAATGTAGCATCAGGAGTAATGATATAACCAGTATTAAATGAATGGTGTTGGGAAGCTACAGAAACAAGATCCATATTGTCTCAATACAGTTTCCAAAGAAGCATGGCATTGTCAGTAATAATGGCATGGCTATGTGTTTCTCACAATGGGAGATATGAAAGTATCACATGTGACAATAAAGAACAAGAGATTGTCCCTGTTCCTCAATAGGGACAGATGGTGTCTGGATACTATGAAGAATCTTTATGTGCACTAATTGGACAACAAGCAGTTACCTCTTCTCAACCCGTTATTCTAAATCCTCATGAACATGTCACTCACTAAACCTCACACAGGCCCATGAATGTTTAGATATGTTTTTAAATCAAATACATTTAAAAATATATTTTAAAATCTAATTATATAGAGAGAGATAGGTGCTCCACAAAAATATTTTCCCAGAGCTCTCCATACCCAAGGAGCAGCCCAGCTGGACTCTGAAAACAAGGTCCTGATCTTCCCTTGCCCACTTAAACTTGCCTCTCCCACAGGATCTTTCATATTTGAAAATGGATGTTCTACTCTTCTAGTTGCTCAAGCCAAAATCTTGAAGTCATCCTTGACGTTTCTCTTCCTCTTATACTCACATTCAATACATCAGCAAAGCCTGTCAGATCTACCTACAAAATGCATCCAAATTTGACTGCATTCCACTTCCTCCTCCATATTTCCTAGGGAGTAATGGACTAAGCTGCCATCATCTCTCACCTAGAATATTGCACAATAAATTTCTCTACAAGTCCCCTTAATTCCTCCCTAGTCTCCCTCAGATCTATTCTCCATAGAGTGTCCTGAATGATTCTTTTAAGAACTAAGTCATATCATGTCAGTCATCAGTTCAAAACTTTGCAGTTGCCTTGTGTCACAGATCTTGGGTCATGCACTCAGATGTGCCTTCAAGGAAGGACAGGCTGCCCATCTGTGGGTTATGTGACTCCAGCCCCCAGCTGCCAGCCCCTTCAATGTCAAAGCTTCAGACTCTTTGTTCAAAGTCACATCCTTCCCGGGCCAGCCTGCATCTGATGCCTGAGCAAAGCAAGGGCATAAAACCCTGGCATTCTGGCCTGACTAGCGGCAACTCTGACAGGAGATATTCTCTCCAGAACTCACCACCAGATTGGCCAAGGCATTTTTTGACCTGCATTGCAGTTCAGCTTCTACTTCTGCCCAGTCCTATCTCCTCTTCCTCTCTTTTCACAGGTGTCAGACTGCACTGCAGTCTGAAGGGTGTCTCTGCCTATTCCTGTGCCTTCTCCCTTTAATTTTCACTAGTATTTCCACTGCCCCTCCACCAAAATCTTGCACTTCTATGTCCTTCTCAGCATGTGATTCCCAGAGGACCAAAAATGGCCCATTTTCCCTGACTGCTCTATGTGAAATAGCAACACACCCCTCTTCTATATTCTCTATCTTCATTGGTGTGCTTATTCTTCTCCATAGTGATTGTTACCACCTGCTGTGCACTTTTGGTCATATTTTATTCATTCACTTATTCATTCATTGTTTCCCCACACGTTAGAATATAAGCTCCTCAAAGGCAGGAACTTGACTTTGTTCACTTCCATACACGAGTGCCTAGAATAATGCCTTGGGTATAGTAAGAGCTCAATAAATATTTGATGAACGAAAAAACATGAATGCATATTTGGGAGACCCTTGCTAGAAAGAAGAAAACTTGAAAATTACAGAAACATTTCATTATCTTTTCTCAGACATAAGAATATTAGGAGCTGAAAATGTTTGTGGTTGGCTTACTTCCAAATTTAAACCCAGACTCCCATTCTCTTCATTCCTACATGCACATATTTATGCTTCATATATTTGAGCACCTTATATGAGGCCTGACACTGGACTTAAGGGCTGAGAGGTACAAAGATGCCTTCTGTCAGTTCCTGGATCAGTGAGGGAGACAAGCCCTCACTAAAGGAGTTAAGTGCTCTAATAGACACTATGATTTGGACGTGGTTTGCTCCCACCAAAACCCATGTTGAAGTTTAATTGCCAGTGCAGCGGTCGTGGGAGGTAGGGTCTAGTGATGGTATATGGTCATGGAGGCAGATCTGTCATAAGTAGATTAATGCCTTCTGGTGGGAGTGAGTGAGTTCTCGGTTTCATGGGAATGGATTAGTTCCCAAGAAAGCAAGTTGTTATAAGTGAGCCCAGCTTCTCCTGTGTGTCTCTTTGCACATCCTGCTTCTGCTTTCTGCCAGTAGTTGAAGTAGCAGGAGACTCTCACCAGATGAGCTGCCTGATCTTGGACTTCCCAGCCACCAGAATCACCAGCCAAATAAACCTCTTTTATTTATAAATTATCCAGTCTCAGGTATTCCATTATAGCAACCCAAACAGACTAAGACCATAAATGCCACAAATGATGCTGTGAAGGCACAGAGAAAAGCTGCTTACACCAGCATAGGGAGGGCTGGGGTGCCCTGAGGAAGCCCAGAGAAACACCTGCATTCTGTCCACCTCTTTCTGTTCTTCAGACCCCCTAAGCTCATTCCTACCACAGAGCCTTGGCACTGGCTGTTCCTTCTGCCTCCTGATCTTCATGTGGTGGTACCTTCCTGTTATTCATGTCTCAGATCAAGTGTCACCCTTTCAGGGAGGCCCTCTTGAATACCTAAAGTGCTCCATCCACCCCAATCCCCTCAACCTCTAAACCTTGATTGGTTAATCTGTCAAGTAGCCTTGCTTTAGTGTTGTTGTTGTTCCCTTTTTGAGACAGGGTCTCGCTCTGTCACTCAGGCTGGAGTGCAGTGGCACAATCTTGGCTCACTGCAACCTCTGGCTCCTGAGTTGAAGTGATTATCGTGCCTCACCCACCGAAGTGGCTGGAATTACAGGCACGCACCACCATGCTCAGCTAATATTTTTTTGTGTTTTTAGTAGAGACAGGGTTTTGCCATGTTAGCCAGGCTGGTTCAAACTCCTGGCCTTATGTGATTTGCCCACCCTGGCCTCCCAAAGTGAATGGATTACAGGCATGAGCCACTGCATTGGGTACTTTTGTTCTTCATAGCACTTCACATGATCTATTTGGTTATTTAATTATTGTATACACTCTCTCTCTTCCTCCCTGTGCTATAAGTCCTAAGAGGACAGGAACCTTGTTTTTCTTACTTATTGTCCCAACTCCAGTGCCTACAAGAGAGGGCCTGACACACACAAGGGACTTAACAATATTTATTGAATGATTATGTGGAAAAATGAATAAAAAGATAATGCTCCTATAGAGACATAAAGAAAGACTAGTGGCCAGGCTCAGTCCCAGGACTTTGGGAGGCTGAGGCAGGTGGATCACTGGAGGTCAGGAGTTCGAGACCAGCCTGGCCAACATGGTGAAACCCCATCTCTGCTAAAAATACAAAAATTAGCTGGGTGTGGTGGCGGGCACCTGTAATCCCAGCTGCTTGGGAGGCTGAGGCAAGAGAATCGCTTGAACCTGGGAGGCAGAGGTTGCAGTGAGCCGAAATCATGCCATTGCACTCCAGCCTGGGCAACAAATGCAAAACTCCATCTCAAAAAAGGAAAAAAAAAGTGACTAGAAAGTCAGAGTGTGTGTGAGAACAAGGCATTCCACATTCAACATTAGGGGAAAAGCTTCTGCAAAGAAATGGTCTGCAATGCCTTTTTTTTGGACAGAGTTTCGCTCTTTTTGCCCAGGCTGGAGTGAAGTGGCGTGATCTTGGCTCACTGCAACCTCCGCCTCCCGGGTTCAAGTGATTCTCCTGCCTCAGCCTCCAACATAGTTGGGGTTACAGGCACCCGCCACCATGCCCAGCTAATTTTTTGTATTTTTAGTAGAGACGGGGTTTCACTATGTTGACCAGGCTTGTCTCGAACTCCTGACCTCAGACAATCCACCCACCTCAGCCTCCCAAAGTGCTGGGATTATAGGCGTGAACCATCGTGCCCGGCCTGCACTGCTCTTTTTTCTTGCTTTCCTTTTTAAAATATCTTGCCCTTTCTGTGAAGATTCCAGAATGCACTACTGTTTTTTATTTCCCCAGGAGTCCCAACATCAGAAGTCTTCAGGTCTGGGTAATGGGATACGGGGATTCATCATTATACCATTCTCTCAACTTTTGTATCTTGAAATTTTTCATAATAAAATACTAAGGAAACAAAAGTCTTGGGGGCAAGTAAGTAATATAGATGTATGACACAGCTCAGTTTTCAGCCCAAAGGTGGAGCCGCATAAACCGGAAACAGCAGGCTCTGCATCAAAAATACTCAAATTTGACCGGGCGCGGTGGCTCACGCCTGTAATCCCAGCACTTTGGGACGCCGAGGCGGCCGGATCACGAGGTCAGGAGATGGAGACCATCCTGGCTAACACGGTGAAACCCCGTCTCTACTAAAAATACAAAAAATTAGCCGGGCGAGGTGGCAGGCGCCTGCAGTCCTAGCTACGGGGGAGGCTGAGGCAGGAGAATGGTGTGAACCCCGGGGTGCGGAACCTGCAGTGAGCCGAGATCACACCACTGCATTCCAGCCTGGGTGACAACGAGACTCCGTCTCAAAAAAAAAAAAAGAAAAAAAATACTCAAATTTATTTTTTCCCCAAACTCTGGTGTGAGCTAAACACACTAGAGCCTGAATTCAGCCAGTTTGTGACCCCTGAACACCATAAGCTAAGACATGGATCCCAGATAATCTATTCACTTTATTCTGAAAAATGCTTACACAGAAATCCTCAACCGTTTGGAGACCAAACCTCAGCAATATTGAAGAAACAATTTATTACATGTTTTCACATAGCTAAAAGGGCAGATTTTGAACATTCCCAACACAAAGAAATAATAAATGTTTGAGGTGATGGGTATATTAATTACCTGATTTGATCATTATGCATTGCACATATGTATCAAAATATCACACTGTACCCCATAAATATGTACAATTATGACTCAATTTAAAATAATAGCCAGGCACAGTAGCTCATGCCTGTAATCAATCCCAGCATTCTGGGAGGCCAAGATGGGTGGATTACTTGAGTCCAGCAGTTCAAGACCAGCCTGGGAAATATGGTGAAACACTGTCTTTACCAAAAAAAAATTTTTTTTAATTTGAAATTGCTGGGTGTAGTGGTATGTGCCTGTAGTCCCAGCTACTCAGGAGGCTGAGGTGGGAGGACTGCTTAAGCCTGGGAGGCAGAAGTCACAGTGAGCCAAGATCGAGGCACTGCACTCCAGCCTGGGTGACTGAGCAAGACCTTGTCTCAAAATAATAATAATAATAAAAGCAAATAATAATAATATTAAACAGTACCTCTATTTTCCAGAACTCACTTCTGTTATGGCTCTGTTTTATGGCAGACTGCTCATTTTCTTACCTTCTCCAAAACTCCCCACAGGCAAGGGAGTTGGTTGCAGCTCCTCCACGCTCCCACTGCAACTTCCAACCATTCCTCTTCCACCCCCTGCACCACCCCATCAAAAGCCTCTTCTCTGAGGATCATCTCTTAACAAGAGCCCACTTCTTCCTGTCCTTGTTCTTTCAACCTTCTGCCTCCATGTCTCTCCACCACAGTCAGCAAGAGCTTGAACACCTCCTTATGAACTCCATCAACCCCAGCCATCATCCCAGAGAACTCAAAACACCCATGAAGGTGACCCAGCCTGAAGCTGTCTTAGCAGCCACTTTGTCTCCCTCCCAGCTCACCTCAACTGCCCCCACCCCCTGCTAAGCCACACCTGAAATTCATAATGACCTTCCACCCTGAAATCCCACTCTCAGAGGCAGCCTCCCTCCTGAATCCAGGCCTCAATGAGTCCTACTACATCCAGGATCCCCAATCCCTTGGCCTTTCATTCTTTTTTCAATCTATCAGCCTCGATCTAACTTCACTTCTTTTCCTGACGTACCGCTTTGGTTTGCAACCTTAGCTAAATATTAGAATCACCTGGGGAGCTTTCATGACTCAGGATGACTAAGCCGGCTTAATCAATTACATCAGATGCTCTGGGGGAAAGGCTCAACCAGCAGGGCTTTTAAGGATCCCCCCAGTTGATTCCAACATGCAGCCACGGTGGAGAACCACTCAGTGCCCTGCAACCTGGATTCCATGGTTCATCACTTTAACCAATTTCCAGTGCGCCTTCACTTCCTCATTCTTTTCTTCTCTGCCACATACTCCCCAAAAGCCCCTCAGCCTTGGAGCAATCCCGCTGCATACTTTCTGTATTCCTATAAGGAAGCTGCTGAATTCTGATGGAGGAAAACCACCAAACCATTAGTTTTCCCATGAGAATGAGTCTTACATAAGGCACTAACACAGTGGGATTTGAAGAATACCACCAATTCAAGATCATTCCTTTGGGACACACATTGACCTCCAGCTCCTGATTGAGAGCTAGTCCTACCCCTATTGTTACCAGAATAGTGCAGTTAGTTCTGCATTGAGAAAAAATTATGAAATTCTCAGAGCTAAAATAAAGAGGGCCCAGTTGCTAACTAGAGACTCCTGTACTTCCAGGAGAGACTAGACTGGTTTGCCAGGTAATATTATGAAAATGTCTATGCCCGGCTGCCCCGTCTGGGAAGTGAGGAGCGCCTCTGCCCGGCCGCCCCGTCTGGGAAGTGAGGAGCGCCTCTGCCCGGCCACCCATCGTCTGGGAAGTGAGGAGCGCCTCTGCCCGGCCACCGATCGTCTGGGAAGTGAGGAGCGCCTCTGCCCGGCTGCCCCGTCTGGGAAGTGAGGAGCCCCTCTGCCCGGCCGCCACCCCGTCTAGGAAGTGAGGAGCGTCTCTGCCCGGCCGCCCCGTCTGGGAAGAAGAAGTGAGGAGCGTCTCTGCCCCGCCGCCCCGTCTGGGAAGAAGTGAGGAGCGCCTCTGCCCGGCCGCCCCATCTGGGAGGTCTGCCACGGAGGCCGGAAGCAATGTGGGGGCTGGATGTGGTGGCTCACGCCTGTAGTCCCAGTACTCTGGGAGGCTGAGGCGGGTTGATCACTTGAGGCTAGGAGCTCGAGACCAGCCTGGCCAACATGGCGAAACATATGAAAAATACAACTGTCAAACCAACCAACGAACCAAGTGACAACAAAACAGGTCTACCCTGGAGTCATACTCTAATTTTTTCTATTTTCCTCCCTTTCTGATCCTTTATCCCACTTTCTTTTTCTTCCTCTTCCTTCTCCTTCTTCTTTGTCAAATAGAGGATTGAGTTATTATCATTGATCCATACAAAGTCCCTCTCTCATTTATTTTCTTTAATTCCCACCCCCCATTTCTATTCCCCGTCTTCCCATGTGCAACCTTCCTAATATGTTTGATATGCATCTTTTTGTTCGTATGTACTTTTAGAAAATGTTTATTGTTTTGTGTGCAAAAAAAAAATAAAAGAAAAAAAAGAAAATGTCTAAAAGGAGAACTTTCCCCTTTGGGGGCAAAGATAAGGTTTGATAAAAGACCCCAGTCCCTGGGTTGGCCTCCTCTTCAAAACTAAGGGAGAGGAACTCAACAGAACCAATCCAAGGTTACAGGTTTCAGGGAAGAGGGAAGCCTTTCCCCTGGTCCCTGCTTGCATGACCTGTGAACACTGTTCTTGCCAATCTACCTCGAGCTACCAGCAGAAGAAGGAACATTGAGGCCAAAAGTGGAATGGTATGATCAGAAAAAGAGGGGCCAGATAACACCCCCTCAAATTCCCAGTTCCTTTAAAGTAGAGAACATGAGGCTGCTTCCTCCCTGGAAACCCCATAGTTGGAATCCTGGAAAGTATGTGAGATTGGAGGCCATGGCCTTGTCAAAGCCATCACAGCATGAGGCAAAGAGGCTCTGGCCTTAGAAGAAGGTGGTTCCACCAGCTGGAAGCCCTAAAGGGAATCAAACCCAAAGAGTACCAGAGGTAGTCTCTCAAAGGTCTACCTCTGGTTTGCAACCTATCTAAGTCTCTCAAAGGTCTACCTCTGGTTTGCAACCTATCTAAGTCTCTCAAAGGTCTACCTCTGGTACTCTTTGGGTTTGATTCCCTTTAGGGCTTCCAACCTTATCTCTCAGAGACAATGAGCCCCATAGCAATGCTGACTGCAACTCTACCTCAGGAGGTATCTTTTCCTTTTCCCTCCTCCCTCTCCCCATGCTAGAAGGGTACACGATGGAAAAGGATGGGCTCTTGTGAGAGAATAGCACACACCCTACCCCTCTCTCACTCACACATACAAACACACAAAATCACACACAGTCACTGAGGCTAAAAGTCTAGTATGTACTGAAGGAAAAGGGAGAACTTTGAATCAAACATGAACTTGAAGTTTAAAATGGAATCAGGATTTGTGGAGAAAGAATCTGATTGTTACTTTGGGTCAGATGTTCACTCCTAATACAATCCACCATGGCCAGGGCTGGGTTATCTAGTGTCAAAATGGCTACCAGGTAGCCACCCCATGAAGGAGGGAGTCAGGCTTAAAAGACAGGCAGAGAGATGGTAAGTATGGCAGCCACCTTACAGGTGGTTTTCCAGGAGTTTCTTTTCTTCCTGATCAGAAACTGGGACAAATTGGGAATGCTGAGCTTCTGAGAAGCTAAGTAATGCTGCAGGTAGAAAGGAATAAAGAAGCAAGACAAAGAAAGGGAAGCTGAAAGATACTCTTCACTTATCTAAATTTAGCCAGCCCAAGCTTATTCCTTCTTGGTTAACAGATTTCCTCCTGTAACTTCCACATTTGTATCTGCAGGTTTCTCCATTTATTATATACTTTATATGGCCCCACAGAAATCATCTTTGACTAATATATTACTAGAGCAACATATGACTGTATTACAAGCTAAAAGAAAAAAACAACACAGGGTCAATAAACTATCTAGAGGAACATTGCAAAGGTTGGAAAAACTAAAAATGATTACCAAGACACACATAAGAAGAAACAGGGAAAAAAAGCACAAATATCTTAAGGGTATAGGACAAGAATTGGGAATTCTGTCACATCTATGCCTGGAAAATAAGGGTGGTACACAGCACAACATGAAACATGTATGATTACAGAAAAGCGTCTCCAGGTGACTGCCCAGAGGTATTCACCTGTCGGAAATATATGACTGTCAAGATGAATCAGAGCTGTGTAAATTACCCAGTGGGTACACTGTAGGCAGAAATATGTTTTAGAGAGAAAGGCTGTAGCCTTGGATTTGTGGGCAGGAGTAGGCATGCAGAGAATGAAAAACAGCACTAGGAAAGAGAACAAAACAAATTCCTAATTCTTTTCTTCAACTGCTTGTGCAATTCAGTAGCTGAGCTTAAGTTTCCAAACAGGATAAGAGATGGAAAGTAATGACATCACCTAAAGTACTAACATAACCTAAAGAATGGCTCAAATATTTTTGCATGTGAAAGGAAGTATAATCAGGAATAATGACTTTCTTTTTCTTTTCCTTTTTTTGAGACAGAGTTTTGCTCTGTTGCCCAGGCTGGAGTCCAGTGGCACGATCTCGGCTCACTGCAACCCTCGCCTCCTGGGTTCATGCAATTCTCCTGCCTCAGCCTCCCAAGTAGCTGGGGATTACAGACATGTGCCATCACACCCAGCTAATTTTTGTATTTTTAGTAGAGATGGGGTTTCACCATTTTGATCAGGCTGGTCTCGAACTCCTGACCTCAAGTGATCCACCTGCCTTGGCCTCTCAAAGTGCTGGGATTACAGGCGTGAGCCACCGCACCCAGCCCTAATGACATTTATTTTGAGCAAAACTTTAAACTGTTTCCTTAAGCACACTCAGGACTGGATCCATAAAACCAGGTAGAGTGATTAACAAGCCTGCTCTCCAGTTCCTCGGCTTTATTTATGTTTCCAAATTGTAATAACCCAGTACCCTACTTAATGATTAAGAGCAAAAAATAGGATCCAAGTCAATGTAAAGTGCATATTAAAATATTTTTCTTGCTAGATCATTATGTTTCTAGGAAACTTTTGGATTTCCTGGAACTATTTTGTATAATTTTTAAAAAATCAACAATAAATCTTACATGACAGATTCTGCTAATGAAAGAGATGGGAAAATGTTTGAATACACAGAAAGCTTTCTGGAAGCAAGACCTATGACTCCATTGAATAGTAAAAGGAAGGAAGAAATATTTTTAAAGATATTTAGCATTAGAGTGGCCTAAATGTTGTAAATAAACCCGTACTTTTGAGAATAACCTGTTTTGGCAAAAATGTAATTTCTTTTTTCCTTTTTTTTTTTAGACAGGATATTGCTGAGATGTTGCCCAGATTGGTCTCAAACTCCCAAGTTCAAGCAATCCTCTGGCCTCAGCCTTCCAAGTAACTGAGATTACAGGCATGTGTCATGGTGCCCAATTTATCAACGCAATTTGTCTACAAATGGAGTGGCACATTCAAATATTTGTTGCTGTTGTCATTTGTCCATTCATTTGTTGACTCAGTAGCATTAATTGAGTGTCTATTCCAATGTGCAGACACTATGCCAGGCACTGGGGTGGAAGGAGGAATAAAAATAATGGTAATAATAACTACCATTTCCTGAGTGCTTATTACATGACTATCTCCTCAAACCTCACAACAAGAGAATGAGCTACACATTATTATTTACATTTTCCAGAAGAGGAAACTGAGACTTGCCTGAACCCACCTAAACCAGAAGGATGGAGCAAGAGTGAAGCCAGAGGTGGGCCCAGCATCTGCTGCTCCTTTTTGTTTTTTTGAGATGGAGTTTCACTCTTGTTGCCCAGGCTGGAGTGCAATGGTGAGGTCCCGGCTCATGCAACCTCCACCTCCCGGGTTCAAGCAATTCTCCTGCCTCGGCCTCCCAAGTTGCTGGGATTACAGGTGCGTGTAATACCTGGCTAATTTTTGTATTTTTAGTAGAGACGGGGTTTCACCATGTTGGCAAGGCTGGTCACAAACTCCTGACCTCAAGTGATCTGCCCGCCTCAGCCTCCTAAAGTGCTGGGATTACAAGTGTGAGCCACCGCACCTGGCCTGCTGCTTTTAATCACTATATGCACACCTTCCTGCAGGAAGCTAATTAGTGTAGAATTTATTTCAAAATCTCTAGGAGCCAATATATTCTTGGCACATAGCAGTTTCAATAAATATTTGCTAAATGAGTGGAAACTGAGTCGCCAAATTTGTATTTTAATTTTGGCTGTGTAAAACAATGTGTTACCTACTTACTCTGGTGGATGTGATTGTAAATAATTACAGTCTTGCCAATTGCTTGCAAATATTGTGTTGGTCACATGTAAAAGTCTTGCTACAGAAGCCAGGCCTGAAGTTCCCGATTAAATAGGTTTGAAGAGTATGTTGCAGAATTTAGAAGTGTGTGTAGTATGATTCCAGAGCTTAGCACTCCTCTCCCTCAGCAGATTATTCATATTTTAGTTTGGTTGAAGTTACTGGAGCTATACAAGCTGATTGAAATTAACCATTTCATTTATTTATATATTTTAAAGAAAAACACTAATTTCTATCAGAGTGAAGGGCTAGGAAAGGTTTGTGACCTAGGGACGCTTACGTCCCTTTCCAGGTCTGCGATGGGCTAGTGGTGCGTGCTCCTCTGCACCTGATTCTGAAATAGGTTCGGAATGAACAGCCTTCCAGCTGCCTGTGTGACTCTAAGACTCTCCTCTGGGGTACATAGACAGAGGTTATTGAAAGGGAATCTATTTCCATTTAGAAGGACTGTTTCCTACAATTAATCGGCCTGAAAACACACCTATGGTCCAGGTGTTGTGTGGGTTTTCCCGCCCACCTTTTCTTTAAGGACCATTTCTCACCATTTAAAAAACAAAAACAAAACAAAACAAAACACACCTTCCACTCATCCCAAATCTTTCTATGGCACCTCAATGTAAAACCTGGGATTGCCTTGAGAGGTAAAAACCCTGAGGTAACACACACAGGCAGAATCCTAAATACTGGTGCTGAGAAAGTGAATGACTTTAACGATTGATTATATCTTTTTTTTTTTCTAGATGTGGTCTCGTTCTGTTGCAGTGGCACAATCATAGCTCACTATAACCTCAAACTCCTAGGCTCAAGTGATCCTCTCACCCAGCCTCCCCAGTTGCTAGGACTACAGGTATGTACAACCATGCCACACTAATTTTTAAATTTTCTTTGTAGAGACGGGGTCTCACTAGGTTGCCCAGGCTGGTTAAATAATCTTTTTGCAAGTCAGGTTTTTCCCAATTATTTGCTCTCAATATAATTGAAGCAGGACATGTTAGCTGATGAAGCATTAGTTATAATTCTTGGTGATATATCATTGAATTATTTCTGATGTAAACTTTGGCATGAGTTCAGAGAATTGAGCAATGTTATGATAACAAAATACTCTTCTTTCCCGTCTGCTTATTTTTGTGAACAAGGTTTCTCAGAACTTAATCTATAATAAGCAAGCACAGAATCAATGCTAAACTGTTTCATTCTAACAACAAATAATATTCAAACATGGATACATAAGTTAATTGAAAAAATAGTTCCAGCCGGGCACGATGGCTCACGCCTGTCATCCCAGCACTTTGGGAGGCCGAGGCGGGTGGATCACAAGGTCAGGAGATCGAGACCATCCTGGCTAATACAGTGAAACCCCATCTCTGCTAAAAATACAAAAAAATTAGCTTGGCATGGTGGCGGGCGCCTGTAGTCCCAGCTACTCGGGAGGCTGAGGCAGGAGAATGGCATGAACTCAGGAGGCGGAGCTTGCAGTGAGCCGAAATCGCGCCACTGCACTCCAGCCTGGGTGATAGAGCGAGATTCTGTCTCAAAAAAAAAAAAAAGAAAGAAAAGAAAAAAGAAAAAAATAGTTCCACTCATCTAATTAAGAAATGTATTTCTGGCCGGGTATGGTGGCTCATGCCTGTAAGCCCAGCACTTTGGGAGGCCGAGGCAGCAGATCACCTGAGGTCGGGAGTTCCAGACCAGCTTGACCAACATGAATAAACCCCGTCTCTACTTAAAAATACAAAATTGGCCGGGTGTGGTGGCGCATGCCTGTAAACCCAGCTACTTGGGAGGCTGGGGCAGGAGAATCACTTGAACCTGGGAGGCAGAGGTTGCAGTGAGCCGAGATCGTGCCATTGCACTCCAGCCTGGCAATAAGAGTGAAACTCTGTCTCAAAAAAAAAATGTATTTCTAATAAAATTTTACTGTCCATTTTATAATTACATACAAACATGTTTCATATATTTATATTTTTGATCATCCATATAATAATAACTATAATAACTCAATCCAGAGGAAATTTTCAACACTTTGAGACTTGCAATCACCAAAAATTTTTCATTTATTTATTCATTTAAGATGGCATCTTACTCTGTTGCCCAGGCTGGAGTGCAGTGGCACGATCTCAGCTCACTGCAACCTCTGCCAGCTGGGTTTAAACGATTCTCTTGCCTCAGCCTCTCGAGTAGCTGAGACTACAGGTGCCTGCCACCACTCTGGCTAATTTTTGTATTTTTAGTAGAGATGGGGTTTCATCATGTTGGCCAAGCTGGTCTCAAACTCCTGACCTCAAGTGATCCTCCTGCCTCAGCCTCCCAAAGTGCTGGGATTACAGGTGTGAGCCACCACGCCCAGCATCAAAAACTTCAAACATTTTTATTTAAATGTATACACATATTTTAGTTGTAGAAAAGTTTGATAGGTCTACCCACAGAAAACATTTGGACATAAAAATATATGACATTAGGAGTGGGAGGAGAAGTGGAATGAAAACACAAGTTTAGCCAGAAGCAGTTACTCGTGCCTGTAGTTCCAGCTACTCACACAGCCTAGGTTACATAGTGAGGCCCCATCTCAAAAAACAACAACAACACAAAACAGGAGTAAGGCAAAAAAAAATGGACACTATAATATTTTCCATTGTTAAAGATAAGCTCATTAATATATTTTTTAAAGGAATGAAAGCAGAAATCAAATTGATTTGATATTTAATACATTTTTTTAAGTATCGATTTACACTGTTAGAAATTCTCTTTGTGGTCGGGCGCGGTGGCTCATGCCTGCAATCCCAGCACTTTGGGAGGCCGAGGCAGGCAGATCACAAGGTCAGGAGCTTGAGACCATCCTGGCTAACATGGTGAAACCCCATCTCTACTAAAAACACAAAAATTAGCTGGGCATGGTGGCACATGCCTGTAGTCCCAGCTACTGAGGAGGCTGAGGCAGGAGAATCACTTGAACCCCGGAGGCGGAGGTTGCAGTGAGCCAAGATCAGGCCACTGCACTCCAGCCTGGGCAACAGAGCGAGACTCCATCTCAAAAAAAAAGGATGAAAGAAAAAAAGAAATTCTGTCTTTGCAAATATTTAAACTTATGACTTTAAAAAAATGAATAACTTGAAAATATGTGAGGGTGTCAACTGTTTTGTTTTAAAATTATGTGGAGGACTAAGGGAGCAAAAACATTTAAAAGTTGCTGTTATCAAAGATGTGAGGTTCATACAAACTTTAAAGAATCTGTGGCTTTACTATTTCAAAACTTCTAGTCAAAGAAATGAACACATTGTGAGACCAGGTAAAACCTACTGTTTCAGAAAATTATCCCATTAGTCCAAGTAATGCTCATAGCACTTTATATGCAATCATGTTTAATTAAAATGGCACTTAGAAAGAATCAACATTCATAAATTTCAAGAACAAATTCTAGAGTTTGACATTAAATCCCTCTAAAATTCATTCACTCACTCACTCAACAAATTATTGAGCCCCTCTCCTAGGCGGAGCACAGTGGGAGGCTCCAGCAATGCAGCTTGAACCACAGAGACCAGGGCCCTGCTCCTTGCCAGCAGTTCCGGGAAGGCAGTCTGTAAACAGGCGAGCACATCACTAAAATAATGTCAGAATGTGTTAAGTGCGGAGGAAAATGAAAACCAGGCAGAGTGCTAACAAGTAATTGTGGAGTGGAGACAGAGTGGGACCTCCTGTGAAGCTAATGAAGCTGCAGTTTCAGAGCTCTTCATCTGCACAAGCCCCTTCTGAGGCCCCGGGAGGGACATTTGCACCCCAGGATGAAGGCACATGTGTACATGCCTCCACACATACCCCACGCACACACATGCACACACACACGCACACCCAATCACACACCACATATGGCACACACACACCACACAGACACACCTACACACACTACACACCACACCACACAACCAAAGCCAACACACTTGAAACACTCTAAAGTCTTACAACTCATATATGAAAAAAGCATAATAAATTTCTCAGATTTTTACAACAATCCTAAAAATTTACATGACATTACCAACAATGAGTAATGAAACCAAAGAAACTTTTCTAAACTATCAATCACAAAAACACTTTTTAGCCCAAGTGCAGTGTCTCACACCTGTAATACCAACACTTTGGGAAGCCAAGGAAGGAGGATTGCTTGCAGCCAGGAGTTCGAGACCAGACTGGGCAACTATGAGACCCCCGCCATCGCTAAAAAATAAAATAAAATAAAATGTAAAAACAAAACAAAACAAAAACCAAAACCACATCCTTCAGCCAGACACAGTAGCACAGCCCATAGTCCCAGCTACTGGGGAGGTGAAGGCAGGAAGATTGTTTGAGCCCAGGAGTTCAAGGCTTTAGTGAGCTATGACTGTGCCTGTGAACAGCCACTGTGCTCCAGCCTGGTTGACATAGTGAAATTCTGTCTCTCAAAAACAAACACTTTCCAATCAATGATAATATGCTGAAGACTGAGTTATCTCTCTACTTGCTGTATAGAAAATATCACACAATCATTTTTTTTTTTTTTTGATGGAGTCTCACTCTGTTGCCCAGGCTGGAGTGCAGTGGTGCAGTCTCGGCTTACTGTAAGCTCCACCTCCTGGGTTCACGCCATTCTCCTGCCTCAGCCTCCGGAGTAGCTGGGACTACGGGCACCCGCCACCACGCCTGGCTAATTTTTTTGTATTTTTAGTAGAGATGGGGTTTCACCGTGGTCTCGATCTCCTGACCTCATGATCCGCCCGCCTCGCCCTCCCGAAGTGCTGGGATTACAGGTGTGAGCCACCGTGCCCAGCCCACAAATCATTTTCATATGAAGAGGTGATCAAAGAGAATGCAGCCAAAATTGTAGGTAAAAAAGTATTCGGTCAGGCAGTTAATTAATAAAAATATATGTTGTTTTAATGGTTTTTCAGGTAGTTGGGGTATTTGTCAGCTTTTTTATTTTGTTCTTTGTTGAGATTTATTATTTTAAATAAGTGCTCACTTTTGTATAAATTTTTATATTCATAATTTTGTATTCTTTTTTATATAAGCTTCAGCTTCTACAAATCCTGTCTGGTCCCTGAGTAGAGCTACTTTAGAAGGAAGGATATGGAAAGCCCTTCCTGAGTTGCTGACCCAAATGAGCAGAGCATTCCAGGAAGAGATAACAAGGGACAGGGTCTGGAGGGACAAGAAGCTGTCGCCCCTGGCTGGAGAAGCCAACATGGCTGGAGTGGAGAGGGGAAGCAGCCAGCTCACTCAGGGCTTTGGAGCTGGGTGAGAAGTTTGAATCTCACACCAAACACCACCTGTGACCTTCTGATTCATATTTAAACATAGCAGCATTGATGTAAAAATTGCAGAATATTAAAAACAGGCCGGGCGCGGTGGCTCACGCTTGTAATCCCAGCACTTTGGGAGGCCGAGGCGGGCGGATCACGAGGTCAGGAGATCGAGACCAGGGTGAAACCCCGTCTCTACTAAAAATACAAAAAATTAGCCGGGCGTGGTGGCGGGCGCCTGTAGTCCCAGCTACTCGGAGAGGCTGAGGCAGGAGAATGGTGTGAACCTGGGAGGCGGAGCTTGCAGTGAGCCGAGATTGCACCACTGCACTCCAGCCTGGGCGACCGAGCGAGACTCCGTCTCAAAAAAAAAATAAAATAAAATAAAAACAGCCCAAAGTCCTAACATGTATATACTGAACCATCTTCCCACTCCTAAGAAATAGAAATCATTATTTTCTTTGTGAAAAGTTACTGTCTCTCAGTGGCTTAAAAAAATAGAATAACATGATTTCTTAACTAAAGTAAAACAAAAATCCATTGGGCTTAACTAATTTTTTCACTAAACAACAAGCCCAAAATACTCAGTTTCTGTGAAGTATAAATTCTGAGGTCACAGACTTAACAAAGTAATTTTATCTTTTGGAGACAGAGTCTCATTCTGTCACCCAGACTCGAGTGCAGTGGCACGATCACAGTTCACTGCAGCCTTGACCTTCCTGGGTTCAAGCAATCCTCCCACTACACCCTCCCAAGTAGCTGGGACTGCAGGTGCATGCAACCATGCCCAGCTAATTTTTGTATTACTAGTGGAGACGGAGTTTTGTCATGTTGCCTAAGCTGGTCTCAAGCTCCTGGACTCAAACAATCTGCCCACCTCTGCCTTCCAAAGTGCTGAGATTACAGGCGTGAGCCACTGCACCTGGCCAACAATGTAATTTTCAAGTAAATCTGAGAATACTAATTCACAAACTAATTACTAATGAAGAACAACACACACAGAGCTATCTCTTTACAATGGGCTTTAAGGTCCTGGTAGTTATTTCCTTCCCTCCCTTCTCCCTTACCAGCTAGATATCTTCCCTACTTCCTTCCTCCCACCATCATTCTTTCAACTCTTCTTTTCTTCTCTTCCTCTCTCCCTCCCACAAATGTTTATTGAGTGCCTGCTTTGTGCTAGGTACAGGTACACAGGCAACGAAGACAGATATCAGCTTGCAGCCTAGCAAGGGAAACAGACATCAAGCAAATAATTTATTGACTGCAACAGTGGTGTCTGCTACTGGAAAAAGGGTTGGGATGCCATAGGAGCATCTATCAGGGAACTAGCCTACTCTGGGCAATTAGGAAAAGTCACTTTGAGGAAGTGGCCTCAAAATTGCTGTCTCAAGGACCACTAATTCCAGGTAGAGGAACAGCATCTGCAAAGGCCATGAGATGGGAAAAGAATGGCCTTTGAGGAACTAAAGATTAAGTCAAAAGAGAGAGGGACTGAAGATGAGGCAGGAGAGGTAGGCAAGGGTTCTGTCACAAAGCACCTTGCAGGCCATAAGGATTTTGGACTTCATCCTAAGAGCAATGGGAAAATGGTAAATAGTTAAACAAGTGGGTCAAATAGGACTTTTTGTTTTGTGAGTGACCAAAACCATAGCTCCCTGTTACCTATCTGCCTAGTTTCAGAGGCAGCCAATATCACTAGGGTTTTATAAATCTATTCAGAGATAGCTATGTATACACATGCAAGTATGTTATCTTTTCATCTTGTAATAATACATGGTGGCATATTGCATACACTATCTTGAATCTTGTTTTTTTAACTTAGTGTATTCTAGCAATCATCCCACGTCCATGCATACAGATCTGCCTCGTTCTTCCTCTGGACTAGATTGTCTATTGTATGGAAATACTATTATGTATTTAACTAGTATTTAATAGACGTTAGGTCATTTCCAGGCTTTTGCTACCACAAAAAATACCATAGTGAATATTCTTACACATATCGTTGGCACATATGGGAGAATATCTATCAAATTACTGGAAATGGGATTGCTAGGTCAAATGGTATGCTCATTGGAAACTTGATAGATATTGTGAAAATGCCCTCCCTAGAAGTGGTATTAATTTACATAACCACCAGCAAGGATGCAACAGATAAAAGAAAATCTCAGTAGAGTTTTAATTTGCACTTCTTTTAGTAAAAGTGATCCTGAGCAGATTTGATCTGATTAAGAGCCAGTGCTTTTTAGGAATTAAAAATAATTAGGCTGAAAGCCAAGCAACAGCTGGGAGCTGAAAATGACATTTCATTCGTTCAACAAATTTTGAGAAACAACTCTGCACTAGGCACTGTCACAGGCACTGACGAATCCAGACAGGTAACAGCCAGTCTGCCCCAGAGGAGCTCACGTCTACTGCGGGAGATGGAGGTACAATTAAATGAAATATGCTATTTTTTAAAAACAAGAAGATGGGCCAGGTATGGTGGCCCACACCTGTAATCCTAGCACTCTGGGAGGCTGAGGTGGGCAAATCACTTGTGGTTAGGAGTTCAAAACCAGTCTGGCCAACATAGTGAAACCCCATCTCCGCTAAAAATACAAAAATTAGCTGGGTGTGGTGGCAGGCGCTTGTAATCCCAGCATCCCCAGAGGCTGAGGCAGGAGAATCGCTTGAACCCCAGAGACGGAGGCTGCAGTGAGCTGAGATCGGGCTACAGAGTGAGACTCCGTCTCAAAATAAATAAATAAATAAACAAATAGAGGAAGAACAAGAAGGAACACAGAAATATGGGAGCACAGAGAAGAGCAACTAATGTGCCAAACACTCACATAAATTTTCTTAGAATACCTAATTTTTAAAAGGCAGGGAGTTGGGGGAAGCAGATGATTAATGCTTTTTAATTTTTTTAAGGCCTACTTGGGTTTCTTTCAAAACTTGGCTCTGTACATTAGCAAAAATATTCACAGTTGCTTTAATAGAGCTAAGATCTTTTTAAGTGTTTTAACTAAAAATATGTGTGAAATTATGGCAAGATTTCCATCAAAAAAGACTGTAGAGGCTGGATGTGGTGGCTCACACCTGTAATCTCAGCACTTTAGGAGGCTAAGGTGGTGAGATTGCTTGAGTCAAAGGAGTTGGAACTTCAGACCACAACAGCAGCTAAACATACAAAGGAGACTCAGCCACCGCTGGTAATAACACTGGAGCAGGGAGTTAGAGAGAGACACCTTGGCTTCTCCTTCTCCTACCTCCTTTTTGGCTGTTCCCAACCAGAAGCCAGTTGACAAGCCAGCTAGGAAACATAGTTTGCAGGGGTCTGCTCCCCAAGATGTAGAGCAGGGAAAGGGCAGGGAATGGGCCTGCAACAAATCTGAGAGCTAAATAATTGGCATGCTAGCCAGCCAGTTGACCTTCCCAGAATTTTGGAAACCATCATTCAGTCACTATAACCTGCCGATTCATCCTCCCACTGTGTCTTTTCTCTATCCCATAGCTACTAACTCAGTTCAAGCCCTTATCCTCTCTCACACAGACAATGGAAACATAACTTGTTTCCCCACCTCTACTCTCTCCCACTCCAAAATGCCCTCCATGTAGTGTGGACCTCCAGAATTAGTTTTTAAACAGAGCTATGTCCCAATCTCCACCTACAGCAAAAATCCAGTTCCTCTGGGCCTTTTGCAGTCTGGCTCCAGCATCACTTTCCCCCAAATCTTTCTATAAATATGCTGTGTTTCAGCCACAAAAGGAGAACTCAAGACTTCCCAAACATGGCATGTTATTTCATGCCCACATCCTTTGTTCGCACAACTTGAAATTCTCCTTTTGAAATTATTTATTCCTCCTGAAATTGTTTAAATCCTAAAAGTTACCTTCTAAAGGAAAACTGATTCAGCTCCCTCAGGCAAAATGAATTATTCCTTATGCTGCATTCATTCATAGCAAGTAATTCATACTGCTAATATAGTTTACTTATCACATCACATTTGTACTGCTAGCATAGAGCACTCCTTTTTTGTGTGTTTGTTTGTTTGTTTTTTGAGACAGAATCTTGCTCTATCACCCAGGCTGGAGTGCAGTGGCATGATCGGCTCACTGCTGCCTTGACTTCCTGAGCTCAGATGCTTCTCCCACATCAGCCTCCTGAGTAGCTGGGACCCTAGGCATGTGCCACCACACCCACGCAGAGCACTCTTTATATTACATTTTAGTTTGTTTTAGAAGTCTCAGTGATCTTCTCCATCAGGGACCCATGGCCTGCTTTTGTTAATAAAATTTTATTGGAACACAGCCACACCCCTTTGTTTTCATATTGTCTATGGCTGCTTTCACAGACAACAGCAGAGTGGGGTAGTTGGGACAGAAATAGCATAGCTCCCAAAGCTTAAAATACTTGGTCCACTAAGTTTGCCAACTCCTCTCTTTGATGGTTCACTGAAGGGATTCCCAGATCTTAGCCCAATGTCTAGCAGTTAGGTGCTCTGTAAATGTTGATTGAATTATCTAGAAAGATGCAAGTATATAGGTTCAAGAATAAGAGAAAAGGCCAGAAACACAAAGGAACATTTAAAAATACTGGCAAGGGGAGGCCAGAGCAATTAGTCCGGAGAAAAACAATAAAGGACATCCAGATTAGAAAGCAAGAAGTCAAATTAGACTTGTTCACAAATAACATGATCGTATACTTAGAAAAGCCTCCTGAAGTGGAAATGAAAAAATTTTTAAAAAAGAAAGGAAAGCCTAAAGACTCCACCAAAAAAAACTTTTAGAACTAATAAACAAATTCAGTAAAGTTACAGGATACAAAAAGTCAATAGCAACTGATTGTAAACACAGATAGCAAACAATGTGGAAAAGAAACCAAGAAAGCAATTCCATTTACAATAGCTACAAAGAATATAAAATACCTAGGAATCAATTTAACCAAAGAAGTGAAAGATCTATACAAGGGGCCAGCCATAGTGGTGCACGCCTATAATTCCAGCTACTTGGGAGTCTGAGGCAGGAGAATTGCTTGAACCTGGGAGGTGGAGGTTGCAGTGAGCCGAGATTGCGCCACCGCACTCCAACCTGGGTGACAGAGTGAGACTCCATCTCAAAAAAAAAAAAAAAAATCTATACAAGGAAAACTGGTGAAAGGAACACACACACAAATGAAAGGGTATTCCATTCTCATGGACTGGAAGAATTAATATTGTTAAAATGATAATAGTACACAAAGCAATTTACAGATTCAATGCGATCCCTATCAAACTACCAATGACATTCTTCACAGAAATAGAAAAAAATTCCTAAAATTAATATGAAACCATGAAACACCCCGAATAGCCAAAGCAATTCTGAGTAAAAAGAACAAAGCTGGAGGCATCACACCACCTGACTTCAAAATATATTACAAGGCTATAGGCCGGATGTGGTGGCTCAGGCCTATAATCCCAGCACTTTGGGAGGTCGAGGCAGGAGGATTGCTTGAGCCCAGGAGTTCAAGACCAGCTTGGCCAACATGGCAAGACATCTCCAGTGTGGTGGTGCATGCCTGTAATCCCAGCTACTCAGGAGGCTGAGGCACGAGAATCACTTGAACCCAGGAGGCCGAGGTTGCAGTGAGCTGAGATTGCGCCACTGCACACCAGCCTGGGCAACAGAGCGAGACCCTATCTCAAAATGTATATATACATACACACACACACACACACATTGTATGTATACATATATATTACATATACACATATATATGTAATATATATGTGTATATGTATATACGTATACGTATATATACACATATATATGTGTATATGGATACATGTACACATATATGTACATATATACATATGTATGTATATACACATACATATACACATGTATATGTATACACATACACACATGTATATGTATACACATACATATGTGTTATATATAACAAGGCTATATTAACCAAAACAAGGCTATATTAACCAAAACAGCATGGTATTTGTATAAAAATAGACACACAGACCAATAGAACAGAATACAGAACCCAGAAATAAATTCACATATTTATAGCCAACTGATTTTAAACAAAGGCACTACGAATATACACTGGGGAAAGGACACCCTCTTCAATAAATGGTGCTGGGTCCACCAGCCTCTGGACAAGTCTTTCCACCGAAGGCTCATTCTCTTCTGGGAGGTTCTCTGTATCCCCTTGTCCCCCGACCCCCAGGCAGCAATAGAATAAGTGTTTGTATGGATTTTTCAAAAATAAATAAATATACTGGGGAAATTGGATATCCATGTGCAGAAGAATGAAACTTGGACCCCTATCTCTCACCATATACAAAAATCAACTCAAAATGGATTAAAGACTTAAGTGTAAGAAACAAACTATAAAACTGCTAGAACACATAGACAAAATAAGACATTGGTCTGTGCAAAGTCTTTCTTGTGTAAGATTTCAAAAGCGGCCAGGTGCGGTGGCTCACGCCTGTAATCCCAGCACTTTGGGAGGCCGAGGCAGGCGAATTACCTGAGGTTGGGAGTTCGAGACCAGCCTGACCAACATGGAGAAACCACGTCTCTACTAAAAATACAAAATTAGCCGGGTATGGTGGTACATGCCTGTAATCCCAGCTACTCAGGAGGCAGGCCGAGGCAGGAAAATCGCTTGAACTCAGGAGGCGGAGGTTGTGGTGAGCAGAGATCATGTCATTGCACTCCAGCCTGGGCAACAAGAGCGAAACTCCATCTCAAAAAAAAAAAAAAATTTCAAAAGCACAGGCAACCCAAGCAAAAATAGTCAAACAGTTACATCAAAAAGTGTCTGCGTAGAAAAGGAAACAATCAACAAAGTGAAGAGACATTCTGCAGAATGAGAGAAAATATTTGCAAACTACCCATCCAACAAAGGATTAATAACTAGAATACACGAGAAACTCACAACAACTCAATAGTAAAAAAAAAAATTCAATTTAAAAATGGACAAAAGATCTGAATAGACATTTCTCATAAGAAGACATACAAATGGCCAACAGGAATATGGAAAACTGCTCAACATCACTAAGCATCAGAGAAATGCAAATCAAAACCACAAGAAGATATCATCTCACCCCAGTTAAAATGGCTTTTATCAAAAAGACAGGAAATAATTAATGCTGGCAAGGATGTGGAGAAAGGGGAACCCTTGTATGCTGTTGGTGGGAATGTAAATTAGTATAGGCACTATGGAAAACTGTATGGAGGTTCCTCAAAAACCAAAAATAGAACCATGGTACGATCCAGCAATACCACTACGGGATATAGATAGATAGATAGATGATAGATAGATAGATAGATAGATAGATAGATAGATAGATAGATAGATAGATAGAGATAGAGATAGAGATATACAGATATATATATAAAATTAGTATATTGAAGAGATCTCTGCACTCCCATATTTTATTGCAGCATTATTCACAATAGCCAAAATATGAAATGAATCTAAGTACCCGTCAATGATGATTGCATAAAGAAAATGTGGTAGAAATACATAATGGAATAGTTTTCTGCCATAAAAAAGAATAGGGCTGGGTACTGTGCCTGATGCCTGTAATCCCAGCACTTTGGGAGGCAGAGGCTGGCGGATCGCTTGAGCCCAGGAACTCAAGACCAGCCTGGGCAACATGGTGAAACCCCCATTTCTAAAAAAAATACAAAAATTAGCCAGGCGTGGTGGAGTGCCACTGTAGTCCCAGCTACTTGGAAGGCCAAGGTAAGAGGATCACTTGAACCCAGGATCCTTCATCAAGCCACTACACTCCAGCCTGGGCAACAGAGTGAGACCCTGTCTCAAAAAAAAAAAAAAGAACTGGAGGTCATTATGTTAAATGAAATATGCCAAGCACAGAAAGATATGATCACACGTTCTCACTTATATGTAGGAGCTGAAAAAAAAGGTGGATCTCATGAAGACAGAGAGTAAACTGATGCTTACCAGAGGCTAAGAAGAGTAGGTGGAAGGAGGGGATGAAGAGAAGTTGATTAATGGGTACAAATAAACAGTCTGATAGAAGAAATAAGACCTAGCATTTGATAGATCAGTAGGATAGCTATAGTTTATAATTATCTATTGTATATTTCTTTTCTTTTTTTCTTTTCTTTTTCTTTTTCTTTTCTTTTTTTTTTTTTTTTAGACAGAGTTTCACTCTGCCACCCAGGCTGGAGTAAAGTGGCATGGTCTCAGCTTACTGCAACCTCTGCCCCCTGGGTTCAAGCGATTCTCCTGCCTCAGCCTCCAGAGTAGCTGGGATTATAGCCTCCTGCCACCACACCTGGCTAATTTTTGTGGTTTTAGTAGAGACGGGGTTTGGCCGTGTTGGCCAGGCTCCTGACCTCAGGTGATCCACCCGCCTCAGCCTACCAAAGTGCTAGGATTACAGGCATAAGCCACCGCTCCCGGCCTCTATTGTATATTTCAAAATAGCTTAGAAGAGATTAATTGGATTGTTTCTAGCATAAAGAAAAGACAAATGTTCTAGGTGATAGGTGTCCCAATTACACTGATTCAATCTTTACAAATTACATGAATGTATTAAATTATCATATGTACCCCAAAAATATGTACATTTATTATGTATCAATAAAAATTTAAATTTTTTTAAAGCGAGGGGAAAAGGGGAACCTGTTTTCATTAATGTAAAGAATTATTTTTAGAGAAATGCTCATGGGTGTTTTTAAAACAGCACAGAAACAATTTTCTAACTCTCATAAAGAAGTTTGTTTTGGTCTAAAAAATATATATATTCAAAAAGAAAAAGTTGGGAACTTTTCTGCTTCAGTAAGCCTAGAATATCTGGAATTCTAGAAGGTATGGACAAGCATCCTCTGCTGGACATGGCTTAAATGGGTCAAGCTGATGGCTGAACTAAAAGCATCTTAAGAGTCCCTCTATGGCCGGGTGCAGTGGCTCATGCCTGTAATCCCAGCACTTTGGGAGGCCGAGGCAGGCGGATCACCTGAGGTCAGGAGTTCAAGACCAGCCCAGCCAACATGGTGAAACTCCGTCTCTACTAAAAATACAAAATTAGCCGGGTGTGGTGGCGCATGTCTGTTATCCCAGCTACTCAGGAGGCTGAGGCAGGAGAATTGCTTGAACCTGGGAGGTGGAGGTTGCAATGAGCCGAGATGGCTCCATTGTACTCCAGCCTGGGCAACAAGGGCAAAACTCCATTTAAAAAAAAAAAAGAGTCCCTCTAGCTCCTAGGTCAAAGAAGGCACAGATGAGCCTTGCACTGACAATGTCAAAGGTCTCATTGTCTCTTTTGAATGTTTAGATAGGTAATCTGAAAATTACATTAATAAAATATTTTGCATGACTGAAAAATAACTCTGCAGAACACACTCTAAGTCTTTGTAGTTGTTTTACACACCCAAGTGAATTATTCTTGCATGCAAAATTGACAGGTGAGAGATCTTCCTATTGTGTAACAAACACAGAAAAATGTGAGTTGTGTTCTATTTGATGTTGTGGAGTGCAGCAAATTTATTAAAACTTAGAAAATAAGGCTGGACTCAAACTCCTGGGTTCAAGTGATCCTCCTGCCTCAACCTCCTAGGACAACAGGCACATGTCACCAGGCCCAGCTCAGAAAATAATTCTTTTGGGAAGGGGAGGGGGTCTCATGCTGTGGCCCAGCCAGGAGTGCAGTGGCATGATTATAGCTCATTGCAGTCTCAAACTCCTGGCCTCAAGCAATCCTCCCTTCGCAGCCTCACAACTAGCTAAGACTACAGGGGTGCACCACCACACCTGGATTATTTTTTTAAAAAAAATTTTTTAGAGACAGGGTCTCACTATGTTGTCCAATCTGGTCTCTAACTCCTGGGCTCAAGTGATTCTACCACCTCCGCTTCTCAAAGTGCTAGAATAATAGGCTCAAGCCACTGTGCCCAGCTATTTCTTCCAGTAATTTTTTTTATTTTTTAAAAATTTTTTTAGACAGTCGATCTGTCGCCCAGGCTGGAGTGGAGCGGCGTGATCTCAGCTCACTGCAACCTCTGCCTCCCAGGTTCAAGCAATTCTCCCACCTCAGCCTCCAGAGTAGCTGGAACTACGGGCAGGTGCCACAATGCCCAGCTTTTTGTATTTTTAGTAGAGATGGAGTTTCACCATGTTGGCCAAGCTAGTCTCAAACTCCTGACCTCAAGTGATCCGTTTGCCTCAGCCTCCCAAACTGCTGGAATTATAGGTATGGGCCACCACACCTGTCCCACTACCATTTTTTTCCCTTTTTTTGTGTTTTAATTTTTTTTGTTGTTGTTCTTTTTCTTCCATTAACTTTGAAAAGGTATTTTAAAGTATTTTAAATACAAAGAGATCTATATCATTATGCACTGTTAGTGGAAATGAAAAATTATGATAGCATTTCTGGCAAGCAATTTGGCAAGAACCTCAAACGTGTTTATTTCATTTGACCCAATAGTTTTTATTTGTTTGTTTGTTTGAGACACGGTTTCACTATGTTGCTCAGGCTGGTCTCAAACTCCTATTCTCAAGCAATCCTCTTGCCACAGCCTCCTGAGTAGCTGGGATTACAGGCATGCACCATGGTGCCTGCCTAATCAGATAGTTCTATTCTAGGAATCTACACTTTAAAAGTTTGTGTGTGTGTAATTGTAATGAAAAACAATGAAAAATTGGAACAACAAACGAATGGTTAAATTGTTGCATATGATACTATGTAACAGTAAAATTTTGAGGAATATTTAGTAATAAGAATGTGTCGCCGGGCGCGGTGGCTCACGCTTGTAATCCCAGCACTTTGGGAGGCCGAGGCGGGCGGATCACGAGGTCAGGAGATCGAGACCACGGTGAAACCCCGTCTCTACTAAAAATACAAAAAATTAGCCGGGCGTGGTGGCGGGCGCCTGTAGTCCCAGCTACTGGGAGAGGCTGAGGCAGGAGAATGGCGGGAACCCGGGAGGCGGAGCTTGCAGTGAGCCGAGATCGCGCCACTGCACTCCAGCCTGGGCGACAGAGCGAGACTCCGTCTCAAAAAAAAAAAAAAAAAGAATGTGTCTAACTCATGATTTTTTTTCTTTTTTTTTTGTATTTTTAGTAGAGACAGGGTTTCACCATGTTAGCCAGGATGGTCTTGATATCCTGACCTCGTGATCCGCCCACCTCGGCCTCCCAAAGTGCTGCGATTACAGGCGTGAGCCACCGCGCCTGGCCTAACTCATGATTTTTAAATGTGAATATCCTATTGAGTTTTTCTAATATGGTTTTTTTTGTTGTTGTTGTTTTTTGAGACAGAGTCTGGCTCTGTTGCCCAGGCTGGAGTGCAGTAGCAACATCTCAGCTCACTGCAACATCCTCTCCCGGGTTTAAGTGATTCTTGTGCCTCAGCCTCCAGAGTTGCTGGGACTACAGGCGTGCACTACCAGGGCTGGCTAATTTTTGTATTTTTAGTGGAGATAGGGTTTCGCCATGTTGGTCAGGCTGGTCTCAAACTCCTGACCTCAGGTGATCAGCCTGGCAGCCTCCCAAAGTGCTAAAATTACAGGCATAAGCCACCAAGCCCAGCCTGATATGCTCCTTAAAATTAAAATAATGGCCAGGCAGGGTGGTTCATGCCTGTAATCCCAACACTTTGGGAAGCCAAGGTGGGCGGATCACCTGAAGTCAGGAGTTTGAGACCAGCCTGGCCAACGTGGCGAAATCCCGTCTCTACTAAAAACACAAAAAATCAGCCAGGCAGCTGGACGCGGTGGATCACGCCTGTAATCCCAACACTTTGGGAGGCTGAAGTGGGTGGTTCACGAAGTCAAGAGATTGAGACCATCCTGGCCAACAAGGTGACCCCATCTCTATTAAAAATACAAAAATTAGCTGGGCATGGTGGCAGGTGCCTGTAGTCCCAGCTACTCGGGAGACTGAGGCAGGAGAAAAGCTTGAATCTGGGAGGTGGAGGTTGCAGGGAGCCGAGATCGCGCCCCTGAACTCCAGCCTGGCCACAGAGCTAGATTCCGTCTCACCAAAAAAAAAAAAAAAAAAATTAGCCAGGCGTGGTGGCAGGCACCTGTAATCTCAGCTACTTGGGAGGCTGAGGCAGGTGGATCACCTGAGGTCAGGAGTTGGAGACCAGGCTGGCCAACATGGCAAAACCCCTGTCTCTACTAAAAATTCCAAAAATTAGCCAGGCATGGTGGCAGCCGCCTGTAATCCCAGCTACTCCAGAGGCTGAGGCAGGAGAATTGCTTGAACCCACGAGGCAGAGGGTGCAGTGAGCCAAGATTGCGCCACTACACTCCAGCTGGGCAACAGAGAGAGGCTCTATCTCAAAAAAAAAAAAAAGTTACAAACACTATTGAGGTATAATTCATTTGTTGGCATTTTTAATGTATTTATTATTTTATTTTATTTTATTTGTTTTATTTTATTTTATTTTTGAGACAGTCTCGCTCTGTCGCCCAGGCTGGAGTGCAGTGGAGCGATCTCGGCTCCCTGCAACCTCCGCCTCCCCGGTCCAAGAGATTCGCCTGCCTCAGCCTCCGAAGTAGCTGGGATTACAGGCATGTGCCACCCGCCAGGCTAATTTTTGTAATTTTAGTAGAGTCGGGGTTTCGCCATGTTGGCCAGGCTGGTCTTGAACTCCTGACCTCAAGCGATCCACCCGCCCCAGCCTCTCAAAGTGTTGGGATTACAGGCCTGAGCCACCTTGCCTGGCCCTTTTATTTTTTAACCTAATATATGATGGAATCCTTACATGAAAGTACGCATACAAATAATCTACCTCTACCTTTCATCTTAAAAAAAAAGTTTCATAGTATTTCATCATGCGGAAGTACTTTGGACTTCATAAATAAATAACTGATTTTATTATTTGCAGAATTCTAATTGAATGGATGTAACAACATAGTATTGTAGAAAACATATTTGAAGCCAGGCGTGGTGGCTAACGCCTGTAATCCCAGCACTTTGGGAAGCTGAGGCAGGTGGATCACGAGGTCAAGAGATTGAGACCATCCTGGCCAACATGGCGAGACCCTGTCTCTACTAAAAATACAAAAATTAGCTAAGTGTGATAGTGCGCGCCTGTAGTCCCAGCTACTCCGGAAGCTGAGGCAGGAGAATAGCTTGAACCCAGGAGGCGGAGGTTGCAGTGAGCTGAGATCGCGCCGCTGCACTCCAGCCTGGCAACAGAGCAAGACTCCATCTAAAAAAAAAAGAAAGAGAAGAGAGAGAAGAGAAGAGAAGAGAAGAGAAGAGAAGAGAAGAGGAGAAGAGAAGAGAAGAGAAGAGAGAAAACAATATCTGCAGTGGGTTGTTGACTAATTTTGTGTGTCGGTCTGTCCATATGGATGCATACAAGAGTTTTCAGAAGGATATACACCTAAATAGTAATAGTGATTATGTCTAAGTAGTGAGATTATAGGTGATTTTCTTCACTATTCTCAGCTGTATTTATTCAAGTATTCTGTAAAACTACTATATTACTTTTACATTAAAGAAAATTATTAGTAAGTTTCTCCACTGATACGGTTTGGATCTGTGTCCCCAGCCAAATCTCATGCTGAAATGTAATCCTCAATGGCCGGGTGCGGTGGCTCACGCCTGTAATCCCAGCACTTTGGCAGGCCGAGGCAGAAGGATCACAAGGTCAGGAGATCGAGACCATCCTGGCTAACACAGTGAAACCCCATCTCTACTAAAAACACACACACACAAAATTAGCCGGGCATGGTGGCGGGGACCTGTAGTCCCAGCTACTTGGGAGGCTGAGGCAGGAGAATGGCGTGAACCCAGGAGGCGGAGCTTGCAGTGAGCCGAGATCGTGCCCCTGCACTCCCGCCTGGGCGACAGAGCAAGACTCCGTCTCAAAAACAAAACAAAACAAAAAATCCTCAGTGTTGGAGGTAGGGCCTAGTGGGAGTTGACTGCTCATGGGGTTGGATTTCTATTTTTTTTTTTTTGAGACGGAGTCTCGCTCTGTCGCCCATCTTATCGAGACTGCAATCCACCTGGTCTCACTCCGACCTTGCTCCCCCCCTCTCGATACTGGATTACAAGCACCCCCACCACCCCCGAATGGTTTCGCACCATTTCTTGTTGCTGTCCTCTCAATAATGAATGAGTTCTCTGGCGGCGATCTGGCTGTTTCTAAGTATGGCACCTTGCCCTCCCTCTTGCTCGGTTTTCACCATGTGGTGTGCCTGCTCCTGATTCGCCTTCCACCATGAGTAAAATCTCCTTGAGGCCTCCCCAGAAACAGATGCCACTATGCTTCCTGTGCAGTTTGCAGAACCGTGAGCCAATTAAACCTTTTTTCTTTATAAATTACCCAGTCTGGCCAGGCGTGGTGGCTCACGTCTGTAACCCCAACACTTTGGGAGGCTGAGGCGGGAGGATCACCTGAGGTCGGGAGTTCAAGACCAACATGGAGAAACTCTGTCTCTGCTAAAAATACAAAATTAGCCGGGCATGGTGGCACGTGCCTGTAATCCCAGCTACTCAGGAGGCTGAGGCAGTAGAATCGCTTGAACCCGGGAGGCAGAGGTTGCGGTGAGCCGAGATTGGGCCATTGTACTCCAGCCTAGGCAAGAAGAATGAAACTCCATCTCAAAAAAATAAATAAATAAATTACCCAGTCTCAGGTATTTCTTTATAGCAATGCAAGAACAGACTAATAAATCCATTCAGTTGGGTAAAAGGGTTCCAGGCACTAAATATGAGCTTTAGCATCAACATCATTAAGGAAGATGCTCTACTGGGGTAGCTTCAGCAGGCAGCTGGGCCCATCTCTTTCCTGGGCTTAACCAGGCCTGGCCTCTGCTCTCCACTTGGGATGTCCCCCATTCTGCCCCTCCAAACCCCCCCGTTCATTCAAAGCCCAACCGAACTCCTACCTCCTCCAGGCAGCCTATTGGGATTATTCTAGCCTATCTTATACTTAGGTGTATCCTCATTGTTTTCTGGTTTCTTGTCTCTTCATTCCAATCAGATTATTAGCATCCTGAGGGTAAAACTCTGATTATACTTATTCATATTCTTCACAATGCCTAGTACTGCAGTGAACATGTAGCAGCCACCTAACAAATACCTATTTGTTCTTAAAAGAGATAAAGGAGTATGATGCAAGGAGCATTTAAAAAACAAACAAAAAAGAGATAATAAAGGTGAAAATGATGTTTGCCACATTATAGGTAATCAACACATGCTTATTGTACCTGAATGGATAATTTCTCTACTCAAAATTAACAAATCATAAAAGAAATAATCAACCACTCACTGGTAGAGAAGGTAAGAGCAAGAGCCCCAGGATATTGGGAACCAGATATGGAGTAAGGAAGAGCCACACCTCTCCTAGCTGTGCTGGCTGTTAAAGATTACATTTTGGGCCAGGCAGAAGTGGTGGCTCATGTCTGTTATCTCTGCCCTTTGGGAGGCTGAAGTGGGAGGATTGCTTGAGCTCTGGAGTTTGAGACCAGCCTGGCCAACATAGTGTCTCTACAAAAAATTTTAAAATTAGCCAGATGTGGTGGTGTGAACCTGTAGTCCCAACTACTCAGGAGGCTAAGACAGGAAGATCACCTGAGCCCAGGAGTTTGAGGCTGCAGTGAGCTATGATTGCACCACTGCACTCCAACCTGGGCAACAGAGTGAGATCTTGTCTCAAAAAAATTAATTAATTAAAGTAAATTTGAGGCTGGGTGTGGTGGCTTATGCCTGTAATCCCAGCACTTTGGGAGGCCAAAGCAGGCAGATCACCTGAGCTCAGGAGTTTGAGACCAGCCTGGCCAATATGGTGAAACCCCATCTCTACTAAGAATACAAAAATGAGGCATGGTGGCGTGCACCTGTAGTCTCTGCTACTCAAGAGGCTGAGGCAGGAGAATAGCTTGAACCTGGGAGGTGGAGGTTGCAGTGAGCTGACATGGCACCACTGTACTCCAGCCTGGGTGACTGAGCAAGACTCCATCTCAAAAAAGTAAAATAAGATTAAAAATGAAGTAAATTTGAAAGATTACATTTCAAAGGAATGTGAACACCTCGACATAGAATACTTTTAACTCACTAAAAGACAATAGGGGTGATTAATTAGATTGCTTAATCAGATTAATTCAGTCTTCATGCAAGAAGCATCTTCAAACTGCTTTAGATCGAAAGGACATCTTCCATCATCTTAATCAGTTTGTTTGCCAACATAGGATTTAATTTTCTGTGTAGGCCTCTTCATTTTACCTATCATTCTCTCCATGCATACTATCTGCCTCCCAAGCAGACAGCTAAATTTGATTTTTCCTAAAGATTCAAAAAATATCTTTCAGGCTGGACATAGTGGCTCATGCCTGTAATCCCAGCACTTTGGGAAGCCAAAGCAAGTGAAATGCTTGAGGCCAGGAGTTCGAGACCAGCCTACGCAACACAGCAAGAGCCCATCTCTACGAAAAAAAATAAAAAAAGAATTAGCTGGATGTGGTGATGTGCACCTGTGGTCCCAGCTATACAGGAGGCTGAGGCAGAGGATTTCTTGAGCCGAGGAGGTCAAGGTTGCAGTGAGCCATGTTCACGTCACTGCACTCCAGCTTGGGTGACAAAGCGAAACCCTGTTTCCCCCGCACCGCCCGCCACCTGCAAACACACACACACACACACCAAAAACTTTCATGTCTTTTCAGTTAACTTTTAAACAAGCCCAGCAGGATTGAATTATGTGGCATAATTTTAGGGACATTTTTGCCCAAGTTCAAGAGTTTTATCCACCTGTTCTAAAACCTGAAAGACCTTGATCAGGAATCAAAGTGATATATGCTGTACTTGGAGAGAAAGCTTAAAAGACACATCCTCAAAGGAAAGCAAAAACATTTATTTAAATTCATTCTAAAATATTATCTTCCCAGGTGCTCTCTCTATTCAATTTTTTCATCACCATCCACACGGAGAGGACTCACAAATTTCTATCTCCAGTGCGAGGCTCTGTGTCCTCAGGTTTCAAACTCAATTATACAACTGACAACTTGCCTTGTCCGCCTGGGATTCTCAAAGGCATCCAAACTTAACATGAATTCATGCTCTCCCCACTCCCCACACTCACTGATACTCCTAACTTGGTTTCTATGGTCCCCTATCCCAGTGAGCTAGTCATCTGGTTGAACAAGCCTGAAAGGCAGAAGTCATCCATGACAGCTCTCTCTTGCCTCCATGCCCACACCATCCCTCAATTCTGTCAGAACTCTCCAGTGTCCTCCATCTTCTCCACATCATTCAGCCAAACTTTGTCTAATTTAATAACCTCCTAACCAGTCTATCTAGAGCCCTTCTAACCCCAGCCAAACCTACATACCATATTAGAGCAAAAGCACATGTTTTTCAAACGTTAGTCAAGTGAAACAGTGGGAGTGGAGAAGGAACAAAGAAATCTGTAACTGGTTGTGATAAATTAGTTGTAAACACCACTGCACTCAGACCAGCTGCAAAATTTTTTGTTGTTGTTGTTGTTGTTTTGAGACGGAGTTTCACTCTTGTTGCCCAGGCTGGAGTGCAATGGCGTAGTCTTGGCTCACTGCAACTTCCAACTCCCGGGTTCAAGCAATCCTCCTGCCTCAGCCTCCCAAGTAGCTGGGAGTATAGGCGCCCGCCACCATGCCTGGCTAATTTTTGTATTTTTAGTAGAGACAGGGTTTCACCATGTTGGCCAGGCTGGTCTCGAACTCCTGACCTCAGGTGATCCACCTGCCTCGGCCTCCCAGAGTGCTGGGATTACAGGCGTGAGCCACCACGCCCGGCCTGCAAAATTTTTAATACATATTATACTCCTTGACCTCCACTATCACAGAAACTTTGCTATATACTGTTTCCTTGACTTAAAACACTCTTCCCTCCTTAATAACTCCAATTCCTCCACATTTCTGCTCAAGCATCAGTTTCCCAGAGACGCTTTTATCACCAGGTCAAATTCCTATCTCCTAGTACTTTGTACAGTCCTTCATAGTGCTCACCAAGTTGTAATCTGACACACACACACATATATATATGTGTGTGTGTTATTATATCATCTCCCTCACTAGTCTAAGCCATAAAGTCATGGATCATGTCCAGTTTTTTTCTCCCCACTACATCCAAACACCTAGCATAGTGTCCAGTACATAGCAGTGTTAAAAAAATATTTACTGAGTAAACAAATGCATAAATTAAAATATAAATAAGCAACATAAAATCCTTTCCAAGAATACGTTTTTATGACAGATATCAACCAGCAGAAAAACAAAACATTTTCTAGAATGAAAGAACATATGAAAAATGTCTGGCACACAAGAGGTTCACAATTTTGTAAAAATTCATCTGCTTTATGATTTTCATAGAGCCAATATCTGCAACCTGGCTTTCTATGTATTTATGGAGAGCAGGATCAAAGCAATGTAATTTGCTGCTAGGATGCCAGTACTAAAGTGTTTCTTTTTGTCTGTTCCTGCTTCCTGAACATACTTTGCTTTGTGTAAATTTACTATGACCACACAAAAATATCAGACAAAATAAAGACAGAGTTGCAACAATTTCCAACTTGTTAGTTGGGGAGGATGCCTTGGAAAACAAAGTACAGGGCTTCCCACTACATATAACCAGCTGTCTAGTCTTAAGGTGAAGATAAATAATATCTTCTAGGAGCTGGGCATGATGGCTCATACTTGTGATCCCAGGACTTTGCGAGGCCAAGGCGGGAGGATCACTTTAGCCCAGGAGTTTGAGACCAGCCTGGGCAACACAGAGAGACTCAGTCTCTTAAAAAAAAAGAAAAAAAAAAGAATACCTTCTAGAAAAGGAATTATCTTTAAATACAGTCTAGAGAATTCAGGATTTCAAGTTTAGCTTCCTCAGTGTGTGAGTAAGACACTCAAAGGGATAGAAGATGAAATGTTTAATCTGCATGAGTTCACTTAAGGACACATCCCAATAAGGAAAAGCTGTGGGGCATATGATTGTTTCATAAAACAGTGTGAAGATAATTGTTTGGCACTGTTTGCACATGACAGGCTCACAATTCATTTCTTTAAATATGAAGCCCCAAATCAACCCATCTAAAATTATGTTTCCTACCAAGATTGCTTAGTTACTACACATAGGAATGTGCATAGGCCTGGAGGCAGCACTCTCAGCTCTTCTGAGATAATCAGTTGCTCTTTTATTTACAAGAATCCTGGTGAAGACACTCCATTCCTGTCCCATTTCTCTGCCACTAATTGACTCTGTGGCTGTAACACAGTCTCAGTTCTTCATGTGTAAATCAAGGAGATTGGATTTTTTTAAGTCCTTAAAGTTCCCTCCAGCTCCCAGTCCTTTGATTCAGGCCTGAATTCCAGCCAGTGGATTAGAGTATCAAGTCACCTACATAGTTTGTTGAGTTGCATGAGCATTTAATGAAGAGTTTCCCTACTCTTTGGAAGAGTCTGTTCACAGGAGAAATGTATGCCACCTTAATAAAATGAGCAGAGGAGAAACCTGTTATTTCCTCATAGGTGCATAAGCAGCCCCGAAATGGGAGCTGACTAGAGGGGTGGGCTGGGAGACAGGAGTCTGCAGGGTCAGGCCACCATGAGGTTGATAGGGAAGTTTTGCCCCACTGGCCAGATTTCTCTTCACTATTGCTGCATGCAGGCTGCTGAGCTCACTGGTGTCACCTTCCTCAGCCATGACCCTCAGGACTCAATCAAAGAATATCAAGATTTCCACAGCACACTTGTCTTTTTTCTTTTAATGGAATGAATGATGCCATACATTTGTCATGTTTATGGAGCAGCCTTCCCTGCATTAAAAAAACACACACACACACACACACACACATAGATATAGATATAGATATAGATACATAGATATAGATATATAGATACAGATACAGATATAGATATAGATATAGATATAGAGATATAGATATAGATATAGATATATCCCACAGGAAATCAACATGGCACATGGATACATATGTAACAAACCTGCACATTGTGCACATGTACCCTAAAACCCTAAAGTATAATAAAAAAAAAAGAAAAAGAAAAAAAAAAACCATATATATAAAATATATATTATATATAAAATATATATTATATATATTATATATATATATATTATATATATTCTTTCAAGTAACACTCTGGCAGGATTATCCCACAACAGAAAGTGTCAAAGGCAAAGAGAAATGCCTATACAAGAAGAACTTTTTAAAATAGAAAGCATAGGCCGGGCGCGGTGGCTCAAGCCTGTAATCCCAGCACTTTGGGAGGCCAAGGTGGGCGGATCACGAGGTCAGGAGATCGAGACCATCCTGGCTAACACGGTGAAACCCCGTCTCTACTAAAAATACAAAAAATTAGCCGGGCATGTTGGCGGGCACCTGTAGTCCCAGCTACTCGGGAGGCTGAGGCAGAAGAATGGCGTGAACCCAAGAGGTGGAGGTTGCGGTGAGCCGAGATCGCGCCACTGCACTCCAGCCTGGGGGACAGAGAAAGACTCCGTCTCAAAAAAATAAAATAAAATAAAAAATAAAATAGAAAGCATAGATTCAAGCTGCCTCAATCACTGTGTGCTTCCTTCCCTGGCAGAGGAGACACATTTCCTTCATTCCTTTCCAAATAAAGCACCTTGTCTCTATTCAAGGCTTTACTATGGGCAGGAAGACCAATGGCAACTTCTTGATCTATAGGAAAGTTTTATTTGTTCAACTAACCTACCAGAAAAATATTCTAAATTGAATTACTTTGCCTTGTTTTATAGATGATACATAAATTGCCTTGCCCAAGATACTTTTTAAAAAAAAGTTACACAAAACAGAGCATGTCAAAATAATTTTCAAATATAATACCTATAAGATGTCTAAAATGTAGCAAAGTATAATTTGCCTGAGATTGTAATATTATAAATTGAGACAAGTACTTGGCTATAATATAGATTTGTCATTTCTTGGACAAACTTTTTGTCAACTCTCTTCTAAATTACGTTTGCCTCTGTGCCTTGAATTAAAAAATGGCTTTAATCATAAATAAACATGAGAAAAAAGTATTTTTCTACTTTGAAAGCCCACAAGGCCGGGCGCGGTGGCTCACATCTGTAATCCCAGCACTTTGGGAGGCCGAGGCGGGTGGATCACGAGGTCAGGAGTTCAAGACCAGTCTGGCCAATATAGTGAAACCCCATCTCTACTAAAAATACAAAAAATTAGTTGGGCATGGTGGCCGGCGCCTATAATCCCAGCTACTTGGGAGCCTGAGGCAGGAGAATCGCTTGAACCCAGGAGGTGGAGGTTGCAGTGAGCGGAGATCATGCCACTGCACTCCAGCCTGGGTGACAGTGCGAGGCTCTGTCTCAAAAAAAAAAAAAAAAAAAGAAAAAAAAGAAAGCCCACAATATGAGCTCATTCTTTCAGTATCCAGTCCTACAACCTCACCTGGAGTATTTTTAGCCTAAGCCAATCTTTCAATATTTACTTTGTGTATGTAAATAACACATGTTCCTGTAAGTAGTGCTAGTTACATTCTAAAAAAGCCTTGATTCTAATTGCCCTACTGTTGTCATTCACGTCTTGAGGGTTCCAGCTCAAGTTTCCTGCGTGACTGGAGGCACTGCCCTCATTCTATTTGATTCATTATGAATAACACAAGGAAAATGATGCCTGTAATTACTGACAATTTGCCACCTTATTTGAAGTTCTCAAAAGCAAAACGCTCCAAATGTATGCTCATAATTGTTTATTAGTTGGTCAGGTTACAAAGCCAATTTTTGTTTCCTCAAAATTAAATGGCATTTGTTCATTTTTAAAATTTGAGTGACAATGTTTCTAAGTTAAACCCAGGAGGCTAGGCTCAGTGGCTCATGCCTGTAATCCTAGCACTTTGGGAGGCCGAGGTGGGCAGATCACTTGAGGTCAGGAATTCAAGACCAGCCTGGCCAACATGGCGAAACACCGTCCTACTAAAAACACAAAAATTAGCCAGGTGTGGTGGTGGGCACCTGTAATCCCAGCTACACAGGAGGCTGAGGCAGGAGAATTGCTTCTACCCAGGAGGCCAGGGGGTTGCAGTGAACCAGGATCACAACACTGCACTCCAGCCTGGGTGACAGAGCGAGACTCTGTCTCAAAAAAAAAAAAAAATAACCAAAAACAAACCACAGTGTATATGCATGGATACATAAACTGAAAAGTACCATTACTAATGAAAAGTCAGCATGTAACAACTGTTGTTTTAGGATAATTATTACTAATGTTGAAAATAATCAAATCTCACCAAAGAAAAAGAGATTATTTTCCTTATAAGGCAGATTATGTGTCTCAGTGATAGTGATTCAAAAATGATCATTTCAAATTGCTGAAGATTCTTGAGGATCCAATGTCTAAAGTTCTCTCTGCTCCCTGGCCTTCTCATTTCGTACTATATTATAGATTAAATCTCCTAACATTGTTTTGAAAACTTTTGTCTGGCCTTCCTTCTAACTCTATGTTCTATTTTTTACATAGTAAATTTATTGACAGTTTGATACCTAAAGCTCCATGTCTATTTTCATCCAACTCCATAGTAACAAAACCAGTGTTTAGTTACATTGGTTTAGTTACATTAACAACACTGTAGCCGAGCGCAGTGGCTCATGCCTGTAATCCCAGCACTTTGGGAGGCTGAGGCACAGGGATCACCTGAGGTTGGGTGTTCGAGACCAGCCTGACCAACATGGAGAAACCCTGTCTCTACTAAAAATACAAAATTAGCCGGGTGTGGTGGCACATGCCTGTAATCCCAGCTACTAGGGAGTCTGAGGCAGGAGAATCTCTTGAACCTGGGAGGTGGAGGTTGCAGTGAGCAGAGATCACGTCATTGCACTCTAGCCTGGGCAACGAGAGTGAAACTCCGTTTCAGAACACACACACACACACACACACACACACTCACTGTAAAACATTAGACCAAAGACAAAAACATAGCCAAGAAGAAATTGCTTTAGCACCTACTCTGAGTCAGTCTGGTACATTTGATCTAGATTCCATCATCAACATTTTTGTAATAGAATTAGCTGTGCCCTTTAAATCACTCCTCTTGGAGAAATGACATAAAGTTGATGGTAAAATTGTGCATTATCCTGAAAGAACTGCTCAAGATGTAATGGTAAAGACAAATAATTGCCTAGACTAAAATCCAAAGGGAAGACAAATTATGGGATCAAGTGGAGCTTTCCATGACTTGAGCAAAACTATTACTTCCATCAAGGGAGCAATTCCCCTTCCCAGCAGGAAACTCACCTAAACTTCCCTGAGTCACTTGCAAACAATGTTGTTATAAATGTGACATGAACTCTCATCCACAATCATAATCCCATAATTTTTAATGTTAATTTTAAGCCCCCTATGATTATTTCATGGGCCTACAAGTTATCTGGATAAAGACGACAGACTCCAAATGATATTTAGCCAAGTGACAGTAATCCTGAAGATCCCTGCCTGGGAGGGCTGACCACCACTGCATAATTACTTACATGTTTACATGTCAGTTTCCCCAGCACCTATCATTATAATGTTCAGGTGTTGTAACACATCAAATATTACAACAGGAGAGACTGCCAAAGACTTACGCATGCTACAAAGACACAATCTCCTTGGCAAATGATTCAGACAATTAAAATGACAATAACATCAACAAAGTTGGTAAACCAAACCCAGTGTTAAAAAAAAAAAAAAAATGAAGCTTTACTGTGTAGAAAAAGAAAAGATTCTAGCCTAGAATCACAGAACTCTATACAAAGTTGGAAAGTGCCTTAGAGGTCATCCAGTTCAGCTACCCACTTGATGAAGAAATCTATTCTACAAAGTTCTTGACAAGTGGTTATTCAGCCTCCCCTTGTTTATATCCAGCATCCCAATGCAAACTACTGCCACTGAGCCAAAATTTACTTTGCTGAAACTTGCACTCATTGACTCTGTTTTGTAGAGCTTTTAAATCAATTCTGCCACTCCCTTTACTAGTTTAGTTGGGTTTTAAAAAAATACATTATAATAATAATAGCAAGCATTTATTGAATACTTACTATATGCTAGGTATTGGACTAGGTGTTTTTATATGAACTATCTTATTTATTTAGTGATTATGAGCATAAACTCTGGAGCCAGATTGTCTGAGTTAGAATTCCAACTCTGCCATTTATTAGCTGTAATCATTGGACAAGTCATTTAACCTCTCTATGCCTCAATTCCTCAACAATATAAAATAGGGATAAACATAATACTAATGGCTACCTAGTAGGATTATGAAAATTAAATGCCAGTGATGTAAAGTGTTTAGAACAGTGCCTAGCATATGATAAAAACTGTAAAAATGTTGTTGTGCTGCTCGTTGTTAGTATTATTTATTATTATTATTTGAGACGGAGTCTTGCTCTGTCACCCAGACTGGAGTGCAGTGGCGTGATCTCAGCTCACTGCAACCCCTGCCTCCAGGGTTCAAGTGGTTCTCCTGCCTCAGCCTCCAGAGTAGCTGGGACTAAAGGCATGCGCCACCATGCCTGGCTAATTTTTGTATTTTTAGTGGAGATAGGGTTTCACCACATTGACCAGGCTGGTCTTGAACTCCTGACCTCAGGTGATCCGCCCGCCTTGGCCTCCCAAAGTGCTGGGATTACAGGCATGAGCCACCATACCTGGCCTATTATTACACCCATTTTACAGATAAAAAGATTGAGGTTTAGTAAAAAGGTTGGGCAACTTGAGGATGGGATTTTCAATTATCCTTGTTAGATCACATCTGAAATCAGTTTATTACCCAAAGTGTTTGCTATTTATTGTGCATTTGCTATTTTATTTAGCTTTGCACATTAGTCTATTTTCTTTTTTTTCAGACAGGGTCTCACTATATTGCCCAGGCTGGTCTTAAACTCCTGAGCTCAAGTGATCCTCCTGCTTCAAAGCCTCCTAGTAGCTGAGATTACAGGCACAGGCCACCAGGCCTGGCTTTAGTCTATTTTTAAACAGATTCAGTTCCAGGAACTCTTTCCAGTGTTTGTCCTCCCGTGAAACAAAACAATCTTGCGGCCGGGCGTGGTGGCTCACGCCTGTAATCCCAGCACTTTGGGAGGCCGAGGTGGGCGGATTACAAGGTCAGGAGATCGAGACCATCCTGGCTAACACGCTGAAACCCCGTCTCTACTAAAAATACAAAAAAATTAGCCGGGCATGGTGGCAGGCGCCTGTAGTCCCAGCTACTCGGGAGGCTGAGGCAGGAGAATGGCGTGAACCCAGGAGGTGGAGCTTGCAGTGAGCCGAGATCGCGCCACTGCACTCCAGCCTGGGCAACAGAGCAAGACTCCGTCTCAAAAAAAAAAAAAAAAAAAAAAAAAAAAAAAAAAAAAAAAAAAAAAACAAAAAAAAAACACACAAAAAAACAAAACAATCTCGCATTAATCCAGAGATGGTAAAGGTATGTTTGGAAAACAATATTGCAAAATATATCAACAATCATAAAATTGTTCAAAGCATTTTTTTTTGAGACTGAGTCTTGCTGTGTTGCCTAGGCTTGACTGGACTGCAACAGCTATTCACAGGCACAATCATTGCACACTACAGCCTTGAGCTCCTGGGCTCAAGCAATCGTCTTGCCTCAGTCACCCAAGTAGCTGGGACTGCAGACACACACACCTCCATATCCCACTCTCAAAGTCTTAAATTCAATAATCTTTCTTATGAAAAGCTATCCTCCAGAAATAATTTAACAAAATGAGTAAGCTACAGACTCCCAAATTTTTCTTATAGCATTACCAGTGGAATTTCCCCAAACTATATTAGAGATAAATATTAGGGGTATAGCGAGGTAAATTATAATAAATAAACATAAAAAGAAATTATATAATCATTATGATATATAAAATCACGGAAAGAAATTTATGATATAATATTAAATAAAAGGCCAGGCACAGTGGCTCACATATGTAATCTCAACATTTTGGGAGGCCAAGGCAGGAGGACTGCTTAAGGCCAGAAGTTCAAGACCTGGGCAACACAGCAAGACCCTATCTCTACCAAAAAAAAGCACAAAAATAAGCTGAGTGTGGTACCCCACACCTGTAGTCCTAGCTACTTGAGAGAATGAGGCAGGAGGATCACTTGAGCCCAAAAGTTTGAGGCAGCAGTGAGCTATGGTAGCACTACTGTACTCCAGCCTGGGCAACAGAGCAAGACACTGTCTCTAAAAAAAAAAAAAAAAATTAAAGTTAAAATTAAAAAATGTATATATAAAGCCAGGCACGGTGGCTCAAGCCTATAATCCCAGAACTTTGGGAGGGTGAGGTGGGCGGATCATGAGGTCAGGAGTTTGAGACCAGCCTGGCCAACATGGTGAAACCCCATCTCTACTAAAAATACTAAAAAATTAGCCAGGTGTGTTGGCTGCACCTGTAATCCCAGCTACTTAGGAGGTTGAGGAAGGAGAATCGCTTGAAACCTGGCAGGTGGAGGTTGCAGTGAGCCGAGATCATGCCACTGCACTCCAGCCTGGGTGACAGAGCGAGACTCTGTCTAAAAAAAAAAAAAAAAAAACATATATATACACACACACACACACACACACTATATATATATAATATATATTATATATACTATATAAACATATATATATAAACATATATATATAAACATATATATAGGCTGGGTGCAGTGGCTCACTTGGACAAGTTTTATACATATGTATGTATATTGTATATATGTGTATATTATTTTATATATATTTATATATTTATATTCATATATAATAATATCTATAATAGGAGGTTGAAACTGCGGAGAACCGTGATCACGCCACTGCACTCCTGTCTGGGCAACAGAGTGAGACACTGTCTCAAAAAAATAAATAAACATTTAAAAAGAACCCAGGGCTGGGCACGGTGGCTCACGCCTGTAATCCCAGCACAGCACTTTGGGAGGCCGAGGGGGGCAGAACACCTGAGGTCAGGAGTTCGAGACCAGTCTGGCCAACATGGAGAAACCCCGACTTTATTAAAACTAAACATACAAAAAAAATTAGCTGGGCGTGTTAGTGGGAGCCTGTAATCCCAGCTACTCAGGAGGCTGAGGCAGGAGAATCGCTTGAATCTGGGAGGTGGAGGTTGCAGTGAGTCGAGATTGTGCCATTGCACTCCATCCTGGGCGACAAGAGGGAAACTTTGTCTCAAAACAAAAGAAAGAGGCTGGGCGCGGTGGCTCACACCTGTAATCCCAGCACTTTGGGAGGCCGAGGCAGGCAGATCACGAGGTCGGGAGATCAAGACCATCCTGGCTAACACGGTGAAATCCCGTCTCTACTAAAAATACAAAAAATTGACAGGCACGGTGGCGGGTGCCTGTAGTCCCAGCTACTCAGGAGGCTAAGGCAGGAGAATGGTGTTAACTCGGGAGGCAGAGCTTGCAGTGAGCCGAGACTGTGCCACTGCACTCCAGCCTAGGTGACAGTGCGAGACTCTGTCTCAAAAAAAAAAAAAAATTGAAAAATTAGCTGGGCGTGGTGGTGGGCGCCTATAGTACCAGCTACTCGGGAGGCTGAGCCAGGAGAATGGCATGAACCTGGGAGGCAGGGCTTGAAGTGAGCCGAGGTTGAGCCACTGCACTCAGCCTGGGCAATAGAGCGAGACTCTGTCTCGAAAAGAAAAGAAAAGAAAAGAAAAGAAAAGAAAAGAAAAGAAAAGAAAAGAAAAAAAAGGAAAGAGAGAAAAAAGAAGAGAAAAGAAAAGAATAGAAAAGAAAAGGAAAGAAAAGAAACGGAAAGAGAGAAAAAAGAAGAGAAAAGAAAAGAAGAGAAAAGAATAGAAAAGAAAAGGAAAGAAAAGAAAAGAAAAAAAGAAAAAAAAGAAAAGAAAACCGACAGGGCCGGGCGCGGTGGCTCACGCCTGTAATCCCAGCACTTTGGGAGGCCGAGGCGGGTGGATCACGAGGTCAGGAGATCCAGACCATCCTGGCTAACAGGTGAAACCCCGTCTCTACTAAAAATACAGAAAAATTAGCCGGGCGTAGTGGCGGGCGCCTGTAGTCCCAGCTACTTGGGAGGCTGAGGCAGGAGAATGGTGTGAACCCGGGAGGCGGAGCTTGCAGTGAGCCGAGATTGCGCCACTGCACTCCAGGCTGGGCGACAGAGCGAGACTCCGTCTCAGAAAAAAAAAAAAAAAGAAAAGAAAACCGACTACCACGTTCTCATTTACAAGCGGGGGCTAAATGATGACAAATGATGAAAACGAAGAAGTCAGCAACAGACACTGGGGCTTCCTTAAGGGTGGAGGGTGGGAGCCAGGAGGGGGGCAGAAAAAATAACTATTGGTTAGTAAGTTTAATACCTGGGTGGTGAAATAATGTGTACAACAAACCCTCATGACACAAGTTTACCTATACAACAAACCTGCACATGTACCCCTAAACCTAAAATAAATTAAAAAAAAAAACACTTAATAAAGTCACAATCCCCAGGAAAACAAAAAGCTACACATCTGGAGAATCTAGTACCCCAAGATTAATTATACAATGTGGTAGCAAGTGGTGCTAAGAACTACTAAGCTGATTTTAATAAAAAGGGCGAATATCTCTGATTCCATTTTTTCCAATAAATTCCTATAAGCAGGTGCAAGAACACAGTACACTTAGTTTCCTTGTGTTGAGCTTCCTTTTTTTTCTTTTTAGAATCTTTGAGCCATTACTGTGATTAAAATAGCACTGTATGCTATGTTTTGTTTTTGTCATTCAAGAGAAATGTAAATAATGCATTATCAAAGTATCTAAATATCTGAAACAACTGTTGATATGCTGACAGATTATGTGGATGAAAATAAGCCAGTCTAAATGTAAATAAATTAATAAAATATGTAAGAACAATTAAAACTGGCCTTTAATGTTGAGATATTGTTTAAGAAATAATGAGATTACATATATATATATATATACATATATATATAGAGAGAGAGAGAGAGAGAGTAGTCTCTGCTTGACTCATAAAATTAGAGAACACTACAGCTCTCCAAGCCCAGATATCTGTGGGCTCTCTGCTGTCCACAGTACAAAGAATCTGGCATGTACATTATGCAAGAGTGGAAACCAAGCCCAAACAGATCAGGGAAATAGTACTGTTTAAATTGTCATGCCAGCAATAGCACAACTGAAAATGACACCCCCACAGCATTGTTTTCTCTGCACAGTGAATTTCACAAGTCATCTCTCATAGAGGGAGACATCTATGCATGCAGCTTCCTCCTCCTCTGGGCCTCTCTCTGAGTGTAATAAAGGAAAGAAGAGAGAGAAGCTGATCTGTTAGGTCTCCACAAGGCAGGCTTGTCAGATTTCCATGATGTCAGGCCAGCGGGTACTGTGGCAAAATCACACTGTGGGCCAACAAGGGAGATAACTAACCGATTGCCTTCTAAGGCAGTCTGCCTTGCAAATGGTCTTGAAGTTGTGAACAGAAGCCCTAGGGGGTTGCAATGGCCAAGTCCTGGCTTTAGATTAGCTAGCTGAGGAAGAAGGAGCCCGGCAAGTGTTGATGACAATCTACTCCAACCACTCACCAGCTACTGGCCCTCCTCAGCCTCTCTTTCCTGTTTCTTTCTCTCACAGTCTTGACCATGGACTTCTATCTTTGCACTTTCCTTTTCTAAGTTTTCTTTAGAAACCAAAGTGGGGAGGGTGAAAAAGAGGATCTTAGGCAGAGATGAAAAAGTTAGTTTAGTGGCAGAAAAGAACAATGAACTAAAGGATATGGAATAATTGAGAAAGAGCCAAATAAAGAGAATAGCCATTATGGACTGAATTGTGGTTCCTTAACAACTCAAAATCAGGTGCTCTTACAGAGAAAAGAAATGCCTCCTTTTGGCAGAAAAATCAGTAACTCACTATTGCACTGTTTATTGCACAATTTATCATCAATGGAACTTATGAGTTAACACAGGACATTCGGCACTTTAGGTCCTGTTAGTCCAGAATCCCAGCATGTTGGATTATGGAAATATTTTTACTAGGGTCACAAAGGGTTAAGCATGGAATTAAAAAGAAAAGGGAAGAGAGCCAAGTACAGTGGCTCACGTCTGTAATTCCAGCTATTCAGAAGGGTTCCTTGAGCTCAGGAGTTCAAACCCAGCCTGGGCAACACAGTGAGACCCTGTCTCTAAAACATAAAGAGGAAGGGAAGACATATGGAATGAAAACAGCATTGCTGAAATTCATTTTTATTAAATAACCCAACATTTTTAAATGGGGATATGACAATAAAATATTCTGGCTGAGAGGGGCTAAGGAGTGCTGTGTTAAAAACAGTGACTTCTAGCCGGGCACGGTGGCTCACGCCTGTAATCCCAGCACTTTGGGAGGCTGGGGCGGATGGATTATCTGAGGCCAGGAGTTCGAGACCAGCCTGGCCAACATGGTGAAACCCTGTCTCTACTAAAAATACAAAAATTACTCAGGTGTGGTGGCACATGTCTGTAATCCCAGCTACTCAGGAGGCTGAGGCAGGAGAATTGCTTGAACCCAGGAGGTGGAGGTTGCAGGGAACTGAGACTGTGTCACTGCATTCCAGCCTGGGGCAACAGAGTAAGACTCCGTCTCAAAAACAAACAAACAAACAACAACAACAAAAAACCAGTGACTTCCTTTTCTCAGAAAAGGGAATTTGTGTCAGCGAATGGTTCCTATGGCCCATTTATCAGAAGAGATTCAATTGTAAAGACTCAGAAAAGAGGCCTCTCAATTATCTTTAGACTAAAGGAACAGTGATTAATTCTGAGACATTACAGATGGATGTGTGGGTAAACAAACGTGGGCAGGAGGAAGGTTAAGAAATGCTACCGCTGCTATTATGCCTGGCGTACAATTTTTTTCTTCTAGACCTAATCATCCTAGCATCAAAAACAAAAGCTGAGGGATTAAGCTGTGTTCCAAGAACAGTTTTGATAATATTAATTACGTTGGTAAATGAACTCAGAAACAACAAACAAAAATAAATCAAGCCATTTTTCAGCTCCATTGAAAAGGCAGCATTTGCCAGATGGAAAAGGCCTCAGCAACAGAGGAAAAATTGCTTTCAATCTTCTAAAGAAAGTCTAACCATAAAGACCAAAGAAGACAACTGAAAGTCTAGAATAAAGTCTTGCTTTACTCTATTTAATAAATTTTAATAAATACGGTGGTCCTTTGTAAGAAAAAAAAAAACACTTTAATGACCGATGTCTGTTGATTCTCTGGAATTATATGACAAAGTTATGTAACAAGAATTTGCCTCATACATCTGTGCAGTGAACTAAAAAAGTAAAAAAATAAAAAGAATTTGCCTCAAACTTAGTCATTTGGGCAGTCATCAAGGAAGGAACGCCAAGACTTTTTAATAACCTAATGTCTTCAGAAGCAAAGACCAGTCAGACAAGTTTCCAGATAGAGATAAAAATAAATCCAAAAAAAAAAAACAAAAAAGAGATCAGCATTAAATGGATAAGATGGAGTTTGCCAATAAAAAGAATATGAGTAATTCTTGTTCCAGGTGAATTAAAAACTCACTGTTCAATTAAAAACAAATTATATTTCTGAAAGAACCACTGGGTTAAAAATAATAATAAAATAATAAATAATAATAAAAAAACTCAAATTAAAAACTCAACAAATCAATCAAATGAACTAAAAACAACACAAACTCTCCATTATCATTTAGGTGTCTAAACATGCTACCTCATCAGATCATTCTGGATTATAAACAGAACAATAATAGCTCATACGTATGATTTTCTTTCACATCAAGATGTAAAATGGTTCAGAGAAATTATCTCATTAATCTTATACCATTTTGAAGAATAGGTAGTAAAACAAGAATTTAAAGCCAGCGCTACCAGTTCAAAAACTGCTAACCTAACCACCTCATTGGATTAAGGCTGAGCCACCATTTGGGTGCATTACAGTCAGTGAAAAGATCACCCAAGGTATGGAGTTCAAGACCACCCTGGCCAACAAAGCAAAACCCCATCTCTACTAAAAATACAAAAATTAGCCTGGCATGGTGGTGCACACCTGTAATCCCAGCTACTTGGGAAGCTGAGGCACGGGAATAACTTGGAACCCTGGAGGCAGAGGCTGCAGTGTTCATGGCTGAGATCATACCACTGCACTCCAGCCTGGTGACAGAGACCCTGTCACAAAGAAAAGATTTTTTAAAAAAGTATATACACTGTAGGCAGGGTGCGGTAGCTCATGTCTATAATCCCGGTACTTTGGGAGGCCGAGGTGGGCGGATCACCTGAAGTCAGGAGTTCAAGACCAACCTGGCCAACATGGTGAAATCCTGTCTCTACTAAAAATACAAAAATTAGCCAGGTGTGGTGGTACACGCCTGTAATCCCAGCTACTCAGGAGGCTGAGGCAGGAGAATCACTTGAACCCGGGAGGCGAAGGTTGTAGTGAGCCAAGATTGCAGCACTGCACTCCAGCCTGGGCAACAGAGCGAGACTCAGTCTCAAAAAAAAAAAAAAGTATATACACTATACACTCTAGAACATTGTTTTCTAAGCTGTGGGCCACAAGTCTTAGGTCAAAAGCCATGTTCAAGTTATCTTCCTTGAAGCCATTGAATGCATCTCTCGTGTAACCATTACAGTGCAGTCTTCTCTAGCCTGGTGGTGTCAAAGGTAAAAATGATACATTAATATGCAATGCATATAGGAAAAGGCCATCTGAGGTCCCATTTTGAGATTCCTTCCATCCCCGGTATAGTTGGAGGTTGCATCCCAGTGGTGATGTCTGCTAAGACAGATCTCTGGCTCTGCTGTGTTCATTCATTTACAGATTCATTCATCGGTGACTTCAACAGCTGGTTTAAGGGAACATTGACCACACCCATTTTATTACCATCATTTCCTTTAGAAAATCCAGTTTCCATTCAAGCCCGCTAATCTCCAATTCCAACTAGATGATCACCTCTAAGTCATTTTTATATCAAAATTCTAGAGACACTGGCCAGGTGTGGTGGCTCACGCCATTGCACTCCAGCCTGGGTGACAGAGCAAGACTCCGCCTAGAAAATTCTAGGCTGGGCACGGTGGCTCACGCCTGTAATCCCAGCACTTTGGGCGGCCAAGGCGGGTGGATCACGAGGTCAGGAGTTTGAGACCAGCCTGGCCAACATAATGAAACCCGTCTCCACTAAAAATACAAAAAATTTGGCCAGGTGTGGTGGTATTTGCCTGTAATCCCAGATACTCAGGAGGCTGAGGCTGGAGAATCGTGTGAACCCAGGAGGCGGAGGTTACAGTGAGCCGAGATCGCACCATTGCACTCTAGTCCGGGGGACAGTGCAAGACTCCGTCTCAAAAAACGAAAAAAAGAAAAAAAAATTCTAGGTCAGGCGCAGTGGCTCATGTTTGTAATCCCAACACTTTGGGAGGCCGAGGTGAGTGGATCACCTGAGGTCAGGAATTATCGACCAGCTTGGCCAACATGGTGAAACTCTGTCTCTACTAAAAATAACAAAAAAATTAGCTGGGCGTGATGGTGAGTGCCTGTAATCCAGTTACTCAGGAGGCTGAGGCAGGAAAATTGCGTGAACCCGGGAGGCAGAGGTTGCAGTGAGCCAAGATTGCACTATTGCACTCCAGCCTGGGCAACAAGAACAAAACTCTGTCTCAAAAAAAAACAAAAAAAGAAGAAAAAGAAAAAAATTCCAGAGATACCATTGCATTTACTTTTTACAAACATTTCTTTTTTAGGCACTGGGCTGAACACTGGTTGGATGGTGCCTGCTTGGGCTGAGGTGGAGACAGGCTGGAGTTAGGAAGAGAATTCTTATTTCTCACAGTTGGGAAAGACCTAGAAAAGGATCCAGGATGTAGATGTTCCTAGGTATTCTCAATTTTGCAAAGCTGGAAGGTGTTACTTTATTAGATTCCCACAATGTGCCTTTCAGAAATGACAGTTAATAATTATTGGGTGCCAAAATACATACATGGTTTTTTATTTACATGCATCTAATACTGATTCTGTCCCTAATATAGAGCAGACACTCTACAAACACACTGAAACATTTGCAATCAGGTAAACTGTGACTCGCAAAGAGGTGGGAAGAACTTTCCCGGCCGGGCGCGGTGGCTCACGCTTGTAATCCCAGCACTTTGAGAAGCCGAGGCGGGCGGATCACGAGGTCAGGAGATCGAGACCATGGTGAAACCCCGTCTCTACTAAAAAATACAAAAAATTAGCCGGGCGTGGTGGCGGGCGCCTGTAGTCCCAGCTACTCGGAGAGGCTGAGGCAGGAGAATGGCGTGAACCCGGGAGGCGGAGCTTGCAGTGAGCCGAGATTGCGCCACTGCACTCCAGCCTGGGTGACAGAGTGTGACTCTGTCTCAAAGAAAAAAAAAAAAAAAAAAAATTAAGAACTTTCCCAAGATTACACACTAGTACCCCTAACTCCCATTCTGCATGAGCTGTTGATGCTACTCTTCCACATATCCTCACATTCTGGAACCCTTCAAAATGACAGTAATTACTTTGGAGGACAGGTCCTCTATGATGTAATAAAAATAACTCTTGACTGAGAATTCTGTTCTTGTCTCAGCTCTACTAATTAGCCCTGTGAACAAGGACAAACGTCTTTACCTCACCACCTCTCAGTTTCCTCATCTAAAAAATGCTAACATGAAATGGAATGCTCTCAAAAGTACCTTTTGGCCGGGCGCGGTGGCTCACGCTTGTAATCCCAGCACTTTGGGAGGCCGAGGCGGGCGGATCACGAGGTCAGGAGATCGAGACCACAGTGAAACCCCGTCTCTACTAAAAATACAAAAAAATTAGCCTGGCATGGTGGCGGGCGCCTGTAGTCCCAGCTACTCGGAGAGGCTGAGGCAGGAGAATGGCCTGAACCCAGGAGGCGGAGCTTGCAGTGAGCCGAGATTGCGCCACTGCACTCCAGCCTGGGCAATGGAGCGAGACTCCGTCTCAAAAAAAAAAAAAAAAAAAAAAAAAGTACCTTTTATTCCTAAAATTCAAAGGTATAAGAAATATATATTCTATGCTGGGTGCACTGGCTCACGCCTGTAATCCCAGCACAGCACTTTGGGTGGCCAAGGCAGGTGGATCACCTGAGTTCAGGAGTTCAAGACCGGCCTAACCAACATGGTAAAACCTCGTCTCTACTAAAAATACAAAAATTAGTTGGGTGTGGTGGCGCATGCCTGTAATCCCAGCTACTCAGGAGGCTGAGGCACGAGAATGGCTTGAACCCAGGAGGCAGAGGTTGCAGTGAACTGAGATAGTGCCACTGCTCTCCAGCCTGGGCAACAGAGCATGACTTCGTCTCAAAAAAAAAAAAAAAAAAAGAAGTATATATTCTAAATTAAGGAATATATATTTGAAATTATGGGACATGTCATAATTCAAATTATGTCTTAGTCTATAATGATGTATTTGAACATGAGTATATCTTAAAGGAAAACCCCAAGAGTTTTTGTTTGATAGAGGGCTTTAAAATACTGGCTTTAAAAAAAAATAAAAAATTAAATTAAATATTGGCTTTTAATAAAATGAATCAACTTAAAAAATATCTGGCTGGGTGTGGTGGTGTAGGTCAATAATCCCAACGCTTTGGAAGCCTGAGGCAGAAGGATCACTTGAGGCCAGGAGTTCAAGACCATGGGGCAATGTAGCAAAACCCCATCTGGATTTTTATTTTTATTTTTTTTAGACTGAATCTTGCTCTGTCACCCAGGCTGGAGTGCAGTGGCATGATCTCAGCTCACTGCAACCTCCACCTCTGGGTTGAAGCAATTCTCCTGCTTCAGCCTCCCAAGTAGCTGGGATTACAAGTGCCTGCCACCAAGCCCAGATAATTTATTTTTAGTAGAGATGAGGTTTCACCATGTTGCCTAGGCTGGTCTCGAACTCTTGACCTCAAGTGATCCGCCCACTTCAGCCTCCCAAAGTGCTGGGATTATAGCTGTGAGCCACTGTGCCCAGCCCCCATCTTATTAAAAAAAAAATTATCTCATTTCTGTCACCCTTTTCAGGAGGATGAGCCTAGCTCTGGTGATGTCTTGGATTTATGAAGTTCCTCTCTTGAGGGTGAACAGAGATAGGTACTTTCTGCAGTGGCATCAGGACACTTCCTTGACATTGTAACGTGAAGGTGGTGGCAACGGCCAGTGTTGAGGGGAAATGGAGAGTATCCGAAGGACAGGAGGTATGAGTAAGACAGGAGGTATGAGTAAGACAGGTGGTAGCAGAGGAATGGGTGGGACCCACTGACAGAGTGACACTTCCAGCTGGCCAAGCTCATTATCAGTGTTGACTTTGTGTATAGGAAACAAGCTTTATACATATTGGTATGTAACCGGTTCCTTGATATGCCCATCTTGAGTATGCCCACTCAGCCCTTCTTCTGAGCTTATTGTCCCTCCTCCTCCTTCTCTTGCTCAAACTCTTGCCTTTACCTCTTTGAATCCCTGCCTACGCAATACCTTAAAGTTGGGAGTTCCTGCTTGGGCAGGAGTGGAAACATACTGAAATGAGAATTCTGATTTCTTAAGGCTCTTAAGCTAGGAAAGACCAAGAAAAGGATCCAAAGTGTTGACATTTTTAAATATTCACAGTTATGTAAAGTTCGATCCCAAAACTACAATAGATACCCAAGTATTAAAAGCTAACATTTATTGAGTGCTTGCTAAGTGTTGGGCACTGTTTTAAAGAGCTTATATATGCTAACTAATTTTGTTCTCCCAACAACCACGTGCAATAGGAACTTTTTTTTTTTTAAGAGTCAGGGTCTCACTCTGTTGCCCAGGCTGGAGTGGGCAGCCTACGAGTGCAGTGGCTCACTTGTAGCTCATTGCAGCCTTAAACTTTTGGGCTCAAGTGATCCTTTCTCCACTATGCCCAGCTACATTTTAAAATTTTTTGTAGAGATGTGGCTTGAGGTCAGGAATCCATGACCAGCCTAGGCAACACAGCAAGACCCTGTGTCTTAAAAAATAATTTAAAAATTGGCCCAGCATGGTGGTACATGCCTGTAGTCCCAGCTACTCAGGAGGCTGATGTCAGGGATCTTTAGAGCCTGCAAGGTTCGAGGCTACAGTGCTATGATAATACCACTGCACTCCAGCCTGGGTGACAGAGTGAAACTCAAAACAAACAAACAAAAACCATACTTTTTTGTTGTTGTTCTTGTAGAGACAGGGTTGATATGTTGCCAGGGCTGGTCTCAAATTTCTGGGCTCAAGTAATCCTCCCACCTCAGCCTCCCAAAGTGCTGGGATTATAGGTGTTAGCTGCTGTGCTCGGCTGTTCTCAGTCCATACTAAGCATTTAATGTTAGCTGTTGTTATAGGTAGTGTTAGTTCTGCAAAATTAACTCACCCTGAGAGATGATTTATAAATGTTTTGCTGAGGAAACTTGGAAAATCTCTCAAGTCCAATCATAGGGTAGCAATTAAATGTCTGAGATAGTCCAGGACAGCCCAGCACGAGCTTCAGTATTCCAAGAACCAGGGCTCTCCAGTCTTTCTGTCAGTGTAATCTGAAGATATGTCCCCTCACTCTAGAGCATCCTAGTGCTGTGTATTAAATGAAACACACACACACACACACACACTACCTTCTTCTAAGGATAAACAATAATTTCCAAAGGTAGTGTACTTCTAGTAAGGTATATCAAGAGTAAAAATAGCCCTTTTAATACAAGATGATCAGCACAGAGATGCAGATCACAGTGGAGACGGCACGTCACATTACTGTTGAGCCATACTGGCATCTGTTTGTTGAATTGGTTCCAAGCTTCTAAACTCACACAGCTTATTATCTTGTACACATACCAAGCCAAAATGCTGAAATTGCAGCCTTTTTTCTTTCTTTAAGCAGCATTAGTTTCAGCAGCAAGACATCTGTCATCTCCTATGTTAATTTCTGCAAAGGAATGATTGCAAACATGAGGACTTACTAACTTCCTGTGCTATACTCAGCGCCCAAGGAGTCAGGGGGTGGAGGTAAAAGAATTGTTCTCCAAGTTGTATGAACGACAACATCTTTGTGTGTCTTCAGAAAAATTTCAGCACTTTTTGCTATAATCAAACTAAACATTTACATGTGCATGGTTTTTCAGGTGTTGGTTGATATATTAACGTAATTGTAAAACATGCCAAACAAAATCATGATAAGCCTACTGACTCAGAGGTGATTAAACCTCTCAATGAATTCACAACTGTTTCAAATGCTTCATTTTCCTGATTAGAGAGCAAAAATAATTGGAGAAATTATCAAAACTAATCACCACTTGAAATGTATTGGATAGGCCTTCCAAAAACGAAACTACATTTATGAGTTGAGAATTATATTATGGTTAAATCAAATAAGAGATAGGAAGCTGCAAACATTACATTTCACCTTCCTGGGTTGTAATCTAAATCTAAATTTAGATGAATTTTAGATGAATTTTATTTAAATCAATTCCATCCTAAATTATGTGCATCACTGCAGTCATTTGAAATAGTAGACTGAACAGATTCAGAAAAGTACTACTCAGAGATTAGTAGAATGAATTTTTTATAAAACTGCCTTGATTCCCCTTGGAATTCTTAAAAAAGTAAAATAAAAATTTAAAAACTAATCTAGGGGCTGAGCGTGATGGCTCCTTCTCAAAAAAAAAAAAAAATAAAAATAATTAGCTGGGTATGGTAAATCCCAGCTACTTGGGAGGCCGAAGCAGGAGAATTGCTTGAAACCAGGAGGCACAGGTTGCAGTGAGCCAGCCGAGATCATCACTGCACTCCAGGCTGGGCAACAGAGGGAGACTCTGTCTCAAAAAAGAAAAAAAGAAAAAAAGCACATTTAAAAAAATCCAGAAAAGCAAAAATAAAAACTCATCTTGTTCTAATTCTAGAAAAAACATTAGGGAAGTAATTACTTGCAACATTTTACTTGGTGCTAATCAAGTTAAATTTTTAAAATGAGCGTATATAAGAAGAAATGCAGCTTATTGATCCTGAAGTAGATTAGGTGCCGCTGATGCTGTTGAATTGAGAACTTTAGCCAGACATGGGAGTGGAGGACGAGCAAAAGATGCTGACTGGGCCTAGAGATCCCAAGGAGGAGGACAAGGGAGAGGAATGAGTGAATCCCCTAACAACAGTGACAGAGCAATGGCAGCAGGTGGAGAAAAGAGTAAAGGCCTGAGAGCAGCTACAGCTCTGTGATGAGACTTCTTGTATGCAAGCGACTACTGCATGGCCCACAGCAGCTTGAAATAAATGGGCACCAGCTGCAGATAAGACAGGTGATAATAACAGCTCAAAATAAATGGGCAGACTCATTCACCCCAGCCTTCATCACCTAGGCGTCAGGATATTTCCTTACGGTTCTGAATATGACATTTGTTTCTAGTTTTATAACTATGAATTTATGTGAACCTCATGGGTTTATATTTAGGCAAGTAGCTTCTATGTAATTAGCAGTAATTCCATCTTTTTTTTTTTTTTTTTTTTTTTTGACACAGAGTCTAGCTGTGTCACCCAGGCTGGAGTGCAGTAGTGTGATCTCGGCTCACTGCAACCTCCACCTCCTGGGTTCAAACAATTCTCCTGCCTCAGCCTCCCAAGTAGCTGGGACTACAGGCACCTGCCACCATGCTCAGCTAAATTTTTTTTTTTTGTATTTTTAGTAGAGACGGAGGTTTCACCAGGTTGGCCAGGCTGGTCTTGAACTCCTGACCTCAGGTGATCTGCCTGCTTGGCCTCCCAAAGTGCTAGGATTACAGGCGTGAGCCACTGCTCCCAGCCATGATTCCATCTTAATAAAGTTCTGTGATCTGCAAAAAAAAAAAAAAAAAAAGAAAAAAAAAAAAAGAAAAAAGAAAAAATGCAAAAGATACATTACTTTTTTTTTTTTTTTTACATGGGAGTTTTGCTCTTGTTGTCCAGCTTGGAGTGCAATGGCGCAATCTCAGCTCACTGCAACCTCTGCCTCCCAGGTACAAGTGATTCTCCTGCTTCAGCCTCCCGGGTAGCTGGGATTACAGGCATGCACCACCACGCCCGGCTAATTTTGTATTTTTAGTAGAGATGGGGTTTCTCCAAGTTGGTCAGGCTGGTCTCGAACTCCCGACCTCAGGTGATCCTCCCGCCTTGGCCTCCCAAAGTGCTGGGATTACAGGCATGAACCACCGCGCCTGGCCCAGAAGATATACTTTTAAGAAGTTAAATGAGGCCGGGCGCGGTGGCTCACGCTTGTAATCCCAGCACTTTGGGAGGCCGAGGCGGGCGGATCACGAGGTCAGGAGATCGAGACCACGGTGAAACCCCGTCTCTACTAAAAATACAAAAAATTAGCCGGGCGTGGTGGCGGGCGCCTGTAGTCCCAGCTACTCGGAGAGGCTGAGGCAGGAGAATGGCGTGAACCCGGGAGGCGGAGCTTGCAGTGAGCAGAGATAGCGCCACTGCACTCCAGCCTGGGCGACAGAGCGAGACTCCGTCTCAA
>NW_026652281.1:68841786-68872329 GCF_009828535.3 Hylobates moloch | reverse complement strand
TGGGTGACAAAGCGAGACTCTGTCTCAAAAAAAAAAAAAAAAAAGTATTTGGCGGGTGTGATGGTGGACGCCTGTAATCCCAGCTACTCGGGAGGCTGATGCAGGGAGAATATCTTCAATCCAGGAGGAGGAGGTTGCAGTCAGCTAAGATCGTGCCACTGCGCTTCAGCCAGGGTTACAGAGCGAGACCCTATCTCAAAAAACAAACAAAAAACCAATCAACCAAACAAAAAAAAAAGCAAGGCTAGGGTGTGGTGGGTCATACTTGTAATCCTAGCACTTTGGGAGTCCAGGGTGAGCAAATTGCTTGAGCCCAGGTGTTTGAGACTAGCCTGGGCAACATGGCAAAACCCAGTCCCTATTTAACCGGCATTAAAAAAAATTATTTATTTTGTTTTTTGAGGCGGATCTTGCTCTGTCCCCCAGGCTGGATTGGCCACCCCTACAACTCACAGGCGCCCGCCATCACGCCCGGCTAATTTTTTTGTATTTTTAGTAGAGACGGAGTTTCACCGTGGTCTCGATCTCCTGACCTCGTGATCCGCCCGCCTCGGCCTCCCAGAGTGCTGGGATTACAAGCGTGAGCCACCGCGCCCGGCCTAAAACAAAATTAATTACAGCTACATTTGTTAACATGGACGTGGCCGGGCATGGTGGCTCATGCCTGTAATCCCAGCATTTTGGGAGTCCGAGGCAGGCAGATCACCGAAAGTCGGGAGTTTGAGACCAGCCTGACCAAAATGGAGAAACCCTGTCTCTACTAAAAATACAAAATTAGCCGGGCGTGGTGGCGCATGCCTGTAATCCCAGCTACTCGGGAGGCTAAGGCAGGAGAATCGCTTGAACCTGGAAGGCAGAAGTTGTGGTGAGCCGAGATGGCACCATTGCACTCCAGCCTGAGCAACAAGAGTGAAACTCCGTCTCAAAAAAAAAAAAAAAAAAACAAAAAAAAAAAAAACACGTGGACGTATTTCAAAAGCAATGTTACATGAAAGAAAAAAGTTGCAGTATGGTATATACATTATGATGCTGTTTCTTTCAGTTTTAAAAATAAAATGATACTCAAAATTATTTATGGATCTATACTTATGTGGAGACTTCTGTGGTAAAAATATTTTTCTTTCTTTTTTTTTATTTTTGGAACAGGGCCTCTGTCACCCAGGCTAGAGTATAGTGGACATGATCATAGCTCACTGCAGCCTCAACCACCTGGCCTCAAGCGGTCCTCCCATCTCAGCCTCCTGGAGCAGTTGGTACTACAGGCACACACCAGCATGCCTGGCTAATTTTTTTTTTTTTTTTTTTTTTTTTGAGATAATGTCTCACTCTGTTGCCCAGGCTGGAGTGCAATGGCTCCATCTTGGCTCACTGCAACCTCTGCCTCCCAGGTTCAAGTGATTCTCCTGCCTTAGCCTCCTGAGTAGCTGAGACAACAGGCACCCACCACCACGCCTGACTAATTTTTGTATTTTTAGTAGAGACAGTGTTTCAACATGTTGGCCAGGTGTGATCTTTTTTTTTTTTTTTGAGACGGAGTCTCGCCCTTTCACCCAGGCTGGAGTGCAGTGGCGCGATCTCGGCTCACTGCAGGCTCCGCCCCCCGGGGTTCACGCCATTCTCCTGCCTCAGCCTCCCGCGTAGCTGGGACTACAGGCGCCTGCCACCTCGCCCGGCTAATTTTTTGTATTTTTAGTAGAGACGGGGTTTCACCGTGTTAGCCAGGATGGTCTCGATCTCCTGACCTCGTGATCCGCCCGCCTCGGCCTCCCAAAGTGCTGGGATTACAGGCGTGAGCCACCGCGCCTGGCCAAGCCAGGTGTGATTTTTTAATTTTAATTTTTATTTTTATTTTTGTATAGACAGGGGTGTCATCATTTTGCCTAGGCTGGTCTCACTCTTGGGCTCAAGGGGTTCTTCTACCTCAGCCTCCCAAAGTGCTGGGGTTACAGGCATGAGCCACTGTGCCAAGCCCTCTCTCTCTCTCTTTTTTTTTTTGTGATTGCAAAAGAGTTAAGGGTTACATGAATAAACTTTCTTTCCTGCAAAAATATTTCCAAATTAAAGAGCACGGCACACACCAAGATCCAAATCGTTTTTCCTCTGAGAAGCAAGGGAAATGAATAGGACTGAGGAGGGATGCGAAAGAGATTTCCAAATATTTACATTGGTTAAATCTGGATATTGAGTATATGGGTGTTTATTATATTACCCTTTGTGCTTCTTGGTATGTTTGAGATTTTTCTTATTTTTAAAGAAATTAACCCTTCCATTCTGCATGGTATTTCCTTTTGTTGGTAATGCGAGTAACCACATAAGTATATCCTGTTACTTGGTTGGCATAAAAAGGGAAGGCTGGGCACAGTGGATCACACCTGTAATCCCAGCACTTTGGGAGGCCGAGGCAGGAGGATCTCGAGGTCAGGAGTTCAAGACCAGCCTGACCAACACGGTGAAACCCTGTCTCTACTAAAAATACAAAAATTAGCCAGGCATGGTGGTGCCCGCCTGTAATCCAGCTACTCAGGAGGCTGAGGTAGGAGAATCGCTTGAACCCTGGAGGTGGAGGTTGCAGTGAGCCGAGATCACACCATTGCACACCAGCCTGGGTGACACAGCGAGACTTCATCTCAAAAACCAAACCAAAACAAAACAAAAAAACGGAAAAGATGTCCTCTATCAATCTGTCATTTCCTTTTGTTCTGGTATACCCATTGCTGCACCCATTTTTTTCATTGACTGATTTGATATCATTAGTTAAAAACTACTCCCTGAATGCTTATGCTCCCTCTTATTTCTGTGGGTGTGAAACTGCATTGCTGTCTTGGGAGAACAGTGGAGTACTCAGGCACAGGCAATTAAGAGAATAAGCTCGATAGTTGATTCCACTACACCTGGGCCCTAGATGGTCCCCACAAAGGCCGAGGCGGTGGATCACTCGAGGTCAGGAGTTCGAGACCAGCCTGGCCAACATGCTAAAACCCCATCTCTATTAAAAACACAAAAATTAGCCAGGCATGGTGGCACATGGCTGTAATCCCAGCTACTCAGGAGGCTGAGGCAGGAAAATCGCCTGAACCCGGGAGGCAGAGGTTGCAGTGAGCCACGATGGCGCCACTGCACTCTAGCCTGGGCAACAGAACGAGACCCCACTCAAAAAAAAAAAAAAAAAAAGACCAGCCTAGGCAAGATGGTGAAACCCCATCTCTTAAAAAAAAAAAAAAAATCCGTATTTAGTCTATAACTATAACCTTTCGTGTGTGTGTATTTTTTTTTTTAGACAAGGTTACACTGGAGTGCAGTGGTATAATCACAGCTCACTGCAGCCTTGACCTCCTGGGCCTAAGTGATCCTCCTTGGGCCCAAGCATGCACTACCATGCCAGGCTAGTTTTTTTTTTTAATTTTTTTTTTTTTTTTTGAGACGGAGTCTTGCTCTGTCGCCCAGGCTGGAGTGCAGTGGCGCAGTCTCGGCTCACTGCAAGCTCCGCCTCCCGGGTTCCCGCCATTCTCTTGCCTCAGCCTCTCTGAGTAGCTGGGACTACAGGTGCCCGCCACCACGCCCGGCTAATTTTTTTGTATTTTTAGTAGAGACGGGGTTTCACCGTAGTCTCGAACTCCTGACCTCGTGATCCGCCCGCCTCGGCCTCCCAAAGTGCTGGGATTACAAGTGTGTGCACTGCACACGGCTTTTTTAAAATTTTTTTAAAGACAGGGTCTCAAACTCCTGGGCTCAAGTGATCCTCCTGCCTTGACCTCCCAAAGTTCTGGAATTACAGGTGTGAGCCACCTCGCCTGGCCAGTACTCCATATGTTATTCTCTGATCTTTGTTAATTCACATATCCATTTTGCATAGCTGCCATCTGTATGTGAAGGGCCAAGGGAAGACTTCCCCTTTGCCCTTGAAGGTTTGCTGAAATCAGCTGACAATAGTCAGATTAATAGGAGAAAAGACATACACAATTTTATTTTAATGTGCATAGCATGGAATCGCAGATTGAGTACCCAGTAACCCAACCCCGAGTACAGAAGCTTACATACTCTTTTTTAAAAAACATTAAAATAGAGACAGGGTCTCGCTATGTTGCCCATGCTGGTCTTGAACTCCTGGACTCAGGGGATGCTTCCACCTCTTCCTCCCAGAGTGCTCAGATTACAGGTGTGAGCCACCAGGCAGGCCTACATAGTCTTTTTCAAAAGGGCGAGGGGAGATAGGGAATGTAGACAATTCATTTGAGAGGCAGAAAATGATTTGTTTTTTTTATCTGTTGAGACAGAGTCTTGCTTGCTGTATTGCCCAGGCTGGAGTGCAGTGGCACCATCTTGGCTCACTGCAACCTCCACCTCCCCAGTTCAAGCGATTCTCATGCCTCAGCCTCCTGAGTAGCTGGGATTATAGGCACATGCCATCACGCCTGGCTAATTTTTTTGTATTTTTAGTAGCGACAGGGTTTCATCATGTTGGCCAGGCTGGTCTCGAACTCCTGACGTCAGGTGATCCGTCCACCTTGGCCTCCCAAAGTGCTGGGATTACAGGCATGAGCCACTGTGCCTGGTCATGCCACTGAGGGTTTTTTTTCTATTTTTATTTAATTTAATTTTTTGAGATGGGTGTCTCACTATGTTGCCCAGGCTAGTCTCGAACTCCTGAGATCAAGTGATCCACCCGCCTTGGCCTCCCAATGTGCTAGGATTACAGACACGAGCCAGGGTGCCTGACCAAATGATTATTAGGGAGAATAAATACATAGGAATTAACTTCTAATGATCCTCTTTGTGAAAAAGTCCCTCTAGGTGTGGTTGCATTTCTGTCTTTTCTGAAATAGATACTGAGATTTCAGCGAGGGGAGGAAGGCAACTGTGTTTTTTGTTTTTTGTTTTTGTTTTTGTTTTGAGACGGAGTTTCACTCTTGTCGCCCAGGCTGGAGTGCAGTGGTGCGATCTCAGCTCAATGGAACCTCTGCCTCACGGGTTCAAGCGATTTTCCTGCCTCAGCCTCCTAAGTAGCTGGGATTACAGTCGCCTGCCATCACGACTGGCTAATTTACTTATTTATTTATTTTTTGTATTTTTAGTAGAGATGGGGTTTCACCACGTTGTCGAGGCTGGTCTGGAACTCCTGACCTCGGGTGATCCACCCACCTCAGCCTCCCAAAGCAGTGGGATTACAGGCGTGGGCCACCGTGCCCAGCTTTTTTTGTTTGTTTGTTTTTTGAGATAGAGTCTCGCTCTGTCGCCCAGGCTGGAGTGCAATGGCATGATCTCAGCTCACTGCAACCTCCGCCTCCAGGGTTCAAGCGATTCTCCTACCTCAGACTCCTGAGTAGCTGGGATTACAGGTGCATGCCATCACGCCCTCCTAATTTTTGTATTTTTAGTACAGACAGGGTTTCAGCATGTTGACCAGGCTGGTCTCAAACTCCTGACCTCAAGTGATCCACCTGCCTTGGCTTCCCAAAGTGCTGGGATTACAGGCGTGAGCCACCGTACCCAGCCCCCAATTGTGTTTCTTTTGGAAAGAAGCTCTCTTGATCAGATAGGGAAATTCCAAAGAGAGTCCCTCCCTGCACTTGGAGTGCAGGGGACAAGACAAGGTTTAAGGGACCTTGATTCTGAGGCAGCTTCTAAGGCTTCTCAGCATGTCAAAGCACAGTCTTTAGGATATCTCTTTCTGAGGATCGTCACCTACATAAGGATTTTGATGTCTTTTTATTAAACTTCAGCTAACACTTCAGTGTGTCCACCTAGTTCATGCACTAGTTAGTGTTTCATAGTTTTCTATCTTGACAATGTACCAGTTTGCTCAGCCTTACTTCTATTGTTGAACTTTTGAGATTTTTCCAATTTTCCAGTTTTATAAATAGCATTTCTATGACCATCTTAGTACACACTACTTCTTTTCTTTCTGGTCGTTTCCTTGAGCTTAATCCTACAAGTGGAATTAGTGGGCTAAAGGGTATGAATAATTTTAGAATTCTTTTTTTTTTTTTTTTTTTTGAGACGGAGTCTTGCTGTCTCCCAGGCTGGAGTGCAGTGGCGCGATCTCGGCTTACTGCAGGCTCCGCCCCCCAGGGTTCACGCCATTCTCCTGCCTCAGCCTCCCGAGTAGCTGGGACTACAGGCGCCTGCCACCTCACCCGGCTAGTTTTTTGTATTTTTAGTAGAGACAGGGTTTCGCCGTGTTAGCCAGGATGGTCTCGATCTCCTGACCTCGTGATCCGCCCGCCTCGGCCTCCCAAAGTACTGGGATTACAGGCGTGAGCCACCGCGCCCGGCCATGAATAATTTTAGAACTCTAAATCCATATTCCAATATTACATCAATTTACCTTTGACCCAACAATATTGAGTTTGCTCGTTTTCATATATTTCAAAAAAAATGTAATAGACATATAATGGTTATTAAAAGTTTCCTAATTCAAAATTTTCCCAGGCTGGAGTGCAATGGCGCTATCTTGGCTCACTGCAACCTCCACCTCTTGGGTTCAAGCAATTCTCCTGCCTCAGACTCCAGAGTAGCTGGGATTACAGGCGCATGCCACCATGCCCAGCTAATTTTTGTATTTTTAGTAGAGACAGGATTTTGCCATGTTGGCTAGGCTAGTCTCAAACTCCTGATCTCAGGTGATCCACCTGCCTCAGCCTCCCAAAGTGCTGTGATTACAGGTGTAAGCCACTGCACCCGGCCCTTTTTGTCTGATTATTAAAAATAATACTCATTTTGGAAAAACTCAGGTAAGTGAAAGTGCCCCAGAAACCTCCCCCCGGCCAAAAGGTGACATGTTGCCATTTGGCTTACAGTCTTTCACTTATTTCATATACCTGGATAGTTTCATTCTTTTGTTGTTGTTGTTTTTGTTTTGCTTTTTTGAGACGGATTCTGACTCTGTCACCCAGGTTGGAATGCAGAAATGCAATCTTGGCTCACTGCAACCTCTGTTTCCCAGGTTCAAGCAATTCTCCTGCCTCAGCCTACTCAGTAACTGGGATTACAGGTGCGTGCCACCACGTCCAGCTGATTTTTTGTATTTTTAGTAGAGGCGGGGTTTCACCATGTTGGCCAGGCTGGTCTTAACTCCTGACCTCAAGCAATCTACCTGCTTTGGCCTCCCAAAGTGCTGGAATTACAGGCATGAGCCACTGCGTCCAGCCAGAATACTTTCATTCTTGAAACATTTGGAAGTTCTTTTTTTGAGACGGAGTCTCGCTCTGTCCCCCAGGCTGGAGTGCAGTGGCCCAATTTCGGCTCACTGCAAACTTTACCTCCTGGGTCCACGCCATTCTCCTGCCTCAGCCTCCCGAGTAGCTGGGACTACAGGCACCTGCCATCACGCCCAGCTATTTTTTTTGTATTTTTAGTAGAGACGGGGTTTCACTGTGTTATCCAGGATGGTCTTGATCTCCTGACCTCGTGATCCGCCCGCCTTGGCCTCCCAAAGTGCTGGGATTACAGGCGTGAGCCACCTCGCCTGGCCGAAACATTTGGAAGTTCTTTAGAAACCCACCCAGTCGGCCGGGCGATGTGGCTCACGCCTGTAATCCCAGCACTTTGGGAGGCCAATGCGGATGGATCACTTGAGGTCAGAAGTTTGAGACCAGCCTGGCCAACATAGTGAAACCCTGTGTCTACTAAAAATACAAAAATTAGCCAGCATCATGGTGCACGCCTGTAGTCCCAGCTACTTGGGAGGCTGAGGCAGGAGAATCACTTGAACCCTAGAGGCAGAGGTTGCAGTGAGCTGAGATCATGCCATTGCACTCCAGCCTGGGCGACAGAGCGAGACTCTGTCTCAAAAAAAAAACAAAAAACTAAAAAACAAACCCAACCCACCCAATTAATATAGCCTGTGTGTTTGCTGTTCTTCACTCTTGCCTTAGATTATCCCTTTTCTCTCTGAATCTATAACCCTAACCTCTTTACCAGCTCTTTTTCCTGAAACTTCCGAAATAATCCAATCTCCTTAAAGCTTTACCTACTACCATTGACCTTTCAGCTTCAAGTTCTTTTTTTTTTTTTCTTCACAGTCCACTCTAAACCACAGCAGCAGTTCAGAACACTATGCTGGACTGTACCCCAGATGATTTAAATGAGGATCTTAAAGAATAGGGCCCAGGAATCTACACTTTAAAAAGTGCCCTGAGTGATTCTAGTTGTAGGTAGGGTTGAAAAACCACCGAGTTTATTCTAATTTCTAGAACGATTGATTTACACCTGCTTGTTTCTACTTTTTACAAATCACTTTCTTCTTAATTCCCTACAAATTGGACTCTGAGTCTTCTGATTTTTTTGAAACCCATAACTTCCCTTGGATCTAATTCAACAGTATTCACTCCTGAGAGTGGGTGGTACATCTAGAAGTTGGCCATTCTGCCTCTGATGTACTTCTGGTGTTAATTTACAAGTTTCATATTTGGTTGTTTCAGAGTTTTATGTTTGCTAGTGTATGATTTTTCTTTTATTTATTTATTTTTTTGAGACGGAGTCTCATTCTGTCGCCCAGGGTGGAGTGCAGTGGCACTGTGTCGACTCACTGCAACCTCCGTCTCCTGAGTTCAAGCAATTCTCCTGCCTCAGCCTCCAAAGTAGCTGTGATTACAGGTGCCCGCCACCATACCTGGCTAATTTTTATAGAGACGGGGTTTCACCATATTGGCCAGGCTGGTCTCGAATTCCTGACCTCAGATGATCTGCCCGCCTCAGCCTCCCAAAGGGCTTGGATTACAGGCGTGAGCCACTGCGCCCGACATCTTTTTTTTTTTGGAGATGGAGTCTTAGGTCTGTTATCCAAGCTGGAGTGCAGTGGCACAATCTCGGCTCACTGCAACCTCTGCCTCCCAGGTTCAAGCGATTCTCCTGCCTCAGCCTCCTGAGTAGCTGGGACTACAGGTGCATGCCACCATGCCTGGCTAATTTTTATATTTTTAGTAGAGACAGGGTTTCACTATGTTGGCCAGGCTGGTATCGAACTCCTGACCTCATGATCCACCCGCCTCAGCCTCCCATAGTGCTGGGATTACAGGCATGAGCCACTGCGCCTGGCCTCTCTTTTTTTTTTTTTTTTAAACGAAGTCTTGCTCCGTCGCCCAGGCTGGAGGGTAGTGGTGCAACCTCTACTCACCACAACCTCTGCCTCCCTGGCTTAAACCATCCTCACACCTCAGCCTCCTAAGTAGCTAGGACTACAGGTTCATGCCACCATGCCCAGCTAACTTTTGTATTTTTAGTACAGACAAGGTTTTGCCATGTTGCCCAGGCTGGTCTCGAATTCCTGAGCTCAAGAGATCTGCCTGGCCTCAGCCTTCAAAAGAGCTAGGATTACAGGCGTGAGCTACTACAGCCAGCCTAGTGTATATTTATTCCTGTATTGCAAACCGGCCCCAAAATTTATTAGCTTAAAACAATAAAAACCAGGCTGGGGGCAGTGGCTCACATCTGTAATCCCTGCACTTTGGGAGGCTGAGGCGGGCAGATCACGAGGTCAGGAGATCGAGACCATCCTGGCTAACATAGTGAAACCCCGTCTCTACTAATACAAAAAAATTAGCTGGGCATGGTGGTGGGCGCCTGTATTCCCAGCTACTTGGGAGGCTAAGGCAGGAGAATGGCATGAACCCGGGAGGCAGAACTTGCAGTGAGCCGAGATCGCACCACTGCACTCCATTCCAGCCTGGGCGACAGAGCGAGACTCTGTCTCAAAAAAACAAAACAAAACAAAACAAAAACAATAAAAACCACTTATTTGTTCTCATGCTGCCATTCAAGCAGGGCTGAGTGGGCCCTGCGTCTTTGCTCCATATGATGTTGCCTGGACATGCTTTACTCACACGTCTGCTGCCTCACTTGCCTTCAATGCTCTAACAGAGTAGTTGGACTGTTTTATACAGTGGCTCAAGGGCCCTTGAGAGAAAAAGTGAAAACCACCAGGTTTCTTAATACCCAGGCCTGCAATGGGAAGGGTGCCATTTTTGTCACATTCTGTGGGTGAGAGCAAGTTCCAGGCCAGCCCAGATTAAAAGAGAGAAGAATTAGACTCCACTCTGGATAGAGAAGAACAGCATATGTGAAGATGGATGGTAGGTTTCAAACAGGGAAAATATACCAGCCACATGGAAGATAGTATTTTGAATCATGGATTGAATAAATAGATTAATGGATAAAATAGGACAAAAATATTTTAAAATGTACAAATAGTCCTTAGACAAAGAAAGATTTAAGTCTTTTATATAAGGGAATGTATTATTTGTTATTTATTTACTTATTTGATACAGGGTCTTGCTCTGTTGCCCAGGCTAGCGTGCACTGGCATGATCTTGGCTCACTGTAACCTCTGCTCCCAGGCTCAAGTGATCCTCCCACCTCAGCATCCCCAGTAGCTGGGACCACAGGTGTGCACTGCCATGCTTGGCTAATGTGTGTGGTTTTTAAAAAAATTTTTTGTAGAGACAGGATTTCACCATGTTGCCCAGGCTGGTCTCGAACTCCTGGGCTAAAGTGATCTGCCTGCCTCAACCTCCCAAAGTGCTCGTATTATAGGGGTGAGCCACTGCACCCCGCCAAGGGAATGTATTTAATAATAGAGACTGTATTTCATTTTGCACCAAAAGAGAGGCTGAGGGAAGCGATGGATATGTTACATCAAGACAGACTGTGTGAGGCCAGCCCAGATTGTGGGAAGCTAGGGACACTTCAGCTAGAACAGAAGGATGTATCCTTAGCAGGCCCCTAAGTGAGGTAGAACAGAGGTCAGGTCCAGGAAGGTCAGGTCTGAGAGTGCAGAGCAGGGGCAGAAGTCATCAAGGATTGGATGTGCTGCAGGTCCAGGCAGCAAGTCTTCATCAGTGAAGTCAGACCCTTGCACTAGAAACCTGGAACAACTGAAGGACAATGATCTGGGTGCCCAGGCCAACAGGAGACAAGATACTGGGAAACCAGCACTAAGCATGGAGATTGACCCTGGGCACACTGCCCTCTGAGCTCCTTCTCCACCCCCAGCCTGGGGCAGCACTGGCCTTAGATGGTGTTGGGCCTTAGTCCATAAAAGGAGACAGTGTGGCTGGAGTACAAGAATGAAGAAGCCAGAGGCAGATAGTTCCCAAAAGATTGGGCCCAGTGAAAGCCATTATCTTCCCTTTGATCAATAACTCCAAAAAGGATGCCACAATATTTAGACCATCCATTTCAGTGTTTTATCACACTGCTACAAAGGGCCTTTTGTACAGATGCATAGTCTTTGTCTTACAAAGCCCCAAAATATAGGAAATATGCTGAGTTTTCCTAACTGCCTAATGAATAACCATTTGTAATCAACTGTCCATACTGAAAACCCTTAAAGCTATTATGGAACACATTTTATATTTTTATTACCTGCCAAATATAACAATTCCATTTTGAAACTGAATCTAGCCAAAAGCATAAAATGGGAAGAGTTTCCTGTGATGCTCTTGGCATATCCTTTCTTAACCCTTCTCTCTCTCTCATTTCAGGACTCTTATTTTTTTTTTTTTTCTTTTAGAAACTGGATCTTGCTCTGTCGCCCAGGCTGCAGTGCAGTAGCATGATCACCACTTACTGCAGCCTCGACTTCCAGGCTCAAGTGATCCTCCCATCTTAGTCACCTGAGTAACTGGGACTACAGGTGCATGCTGCCATGCCTGGCTAAGTTTTTTTGATTTTTTTTGTAGAGACAGGGTCTCACTATGTTGCCCAGGCTGGTCTCAAACTCCTGGGTTCAAGCGATCCTCCTGCCTCAGCCTCCCAAAGTGCTGGGATTACAAACAAGAGTCACTATGCCTGGTCTCAGGACTTCTGTTTACCTGCTGGTTCATCTGTTCTCTCTACCCTCTTTTCCAGAGGAAGCACAGCTCTTGGTATAAGCTGGTGATAATTGTTTTTGCCAGAATAACTCAAAATGTGATGCAGTAACCAGACTACCAGATGGCCCGCTGTGTTCCCCACTTCCTGATATTCACAGCCTTGTCAAATTCCTTCCTACACTGTATGAGGGTTGGTCTGTGTGACCAACAGAGTATGGCAAAAGTATGTTCCTTCCAAGGTTATTAAAGACAAGGGCTTCCTTCCAAGGTTATTAAAGACGAGTTCTATCTTCGGTCTCTTTCATTCTATTTTTTTTTTTTAGAGATGACGTCTTGCTACGTTAACCTGGCTGGATTTGAACTTCTGGGCTCAAGGGATCCTTCTTCCTCAGCCTCCTGAGTAGTTGGGACTGTAGGCACAAGCCACTATGCCCAGGCTTGCAATCTATTTTTTAAGATGCTTATGGGGCAATTGTTAACAAACTCTTAAATTTGAGATGTGCTGTCGTCGTCGTTGTCTTCTTCTTCTCCTCCTCCTTCTCCTTCTCTTCCCTCCTCCTCCTTCTTCTCTTCTCCTTCTTCCTCTCCTTCTTCATCTCCTTCTCCTTCTTCCTCTTCCTTTTCTTCTTTTTTTTTTTTTGAGAGAGAGTCTTGCTCTGTTGCCCAGGCTGGAGTACAGTGGCACAATCTCAGCTCACTGCAACCTCCGCCCCGCAGGGTTCAAGCGATTCTTCTGCCTCAGCCTCCCAAGTAGCTGGGACTACAGGTGCGTGCCATCATGCCCAGCTAATTTTTTGTATTTTTAGTAGAAACGGGGTTTCACCATGTTAGCCAGGACAGTCTCAATCTCCTGACCTCATGATTTGCCCACCTCGGCCTCCCAAAGTGCTGGGATTACAGGTGTGAGTCACCGCACCTGGCCTTTTTTTTTTTTTTTTTTTTGGAAACAAAGTCTTGCTCTGTTGCCCAGGCTGGAGTGCAGTGGTGCGATCTCGGCTCACTGCAACCTCTGAGTCCTGGGCTTAAGTGATTCTCCTGCCTCGGCCTCCCAAGTATCTGGGATTATAGGTGGGTACCATCACACCTGGCTAAGTGTTCATATTTTTAATAAAGACAGGGTTTCACCATGTTGGCCAGGCTGATCTTGAACTCCTGACCTCAAGTGATCCACCTGCCTCAGCCTCCCAAAGTGCTGGGATTATGGGCCACTGCACTCGGCCCTACTGACTTACTTTAATTCATTAGTATTACTTCTTCCAAATGTATTTGTATTTTAATTCTAATTTATAAGACGTAAAGCAACAAGTATTATCCGGGGGCTTAAACACTAAGTCTAGAGATTCTTGATGCTTTTGGATTCTATACATTATTTATTTTGTTTTGAGACAAGGTCACACTCTATCGCCCAGGCTGGAGTGTAGAGTGCAGTGGTGCCATCTCTGGTGTACTGCAACCTCAGCCTCGTGGGAGAATCAAGCGATTCTTGTGCTTCAGCCTCCTAAGTAGCTGGGACTACAGGCACGCACCACCACGCCCAGCTAAATTTTGTATTTTTAGTAGAGACGGGGTTTCACCATGTTGGCCAGGCTGGTCTTAACTCCTGACCTCAAGCAATCTACCTGCCTTGGCCTCCCAAAGTGCTGGGATTACAAAACATTATTTTAAATACTATTCATGATACGCTTGAAGCAGTTAAAAGACTGAATGAATACTAGGCAAGTCAGAAATGACTACGATCCAATCCAGTCACTCCTTTTCTTTTTATTTTGAGACACAGTCTTTCTCTGTCACCGAGGCTGGAGTGAAGTGGTGTGATCTTGGCTCATTGCAGCCTCTGCCTCCTGGGCTCAAGTGATCCTCTCACCTCAGCCTCCCAAATAGCTGTGACTACAGGCACACATTACCACACCCAGCTAATTCTTGTATTTTTAGTAGAGACAGGGTTTTACCATGTTGCCCAGGCTGATCTCAAACTCTTGGACTCAAGCAATCTGCCCGCATCGGCCTCTGAAAGTGCCGGGATTATAGATGTGAGCCACTGTGCCTGGCCCCAGTCACTGATTTAGTGTATCCTTGTCCACAAAAGTGGATATCCACACAACACACTTCTCCCTTGGTTACACTTTAGCCCTGTGCCGCTGTTTGAACAGCACAATTTATTATTCTGTATGTGTTCACTCATAAACTAAAGGGGCCAGATTTATTCATACTCCAGCAAGATTATGCCAAGCTTTGTGCTGGACATGAGTTAGGCCTCACCATTATGCATTCTGTTATATGCTCTGTCTTATGTCAGGCTCTATGCAATGTTCCACTGGTAAAAGATTCAAACTGTTTAGAACCATAGCCCAAACTCAGCATTAGAGATGGTTGTTATATTAGAGTTCTGACACGAAAAAGACTACACATTCAAACTGTGATAATTTAGGAATAGTTTAATGAAAGGACTAGAAACGAAGGTATGAGATAAGTGTAGGGAGACTGCAAGGCATAGTGCAGCACCCAGAGGCTAGTAACTGCACAGCTCTGTTACCACCCCTCATGGCTAAAGGAAGGGATCACTTCCTGGAAATGGAGACAGAGACAGGGGCTATGTGTAGAGTCACCTTAAAGAAGCTGAGATCTTTGGTGGAGAACGGTATCCGGCATCCCAACCACACCCTCTCTTCCTCTCATCTCCTGCCAGTGCTTTCACTGGCCAAGCCCCAACAGGTAACCAGAGGGTAAGAGAGTCCCTTGAAACACTTCATAGAGGTCAGCTTGCTGGAGAAGGGGGGAGAGTGGATCTAGGGGTGGGATGAAGGAAATAGAAGATACCTGGCACAGCCATCTATCCGTCCATGCATAAAGTTATCAGCATTTTTTAGTTCCAAAATCAACGACCCAAACTCACTAAGATACAGTTTATTTCATAATGGAGAATTTGATGAATGCTTGTTTGCTTTTCCAAACCTCATGATCACAAATACTACAGTTATATTGTCTTTCAGGCTCTATATTTTTCAGCAGTGTTGATATTTTTATTCTGTTTTAATATGTGACTCTATCTCCTTGTCTATTTTAATTAAAAGTATTAGAGGAAATGGGCTATTAAAAGCTGTATCTATATAAGTAGAGGGCAAACTTACAGGAAGATGAAGGTGTCCTAGACATACGGTGTTGAAGAAGGTTCAGAAGTAGAAGTGGGATATCTGGAATAAATGGTCCTTGAGCACACAGGCCTAAGGTGAGTGGAAGGAAAGAATGAACCAGGAGACAATGAAATGGTAAATAGCTCAAGGTACATTTCTAAATATTTTTGAACACAAGAAACACATGGTTTTATTGACTTACCGAATCTTCATGGTCACTAAGCATGGTTAGTAGATGTTTTTCTCTTTGCCATTGGGAGGTCGTCAGGGGCTTTATGAGTAAAATTTTATTTTATTTTATCTTATTTTTTGACACAGAGTCTCACTCTGTCGCCCAGGCTGGAGTGCAGTGGCGCAATCTCGGCTCACTGCAAGCTCCGCCTGCCGGGTTCACGCTATTCTCCTGCCTCAGCCTCTCCCAGTAGCTGGGACTACAGGCGCCCGCCACCACGCCCGGCTAATTTTTTGTATTTTTAGTAGAGACGGGGTTTCACCATGGTCTCGATCTCCTGACCTCGTGATCCGCCCGCCTCGGCCTCCCAAAGTGCTGGGATTACAAGCGTGAGCCACAGCGCCTGGCCGAGTAAAATTTTAGTATCCAGTATTTCTTTTTTTTTGAGACGGAGTCTTGCTCTGTCCCCCAGGCTGGAGTGCAGGGGCGCGATCTCGGCTCGCTGCAAGCTCCGCCTCCCGGGGTTCATGCCATTCTCCTGCCTCAGCCTCCCGAGTAGCTGGGACTACAGGTGCCCGCCACCTCGCCCGGCTAATTTTTTGTATTTTTAGTAGAGACAGGGTTTCACCGTGTTAGCCAGGATGGTCTTGATCTCCTGACCTCATGATCCGCCCGCCTCGGCCTCCCAAAGTGCTGGGATTACAGGCTTGAGCCACCGCGCCCGGCCAAGTATCCAGTATTTCTTTAGTTTTATGGGCTTTAAACCTCTGAAATGTGGTATGGGTGGAGAGAAGGTACCTCTTTGAAATGAGAATAATAAAATCTGGGATTTGAAAGAGATCTTTCACTAGTATAAGAATTTAATTTACAACATTCTTACCATATAACTTTCCAATCATTTTAAGGAGGCCATTGCTAAGGAGCTCAATGTTTCCTTAGGCATTGTTTCAACTTTGTGCCTGCTCAGTCATTATAAAGCATTTTCTCGTAGAAGCAGAGATACATTTTTACAGCTTCTGCCTATGGGTTCTGGAGAAGAGAAAAAGTAATATTTTCCCTCACCCATTGCCAGGTACATGGCTGAGGTACATATAACAAGAGACAAATTAACAATAGAAAAACATACTAATTTGTTTAATAAAAATTTTATGTAACATGGGAGCCTTCAGAAATGAAGACCCAAACAAAAGGAAAAATCTGTGTATTTTTATACTTAGGTTTGATGAAGAGTGGACAGTCATGAAGAAATAAAATTAGACAAAGAAAGTATGACCTAATAGTAATAAACTAAGGGAAATTTAGCAAGAGCTGTTGGTTCAGATTCTTCTTGACATCTCTGAGTCTTCAAAAATAAGGATGTTTCTTTCCTCTTAGTGTAGGGAAGCTACCTTTGTAATGAATATTTTATGACCAGCTTCAGGCAGAGGAGAAGGACCAGTCAGAGACCTTCCTGCTTCTGTTATTTTCTCAAATACCAAAGTGACATATTTTGGGGTTAATGTTCTCCCCATTCTGCCCATCAGCTCTCCTGCCATTTGGATGGGCTTCTCATAGTCTATTCCCTCTTCTATACGAAAAGATCTCTTGATACTCTTCTTTATCTTTCTTCTAGCTTTCTTTTACCCTGGCGAAGTAATTAATGATAATAAGAGATGTGCATAACATTTTATTGGCACACTGTGAACTAGACAGTGGGCTAGATGTTTTATACATTCCATTGCCAATCTTTACAAAAACATTGCAAGATTGGTATTTTCTTTTCTTTTCTTTTTTTTTCAGATGGAGTCTCACTCTGCCGCTCAGGCTGGAGTGCAGTGGCGTGATCTTGGCTCACTGCAACCTGTGCCTCCCGGGTTCAAGCTATTCTCCTGTCTCAACCTCCCAAGTAGCTGGGACTACCAGTGCCTGCCGCCACACTTGGCTAATTTTTGTATTTTTAGTAGAGATGGGGTTTCACCATATTGGCCAGGCTGGTCTTGAACTCCTGACCTTGTGATTTGCCCGCCTCGGCCTCCCAAAGTGCTGGGATTACAGGCGTGAGCCACCGCGCCTGGCCAAGATCAGTATTTTCATACCCATTTTACAGGTGATGAAACTTCTAAGTGGCTGAGCTGGGATTAGAAAACAGATCTGAGGCCCGGCATGGTGGCTCACGCCTGTAATCCCAGCACTTTGGGAGGCTGAGGTGGGCGGATCACCTGAAGTCAAGAGTTCAAGACCACCCTGGCCAACATGGTGATACACTGTCTTTACTAAAAATTAAAAAAAAATTAGCCGGGGGTGGTGGTGTGCACTTGTAGTCCTGGCTACTCGGGAGGATGAGGCAGAATTGCTTGAATGATTCTCGGGAGGAGGAGGAGGTTGCTGTGAACCGAGATCGTAGGCTGCAGTGAGCTGAGGTTGCAGCCAGCTGAGATCGCGCCACTGCACTCCAGCATGGGCGACAAGAGCGGAAACTCTATCTGAAAAAAGAAAAAAAAAAAAAAGAAAGAAAAGAAAACAGATCTGAGTTCAAGTGCACATTGTTTTTCCTAGTCTCAGTTCCTTCATTTCCCAGACATCCTCAGCATCCTGGTCACTCTCTCGGTTAGTGTTTCTCAAACTGATGATTTTAAAAATCTGAACAAGGTACGGTGGCTCACACCTGTTATCTCAGTACTCTAGGGGACTGAGGCGGGAAGATCACTTGATCCCAGGAGTTCGAGACCAGGCTGGCAACATGGCCAAATCCTGTTTCTACGAAAAATACAAAAATTAGCTGGGTATGGTGATACGTGCCTGTGGTCCCAGCTACTTAGGAGGCTGAGGGGGGAGAATGGCTGTGCCTGGGAGGTGGAGGCTGCAGTGAGCTGTGATTGCACCCCTGCACCCCAGCCTAGGTGACAGAGCAAGACCCTGTCTCAAAAACTAAAACAAAACAAAATTCTGGTTAAGTAGGATCATTGTTATTACAGAACAAAAAGAAAAATATATATTTGGAAAGTAGTGTGCTAAGCAAATTGAAAGAAGTTTCTATACTTTAGCACTTCCCAGAGCTTTGGATATGCTAAGTGCATTTTGAAGCTCTAGGAGGAATATAGAGGACTTAGGGTATTCTAATCCTATTTGACCCCGAGACTCTTTTTTTTTTTTTTTTTTTTTTTGTAGAATTATGGTCACCAGTATTCTCTTTGGTGAATACTGCTCTGAATTCATTTTTCTTTGTCAGTATTGTTTTGAAAACATGATATCTGCTGGGTGCGGTGGCCCACGCCTATAATCCCAGCACTTTCGGAGGCCAAGGCAGGTGGATCATGAGGTCAGGAGTTCAAGACCAGCCTGGCCAAGATGGTGAAACCCTGTCTCTACTAAAAATACAAAAATTAGCCAGGCACAGTGGTGGGTGCCTGTAATCCCAGCTACTCGGGGTGCCTGTACTCCCAGCTACTCGGGAGGGTGAGGCAGAGAATTGCTTGAACCCGGGAGGTGGAGGTTGCAGTGAGCCGACCGAGATCGCGCCACTGCACTCCAACCTGGGCGACAGAGCTCAACTTCTTGAGTACTATAGCTGTTTTCTTACTTGTATTATTTTTAAAATTTTATTCCTTGTTGTATATTTAAATGTTCTTTTTTCAGAGATGGGGTCTCACTATGTTGCCCAGGCTAATCTTGAACCTCTGGCTTCAAGTAATCCTCCCACCTTGGCCTCTCAAAGTGCTGGAATTATAGGTGTGTACCACCATTTCTGGCCTGAATCTTCAAGGATTGAACAGAAAACCCTAGTTTGAGACATTTTAGAAATTAGTGACACAAAATTGACTCTTAGAAGATGGGAATTTTTTAGTATTAAGCTGTTTTGAAGGAAGAACAATGGACTATGATTCAACAGATTTTACAGGAACAGCACCAACAAGAATCATCAGGAAACTATTCCTTAGACCTTGCTTCACTCAACCCAGATTTATGATCCTGAGTTGTTCAGTGACAAAAAATACCATTTATCTTGAACAAAATGGGGCACTGACTGTTGAATTTGACCTGAGCCTTGTAATCCTAGAAAAAGGTTAAGGTTAATAAATCCCCTTACCTGGCTGGGTAGGGTGGCTCCCATCTGTAATCCCAGCACTTTGGGAGTCCGAGGCTGGTGGATCACCTGATGTCAGGAGTTGGAGACCAGCCTGACCAACATGGTGAAACGCTGCCTCTACTAAAAATACAAAAATTAGCAGGGTGTGGTGGCACATGCCTGTGGCCCCAGCTACCCAGGAGGCTGAAGCACGAAGATCGGTTGAACCTGGGAGGCGGAGGCTGTGGTGAGCCAAGATCCCACCACTGTACTCCAGCCTGGGCAACAGAGCGAGACTCTGTCTCAAAGAAAAAAAAGAAATTCCCCTACCCTTTGTGTTCTGGAAATGGGCTTATTGCAAAGAACCACGCTTCCCCCTAGGATTTAGATAAGATTCACAGATGTCCCTCTTGTTCATCTATGCCAAGGCCAGACCCTCCAGGTTCCCATTGTCTGCCTCATAAAGACTAGTTGAATTGCTTATGTCCATGGAATCAAAACTGTTACAGAGTGCTAGTTAATCCAACTTTGGTTAAGTTTCTCCCCTTCCCCCAGGCTCCTAAATTTTGGCTGCCCCTCAGTCTAAAAGTCCTTCCCTAAACGTCTCTCCCAAAAATTGGCTCACCTCGGGGTAAAACATTCTCTGATCTACTAACCAGTCATGCTACCCCCACCCTTTAATCCCACTTCTGCACGCCTGGTTCTTTCTAGCTTTGTTTACTCCTCTCTAAAAAAGAAAATCCCTTTTTGCCTAACCTTTCAGAGGCTTGCAGATGTTATTGTCAGAGAGTTCTCCCAGTTACTATTATCTTTCTCATACCCGCCACTTGCATTAATCCTTTCAAATAAATTATCTCCTTATCTTAATCGGATTTGTTTTCTATTTGACTCACACAACTATTTTATTCCCTTGAAAGCAATGAGTTAGGTGGACACAGATAACATTTTAATGGAAACTTTTGAGGATACAAGAAGATATAGTTTGAAAGATTTGTTTATGGTGGTAGCGTTAATACCACAAACAAAAGTAAGTAGTATAATAAAAATCCATTATAATAGGAATTTTCTGACAGAGTTGGAACTTAAAAGACTAGTCATAGTATAAACTAAATGGTGACATTTTCTTTTTTTTTTTTTTGAGACGGAGTCTTGCTCTGTCGCCCAGGCTGGAGTGCAGTGGCATGATATCTGCTCACTGCAAGCTCGGCCTCCCGGGTTCACGCCATTCTCCTGCCTCAGCCTCCTGAGTAGCTGGGACTACAGGCGCCTGCCACTACGCCCGGCTAATTTTTTGTATTTGTAGTAGAGACGGGGTTTCACCGCGTTAGCCAGGATGGTCTTGATCTCCTGACCTTGTGATCCACCCGCCTCGGCCTCCCAAAGTGCTGGGATTACAGGCGTGAGCCACTGCGCCCGGCCCGAATAGTGACATTTTCAATTCCAAGACCTAACTCTTAAAAAAATTATTCTGAAAATATTTTAATTAAAAAAATTAAGGTCTAAGCTATTTTGAATGATACTAAATGATGAATACGTGTCATTATACATTTGTCAAAACTCATAGAATGTTCAACATCAAGAGTGAATCCCTAATGTAAACTGTGGGCTTTGGTTGATAATGATGTGTTAGCGTTGGTCCCATGGATTGTGACAAATGTACAGAACGTCAATGGTGGGGGAGGCTGTGGGTGTCCAGTAGAGGGTGCATGTGGGAACTCTCTGTACTTTCCCCTTAATTTTGCTATAAACCTAAAACTGGTCTGAAAAATAGAGTCTATTCGTTTAAAAAAAAAAGGTAACAAAACCAAAACCAAGAAAAACAAAGTTCAGTTGATTTTCAAATTAATAACAAGCTCAAGCTCATTTTATACTGCCATATCAAAAGGATATAATGAAATGGAAAAGTTCTGAACTGAGTTTTGAATCATTGTTTCTTAGGTATATAGCTATATAAAGAAAGTCTTGTTTAACGTTTGAATCTAGAGACAACAACGCACTAGAAAAGTGGTTATACTATCAACCCAGGCCCTATTCAAGCTGGGAAAATTGCAGTGCAGCTGGGTATGGTGGCTCATGCCTGTAATCTCAGCACTTTGGGAGGCTGAGGTGGGAGAATTGCTGGAGTCCAGGAGTTGGAAACCAGCCTGGGCAACACAGTGAGACCAATCTGTACAAAAAATAAAAAATTAGTTGGGTGTAGTGGCACCTGCCTGTGGTTCCAGCTGCTGGGAGGCTGAGGTGGGAGGATTGATTGAGCCCAAGTGGTTGAGGCTGCAGTGAGCCATGTTTGTACCACTGCACTCCAGCCTGGGTGACAGAGTGAGACCTTGTCTCTCTCTTTTTTCCTTTTTTTTTTGTTTTTGAGACAGACTCTCACTGTGTCCCAGGCTGGAGTGCGGTGGCATGATCTCAGTTCACTGCAACCTCTGCCTCCCAGGTTCAAGTGACTCTCCTGCCTCAGCCTTCGAAGTAGCTGGGATTACAGGCATGCACCACTATGCCCAGCTAATTTTTGTATTTTTAGTAGGGACATAATTTATATCATTTTATTTATTTTTTATTTTTTATTTTTTTGAGACGGAGTCTCGCTCTGTCGCCCAGGCTGGAGTGCAGTGGCTCAACCTCAGCTCACTGCAAGCTCCGCCTCCTGGGTTCACACCATTCTCCTGCCTCAGCCTCCCGAGTAGCTGGGACTACAGGCGCCCGCCAACATGCCAGGCTAATTTTTTTGTATTTTTAGTAGAGACGGGGTTTCACCGTGTTAGCCAGGATGGTCTCGATCTCCTGACCTCGTGATCCGCCTGCCTCGGCCTCCCAAAGTGCTGGGATTACAGGCTTGAGCCACCGCGCCCGGCCAGTCTTCCATAGTTTTTGACAGATTGTTTTAAAGTGATATAGGCCAGGCGCGGTGGCTCACGCCTGTAATCCCAGCACTTTGGGAGGCCGAGGCGGGTGGATCACGAGGTCAGGAGATGGAGACCATTCTGGCTAACACGGTGAAACTCTACTAAAAATACAAAAAAATTAGCCTGGCGTGGTGGCGGGCGCCTGTAGTCCCAGCTACTCGGGAGGCTGAGGCAGGAGAATGGCGTGAACCCGGGAGGCGGAGCTTGCAGTGAGCCGAGATGCCGTACTGCACTCCAGCCTGGGGGACAGAGCAAGGCTCCGTCTCAAAAAAAAAAAAAACTATGGAAGACTATATCTACATTAATAGGCAATTTCAGAAAATTGGAAAATGCAGTTTTGTTTAAGAGTTCAAACTTCTCATCATTTAATTACTTTTTTCTTTTTTAAAAAAAATCTAACGTATTTACTTATTATCATTTAATTAAAATATATATTTAGGCCAGGCGTGGTGGCTCACGCCTGTAATCCCAGCACTTTGGGAGGCCGAGGTGGGCAGATCACTTGAGGTCAGGAGTTCAAGACCAGCCTGGCCAACATAGTGAAACCCTGTTTCTACTAAAAATACAAAAATTAGCCGGGCATGGTGGCACATGCCTGTAGTCCCAGCTACTCGGGAGGCTGAGGCAGGAGAATCACTTGAACCCAGGAGGCAGAAATTGCAGTGAGCCAATATCGCACAACTGCACTCCAGCCTCGGTGACAGTGGGAGACTTTTTTTCACTTACACAAAAAGTAAATAAATAAAAATAAAATAAAATAAATTAGCCGGGTGTGGGGGCACACGCCTGTAAACTCAGCTACTCTGGAGGCTGAAGCACGAGAATCGCTTGAACCTGGGAGGAGGAGGTTGCAGGGAGCCAAGATTGTGCCACTGCACTCCAGCCTGGGGAACAGAGCGAGACTCTGTCTCAAAAAAACACAAAAATATATTTGTCTGTTAGAAAATTGGTGGTCCAGGTGTGGTGGCTCACGGCCTGTAACTGCAGCAGTTTGGGAGGCTGAGGCAGGCAGATCAGTTGAGTCCAGGAGTTTGAGACTAGCCTGGGCAACTAAAAATACAAAAAAATTAGCCGGATATGGTGGTGCACGCCTGTGGTCCCAGCTATTCCAGAGGCTGAGGTGGAAGGATCACCTGAGCCTGGGAGGCAGATGTTGCAGTGAGCTGAAACCCATGCCACCACTTAGCACTCCAACCTAGGTGACAGAGTGAGACCCTATCTCAAAAAAAAAAAAAAAAGTGAAAAAAACTTACATTATCCATAACATAAAAGTATAAATATGTGTATGTACATATTTTTTTCTCATTTATTAGCCAAAGGGTAAAAATAGTACTTTTTACAATATTTTTTATCATAAACAATTACAAAATAGTTTAAAGAATGGTACGATGATTATCTATATTCAGCAATCGTTAATGTTTCCCCATATTTTCATTATCTCTATGTGCTTTGTGGGTGTGTTTCTTAGCTATTTGAAATTAAGTTGTAGACATTTTGAAACTTCATCTTTAAATATTTCAGCATGTATCAACCAAGAATAAGGGGATTGATCTACTTAATCATATGCCAGCGGAGAGGGAAGCGGTGGAATTAGTCTGCTCTGGGTGTAGGGAATAATTGGATACATTGTCTATAAAGAATTAAAAATATATATAATAAAAACCGACCATACACCAGCAATTCTAAAAATGTCAGTAATAAAATACTTCTTGCTAAGAAATTTTTTTTTTTTTTGGGTTTACGCTGTCAGCAGTTGTTGCATTCTGTTGAATAATACATATAAGCTTCAAGTGAGCTCTTTTTTTTTAGACAGAATCTCATTCTGTTACCCAGGCTGGAGTGCAGTGGTACCACAGCTCACTGAAGCCTCCACCTCCCAGGTTCAAGCAATTCTCGTGCCTCAGCCTCCAGAGTAGCTGGGACTACAGGTGTGCACCACCACACCCAGCTAGTTTTTATATTTTTTGGTAGAGATGGGGTTTCCCATGTTGGCCAGGCTGATCTCGAAATCCTGACCTCAAGTGATCCACCCACCTGGGCCTCCCAGAGTGCTGGGATTATAGGAGTGAGCCACTGCACCTGGCCAAGTGAGCACTTTTGATTATTTTAAAGTAAACATTGTGTTCCAATGGCGACTAAAGAGTTTTATTTTATTTTATTTTATTTTATTTATTTTTGAGATGGAGTCTCACTCTGTCGCCCAGGCTGGAGTGCAATGGCGCCATCTTGGCTCACTGCAACCTCCACCTCCTGGGTTCAAGAGATTCTCCTGCCTCAGCCTCCTGAGTAGCTGGGATTACAGGCACGCGCCACCATGCCTGGCTAATTTTGTATTTTTAGTAGAGATGGGGTTTTACCACGTTGGTCAGGCTGATCTGGAACTCCTGACCTCGTGATCCACCCGCCTTGGCCTTCCAAATGCTGGGATTACAGGCATGAGTCACCCCGCCCGGCCAACTAAAGAGTTTTAAATACACACTTGGCCCCTTGGTGTCCTGGGATTGAAATACAAGCATTAGTTTTGAAAATAAATTATAAATGGAAATGGCTTGGAATTGTGGAACTAGAGTGAGTGGGTATGGGGAGAGGGAAACACAGTTTGTGTTTCCAACCCCTGTAGTACTAATATTCCTGCATCTAGATGATAGATTTGAAAGGAACAATGATGGCATGGTGATTGTGACGAAAGGAAAAAGAATGTGAATTACAGCAGTTCTGTCACTCAGCACGACCACTTGGATTCTTTATTTGAGTGTAAAATTAAGTACAGTGAAACAGAGGTGCAATATTTTTGTTTGGTAATTTTACAACATTTTCTAAAGTCTAAACATCTTTTTGTGGACAGAATTCAGCCATGGGTCAGGCCTAGTTTCGTAAAGGCTGGGTCTCATGAAGTGTTTGGGGACAAATACCAGAACATATAACTTTAGAGAGGCTGGAACTCCTGCACAGAAGGCTAAGTAGTTTTAGTTGATAAATAAACTATCCTGGTTAACATAAATAATATCTTTATATTAGCTAGAATTCTTCTTGTTTAATTGCAATGAAATGCTAACATCATTATTCATTACTATAAACAACCAATATGTAGGTATAATTTTCCCCTTAACAATTAATGCAATTACAGCAAATAGTATTAATTCTTTTTTTTTTTTTTTGAGACAGAGTCTCACTCTGTCACCCAGGCTGGAGTGCAGTGGCACGATCTCGGCTCACTGCAAGCTCCACCTCTCGGGTTCACACCATTCTTCTGCCTCAGCCTCTCCGAGTAGCTGGGACTACAGGCGCCTGCCACCATGCCCGGCTAATTTTTTTTTTTTTTTTTTAGTAGAGATGGGGTTTCACCGTGGTCTCGATCTCCTGACCTCGTGATCTGCCCGCCTCGGCCTTCCAAAGTGCTGGGATTACAAGCATGAGCCACCGCGCCCGGCCTAAATAGTATTAATTCTTTATAATTTTGTGCATGTGTGTAATTTTTTAAAAATTGTATTGCATTTTTTTGTTTTATTTTGTTTTTTTCCGAGACAGAGTCTCACTCTGTTGCCCAGGCTAGAGTGCAGTGGTGCGATCTTGGCTCACCACAACCTCTGCCTCCTGGGTTCAAGCGATTCTCCTGCCTCAGCCTCCCGAGTAGCTGGGACTACAGGCATGTGCCACCATGCCCGGCTAATTTTTGTAGTTTTAGTAGAGATGGGATTTCACTATGTTGGCCAGGCTGATCTCAAACTCCTTGTGATCAAGGACTTGTGATCCCAAAGTGCTAGGATTACAGGTGTGAGCCACCATGCCTGGCCTGGTTTTGTTTTTTTTTTAATTTTTGGTAGAGATGAGATCTTGCTATGTTACCCAGGCTGGTCTCAAACTCCTGACCTCAAGCAATCCTCCCTCCTTGGCCTCTCAAAGTGGGATTATAGGCATAAGCCACCACTGCTGGCCTACTGGCATGTTTTATACACATGAAACTTTATATATGTATGAAGTTCAATAAAATAAAATTTCAGGCCTGGAGGCTGAAGCAGGGGGATCTCTTGAGCATAGGAGTTCAAGATTGCAGTGAACTATGATCTCACAATTGCATTCCAGCCTGGGTAACAAAGCGAGACCCTGTTTCTAAAAAATGTTTTTAAAGTAAAAAAGAAATTAAATTTTACTGTATTTTTCTGGTTATTATTATTAATTTGATTTCATGATTGTTACTGAAAGTAATTTTGTCATATGAAAAAAGTAGGGATTAAAAATTATTAGTTCTAGATATCAGATAAACTAGATGTGCCATTGATCATGCCCTGAAGAATTAGCAATACTTCCCTATTGTCGTTAACATTCATCCAACTGACACTTTTTAGACTTTAGATTTTGCAAAATTTGTTCAGATTGAGGAGGAAGGAAGAGAATATTAGATATTTCTACTATCTTACTTCTCCTAGAAAACAAAGTAGAGGCCGGGTGCGGTGGCTCACACCTGTAATCCCAGCACTTTGGGAGGCCGAGGCGGGCAGATCACGAGGTCAGGAGTTCGAGATCAGCCTGGCCAATACAGTGAAACCCCGTCTCTACTAAAAATACAAAAAGTAGCTGGGCATGGTGGCACGTGCCTGTAATCCCAGCTACTCAGGAGGCTGAGGCAGGAGAATCGTTTGAACCAGGGAGTTGGAGGTTGCAGTGAGCTGAGATCGCGCCACGTCTCAAAAAAAAGTAGAGCAAGAATGAAGAAACAGAATTGCTAAACATTAGTAATATGATAATAACAATAAAACCACCCACAATGATAATGTATTTAGAGAACACTTGCTAACTGGTCTAGCAGAAAATGAATTATAACAGTTTTGCAGAATTTATAGCCTCTTCCACCTAGAAATAAAGAACCACGTGTAACAGAATGGGGAGCCTCCGGAGGGCTAGATCCATTAGGATGGAAGTGGGGCCGCTTGGCTGCTGTCTGTGTGCCAGCACAGGTGACCACAAACTCTGCTGACAGCAAGGCAGTAATTTTAGGAGGTAAGAATGTTTTCCTTCTGCTATTGCATCAACGATCCCTAAGGTTTGAGAAAAATGAAAAAGCAATTCAGTTCCTTTTTTTTTTTTTTTTTTTTGAGACGGAGTCTTGCTCTGTCACCCAGGCTGGAGTGCAGTGGCTCAATCTCGGCTCACTGCAAGCTCCGCCTCCCGGGTTCACGCCATTCTCCTGCCTCAGCCTTTCCGAGTAGCTGGGACTACAGGCGCCCGCCACCACGCCCGGCTAATTTTTTGTATTTTTAGTAGATACGGGGTTTCACTGTGGTCTCGATCTCCTGACCTCGTGATCCGCCCGCCTCGGCCTCCCAAAGTGCTGGGATTACAAGCGTGAGCCACCGCCCCCGGCCTTCAGTTCCTTTTTTACCCCCCTTAAATTGTGACAGTAACTCTGGAGAACCTATCACTAGTTTGTCGAATATTCCTTCCAGTTTATACTCCACTCCACCCCAACTGGGAGGTATAGTAGAGTGGAGAAAAGCCTGCAATTTGGGTGGATTCTAATTTTTATTTACTTGGGTAAATTATTTACCTTTCTAGTACCTCTGGGCCTTCATTTGTTTTTGTTTTTGTTTTTTTTTGAGACGGAGTCTCGCTCTGTCGCCCAGTCTGGAGTTCAGTGGCGCGATCTCGGCTCACTGCAGGCTCCACCCCCCGGAGTTCACTCCATTCTCCTGCCTCAGCCTCTCCGAGTAGCTGGGACTACAGGCGCCTGCTACCTCACCCGGCTAATCTTTTGTATTTTTAGTAGAGACGGGGTTTCACCATGTTAGCCAGGATGGTCTCGATCTTCTGACCTCGTGATCCGCCCGTTTCGGCCTCCCAAAGTGCTGGGATTACAGGCTTGAGCCACCGCGCCCGGCCTGGGCCTTCATTTGAAAACTGAGGATAATAAAATTCCCTCACTAGGACCATTTATTGAATACTTAGGACACCCAGAGCTGTTTGTGAGCATTTCATGTGTATTAACTTGTTGAATCCTCACAACAGATCCTATGAGATCAGAACTATTAGTAATCTCCCTTTACCGAGGAAACTGAAGTTAAGTAATTTGTCCAGGTTTGTCTTATTAACACTTCCTTAATCACTCTACTTATTCAAGTAGCCTTTGAAGCTTTGTCACAAAATCAATGTTTCACAAATTTCTATAAAATCATGACATTAGAGAAGCACCTAATCCAGCAGTCCCCAAACTTTTTGGCACCAGGGACTGGTTTCATGGAAGACAGTTTTTCCATGGACTGGGAGGGCAGTGGGCAGGGGTTGGTTTCAGGATGAAACTGTTCTACTTCAGATCATCAGGCATTAGATTCTCATAAGGAGTACGCAACCCAGATCCCTCACATGTGCAGTTCATAGTAGGGTTTGTGCTCCTATGAGAATCTAATGCTGCTGCTGTTCTGATAGGAGGCGGAGCTAGGGTAGTAATGCTCACTAGCCTTCGGCTCACCTCCGGCTGTGCAGCCCGGTTCCTAACAGGCCATGGACCAGTACTGAGGGTTGGGGACCCCGACCTAATCCAGCGATTCTCAAACCTTAATATACATGAGGATCACCTGCATGGCTTGTTAAAACTGAAGTTGTTGGTCCCGACCTTCAGAGTTTCTGATGCCCTAGGTCTGGTATAGGGCTCAATAATTGCATTACTAACACATTCCCAGGTGATGCTGATGCTGCTGGTCTACACTTTCTTTGAGAAAGCTACAGCTCTAAGCCAACTTTGTCAACTGACCAGTCTGCTTGTTATGACCCTTTGGTCGCATCTGCTCTGAATGTTGTTGGCAAATGTGCAGAATGGCCTCAGGAGTGTGAGGCTGACTCATCAGGTTACTGTGACCTGTATTAGCTGCAGCTTGTGGCTGATTTCAAAATGGAGCAATTAAAGATTAAGACATCAAATCACAGGAAATTAAGATGAAGCACCACCAAGTATAAAAAATTGCTAGCATTCCCCTGTTTTTGTCACACACGTGCATCCTGTTTTGCTCTGTTATTCTATCTGACATAAGACCACACCCTGAACAAACAAAAGACTGTCTCTGCCATCAGAGACTGATCAGGCTCACAGGTGGGCAAGAAAATGGGTATATATTCAATGAAATACGATTCTGGTGCTGATAATTTTATTTTATTTATTTATTTATTTATTTATTTTTTTGAGACAGATTCTCGCTCTGTCGCCCAGGCTGGAGTGCAGTGGCAAGATCTCGGCTCACTGCAAGCTCCACCTCCTGGGTTCATGCCATTCTCCTGCCTCAGCTTCCCAAGTAGCTGGGACTACAGGCGCCTGCCACCACGCCTGGCTAAGTTCTTGTATTTTTAGTAGAGACGGGGTTTCACTATGTTAGCCAGGATGGTCTCGATCTCATGACCTTGCCCGCCTTGGCCTCCCAAAGTGCTGGGATTACAGGCATGAGCCACCGTGCCTGGTGGTGCTGATAATTTTAAAAATGACATTATGTTACCCAAATTTTATAAATATCCATACTCTGTAACAGTGGCAGAGTATGAATCTGAATTTCTGTTGCCTCCAAAGAGTGGCTTCTTTATGCCAAAATAATTTCTCTGAGTGTTTTCTGAGTTAGAACTTCATGTAACTATTTCATATGGATTCATTATTGACTTACATGATATGGCTTCTTAGGATAAAAAACTGAAGCATATTTTAAGACAAATATATGAATTTGAAATATAGGCTAAGATGGAAACGATGAAATTTCATAATGCTAATTAATAATTCATTTAACTTCTTTTTTTTTTTTTTTTTTTTTTTTTTTTTTTTTTTTTTGAGACGGAGTCTCGCTCTGTCGCCCAGGCTGGAGTGCAGTGGCGCTATCTCTGCTCACTGCAAGCTCCGCCTCCCGGGTTCACGCCATTCTCCTGCCTCAGCCTCTCCGAGTAGCTGGGACTACAGGCGCCCGCCACCACGCCCGGCTAATTTTTTGTATTTTTAGTAGAGACGGGGTTTCACCGTGGTCTCGATCTCCTGACCTCGTGATCCGCCCGCCTCGGCCTCCCAAAGTGCTGGGATTACAAGCGTGAGCCACCGCGCCCGGCCTCATTTAACTTCTTAAAAGTATATCTTCTGGGCCAGGCGCGGTGGTTCATGCCTGTAATCCCAGCACTTTGGGAGGCCAAGGCGGGAGGATCACCTGAGGTCGGGAGTTCGAGACCAGCCTGACCAACTTGGAGAAACCCCATCTCTACTAAAAATACAAAATTAGCCGGGCGTGGTGGTGCATGCCTGTAATCCCAGCTACCCGGGAGGCTGAAGCAGGAGAATCACTTGTACCTGGGAGGCAGAGGTTGCAGTGAGCTGAGATTGCGCCATTGCACTCCAAGCTGGACAACAAGAGCAAAACTCCCATGTAAAAAAAAAAACAAAAAGTAATGTATCTTTTGCATTTTTTCTTCTTTTTTCTTTTTTTTTTTTTTTTTTTTTTTTTTTTTTTTTTTTTTTTTTTTT